>NW_022900929.1:52550716-52576630 GCF_012274545.1 Fukomys damarensis | reverse complement strand
CAGTAACTTTTCTCTCTCTCTCTCTCTCTCTCTCTCTCTCTCTCTCTCTCTCTCTCTCCAATTCTCTTCCTGTTCTTTCTTCTTCACCATCATCCACAGAAGGAGGGTAACATGTAAAATATGTCCATTTATTTTAAACTTTTAAACTACTTACTTTCATTCTGCTTTACTATTTCTTAGACCATAATTCATTGCTTTTATGTTAATTTTCATGTTTAAGAGCTTTTTCTAATGAATGACACAATTATGTGGTGCCTTTGAAATATTTCTAATGTTATGTGTGTGTGTGTGTGTGTGTGTGTGTGTGTATAGCATTTGTACAGTGAGTTATATTTTCTTTTATATTTTAAAAGTAGAGCTGACAGGTAAAATATAGGACACCTAGTTAATTCAAAAATAAAATAAATGACCCTAATTGATTTCTATGAGTTTGTTCCCTATACCCAATAGTGCTTGGGATATATTCACACTAAAAATTATTTGTTGTTTTTCTCAAATTCAAATTTAACTATCTTCTTGCATTTTTTGTTTTATTTTTGCTTTATTTGGTGATCTTTTATATATTTTAAATGCAAAATGCAAAGTAGACACATTTCCTTGAGAGTTTTTTTTTGTTTTTTTTTAAGGTTTAAACAAATGAGCTCAAGAAGACATTACTATTGGCATTTGGAAGAACTCCACCATTGGGAAAGAGCACATGGAAACGCTTTTTCAAATAGCTCAGCTAATGTAAACAGTTATTAATATCACTTAACGACAAAGAAACTGTAGCCTGTTCAAATAATCAAATCCCACTAAATAATTATAAATACTTTCTGAAGTAAAATAAAAATGTGTTGAAACCTTATGCCAATTCCTTATATTCTTTAGGCAATTTTACTATTCTCGCTATACTCAGAGAGCCATTATTTCAAGAAATTTCATTGCTTTTAGCTAGTTCAGATCTGGAACTGAGTGTTGGTACATTTTCTATCTTTCAGAAGGACCTTAATAATTATATGGAGCAAACCTTAACAACATGGAATCATATTTGATCATTCAAGTACTCCCAAGATAAACTGGTGTAAAAGTCCCATTGATAAAGAATATTTATTACATTGAGTGTATCATGACCAATATCTATTATATTATACAAATTATTCTGAGCTATAAAAAATGCCATATATATTACACATTAACTTTCTATGATGAATATGGTCATGTATTACAAACATGTACTAATAAAAATAAAAATAAAAGTAGTGTTGATTGACTTCACCTTTTGAGAAGACAGGTTGAGTTCCTAGCACAAAACTAAAATTTCTAAACATTACTATATATAAAACAAACGAGAGGACTCTGAAAAGTGAACAGAAAAGGGATGCAGATGAGTGATCTCAGGATTCAGAGCGAGTTTCTCTTTTTTCTTTTTTTGCTTCATATATACCAGACTTGGAGCTAAGGAAATTGGTAACAAAATGCCAATGTGCACAGACACACAAAAAACTCCCCTCTTGAAAAACAGACAAATAAATTGCAACAAAGGAAACCATACATTTTCACCTCTCATGAGTATAAATGCAAAATACCTTAATAAAGTTTTAGCAAACGGAATTTGCCATCATATAAAAAGAATTAGACATCATCAAAAAATGAAATGTCTCAGAGGGATAGAAAACTGGCACAATATTCAAAAATCAATCAATGCAGTCTACCATATTAAGGAAGGCTAAATGAATATCACATGATCATATCAACTGATGCTTAGGGTCGATTTGTCAGAATTCAGTGCCCATTTATGATAAAAATTTTAGAAACCTGGGAATAGAAGGAAACTTCCAAGACTTAATAAAGGACATCTACAAAAAATACCTACAATTTATCTTATACTCTGTGGTAAAATATAAACTGCTTTTTTAAAAAAATTAACTTTATTGGTACATTCAGGTAAATATTATGATCATATTCATCATTGGAAGTTTGTACCTGGACATGATATATCTTAGTTCTTGTTTTTTTGTATTCCTCTTCCCTCCCTCCTATACCTCCACCCTATTTAGAAAAGTTTTGCTTCCATGTTTTCCTTCACTGCTTTCTTTTAAAACTTGGGAAATATGTGTAACTGTTCTCACCACTTTTATTTAAAATAAATCCTAAAACTTCTATCAGTGTAAAAAGACAAGTTAATTAAAGACATACAGATCAGACAGGATTAAATAAGGATGCCCCTATTTTCAGATGGCATGATTGTCTACACAAAAAATCCCAAGAAACCAAACAAAAAAAGTTTATGGCTGATAATTTGGTTCCTGAAGGTAATAATAGAGTTGTATATATAAAAAAAGTTCTATTTCTAAATTTTACCAATAAATATGTGGGCACAAAATTTAAAATACAGTACAATTTATGATCATTTGGAAGTCTGGAAAAATTAAATACAAATTTAACAAAACATTTACAAGATTTATATACTGAAAATTGCAAAATTTATGGGAAAAAATAAAGATCTATATAAATGGAGAAATATACTACATCAGTGCATTGCAAACCTTGAAATGTGAAGATTTCAATTTTTCCCAAAATGATATACGGACTTAATCTAATTTCTATCAACATATCAGGAAAATTTCTGTATAAATAAACAAGACTTTTTAAAGTTATATATGGGCTGTACAAGAAGTAGAATAGCTCACACAACTTTGAAATAATAATAAAGTTATAGAAATCAGTCTGCTGATTTTCAAGACTTATTATGCACTTCATATTGTGTTTATATTGGTGGAAGGGCACAGACATAGATGAATGGAATAGAATAATGAAGAAATAGACTTTCACAAATATGCCCAAATGATTTTTGAAAGATGTGCAACATAGTTCAAGGTAGGGAAGATAATCTTGTGAATAAATACTGCCAAGGCAATTGGACAGCCATAGATGGAAATATAACATTACCTAAGTCTCATGTCTTATACAAAAATTAACTCGAAATGGATTACAGACTTAAATGTCGAACATAACAATATGAAATGTTTAAAACAAAACACAGGAAAAGCGCTTAAAATTTAGGGTTATGAAATAAGTTCTTAAGATTGACAACTACAGCAAAATACATAAAGACAAAATTCATAAATCCATCTTCATTAAAATAAGAAACTTTAGCCATGAAAGATCCTGTTAGAAGATAAAAAGAAGGAGCTGAGAATGTACCTCAATCGGTAGAGTGAGAACTTACATGCCCAAGGACATGAAGTCCTTTGTTACATTCTCAGCGAAGAAAAAGAGAAAAAAAAAAGAAAAGATATAGATTGTGAGAAAAATGTTTGTAAAATACATATTCCTTCACTACTAGACTATTTGAAATACCCTTAGAACTCAATAATAAACATAACAAAACAAAACAGAAATAGAAAAGCTAATAAGAAAATGTTCAAGATAGAAAATCATTTTAGTCAACAGTATATATATATATATATGTGTGTGTGTGTGTGTGTGTGTGATATATATATATATATATATTTCAATATATTTTGGTTTATGAACTTGATTCTTTCCATTTTTCTGGTTGCAAACTGAATTGGACAAGAACCAAATCAAATTCAATGGTTAGGTTCAATGTTGACCTTATGGGGAAATTTGATTTGGTTCTTGTCCAGTATGCTTTATGACCAGAATGGTACAGAATATTGAGTTCATGAACCAGGATACCACTGTATTTATAGTAATGACACGAAGAGGTGTTCAAAACCATTTGAGAATTGCAAAATTATAGTTTTGTGTTTTACTTCTACAATTGATAATATGGAATATGAAGAAAAGGGCTAAAGGAAAGGGGGAAGGGGGAAGGGTAGGGAAATGGAAAGAAGAGAAAAGGAAAAATGGAAACAAAGTCTTTGTAAATAGGGGAGAGTGGAGGGGGTTAAGGGAGAGCGGGGGTATAGGGAAAAACTAAGAACCAAGATACATCATGTAAAGGTACAAGATCCCAATGATAATTGTAACTGTACTGTATACCTAAAAAGTGCCAATAAGCTTAATGGAAAAAAAAAAGAATGAGGAGGCAGACATAGAATAGAAAAAAAAAATCTCTGCAAAATATGCATCTGATAAAAACTGCTGTCCAAAAATACAAAAAAATCTTAGAACTCTTAAAATTTGACACCAAGAAAAATAACAACACAATTCAAAAATGGTCAAGAGGCCTGAACAAGTTCTTACAAAAGAAGATATGCAAAAGCAAAGCAACCACATGAAAGTTATTCTAAATAACATGTCGTAAGGAAAGAGAAAATTAAACCTATTTGAATAGGCAAAATCCAGAACACTAGCAACACCAAATTCTGATAAGGATGTAAGAAACAGAAACTCTTATTTATTGCTGGTGGGAATACAAAGTACTACAGCCACCTTGGAACATTGGTTTCTTATAAAAGCAAACATCATAGGATCCGACAGTGTACACGTTTGTACTTACCCAATTGAACAAAAGCTTAATTTTACACAAAAGCTTGTATACAAGTGTTAAGAGCAGCCTTATTCATAATGCCAAGACTTAGAAACAACTAAGACGTATCTCAGTAGGTAAATGTACCAGTCAACTGGTTTACATCTAGACTACTCTGCACTAGATCTCTCAAGTCATGAAAATATATGGCTAAAATTTCAAGGCCTATCACTAAGTGAAAGAAGCTACACTAAGTGTAAAGAAGTAATACATTGTATGAGTCCAACCCTATGATATTCTGGAAAAGGGAACTATGGAGAGAGTAAAACGTTCAGTGTTGCCAGGGGCTGTGGGGAGGAGAGGAGAAAAAATAGAACACAGAGGACTTTTAGGGTGGTGATACTCTTCTGTATTATTGATGAATATGTATCTCTACATATTTGTCAAAACCCATTGGTTGTACAACACTAAAAATGAGTTCTAATGTGAAGTACAGATTTTAGTTGATAATGATGTTTCGCCACAGGTGTTTTGGTTGTAACAATGAGTGTCTGTGGTGGGCAAGGATATACATGTGTGGGACAGATCGTGTTCAAGAATGCTGTACTTTCTGTTCAGTTTTCTCGTGAACCTGAAATTTCCCTAAGCAATAAATTTTATTAATGAAGCCACAGGTATTCCTATCTGCCTATCTGACTAAAACATGAAAGAATGAAATGATCACATGAAATGAAGATTCAGAGAAATGATTACTCTTACATTGCTGATAGGAATATAAAACAGGGCAGATATTCTAGAAAAAAACGCAAAGAATTGATTCAGAGAAATGATTACTCTTACATTGCTGATAGGAATATAAAACAGGGCAGATATTCTAGAAAAAACGCCAACAGAATTGAATATAAAATACTTTATTAACTACCAGTTTTCCCCCTAGGTACTTTTTTTTCAGAGAAAAATACTTATGTTCACACAAAAACTTGTGTATGCATGTTCAGGGCAGGTGTATTTATAATTTCCCTAAATTGGAAACAACTGAGATAAAGGACAAATTACTGACTAAAAAACGGTGGAACTTTCCATATGATGGGATATACCTCAGCAATAAAAATGAAGATAATTATTAACATACCACAATCTGGGTGGATCTCTTGAGAATGAAGAACCCTAAAAAGTTACGCTTTGATTTCATTATATAATGTTATGGAAATGACAAAATTACAGAAACAGAACGATTAGTGGTTGAAAAGTATCAGGAAAGCATAGCAGTGGGAGGAAGTAGGTATGGTTATAATTGGCAGATCCCGTGGTGAAGAAAACGTTCAGTTTCAACATCCACATCTTGGTTGTGATATTGCACTGTAATTTTACAAGATGTTACTTTGGGGTGGAAATGGAGGGGACTACCTGGGCTCTCTATTAGTTGTTACCCCTGCATATGGATATGTACAATTATCTCAAAACAAATGACTTCATTAAAATTGTAGACTCTGAAGTCATATTAAAGTGCAAGATATTGTATAACTAATGATTTTAAGAAGAAAAGAAAACAGAATTGGAATCAAAAAACTTGGAGGAACCAAAATGAAGTGACAAATGGCATAGGATTCCATTTTCCTTCATGCGAATCCTTTTTAGGTAATTTTTAAAGGAATACTCAAGTCAATGCCATTTTTTTTTTCTACTTGTGTGTCAGCCGTTCTCACCTGGCTTGATTTTTGAGGCTGATCTCTACGTATTTAATTAGGATATTGGGATGGCCTTCAGTTGTTCTTTACATTATGGACAAAGACATAAGTATTTAATATAGTCAATATATAAGTATTTATAGGTAATGTCAAGAAATACACTTGCCTTTCACAAATGTTATGCAAGTGCTCATTTTGAGAAGAGTCCCATTATTCTTGCCTTGAATTTACAAAATTCAGACACAGAAACTGATAACATTGCTGTATTTTGACCTTGTATTTAGTTTTCCTAAATTCTTGGAAACTGCCAGATTCATGTTTGATTAGAGAAAATCACGGAAAGATATTAATGATGAAATCTTGAACATTTTAGCAAGTATGGTCCGCACCATTGACTTTATCCATTGTTGCTCCCTCTCAATCTGTGTTATTTTTGAGCTGAAATGAGTTTGAAGCCACACCAATTTAAACTTGTAGAAATTATTGAACATTTTTTCATGGCCCATTATCTTTCTCCCTTTGAAACTTTATCAGTTAAATGTTTATGAAGAATAATTATGTCATTTGGTGACTCAAGTGGGGCTGGCCAGAAAGGATTGCCATGACATACCTGGCAGTCTCATCTGACATTTTTTATTTCCATATTTTTGCTTAAATATAATTTGAAGAAGAATAAGAAGCAGAATTAAGATAAAGTGGAAATCAGCTGCACTCTTCCAGTGTCAGAATCTACTCATTTTCTTTGATTAGTAACCGAGAATGTTGGTTTTCGTGTTCCCTCCAAAGCCAAAAACTGAGTCATACTGTGAACGCACGGGGCTAGAAACAACCATATAGGTTCTTAAAGAGCTGGAAATAAACATTCACATTTTCACTGAACGTGTAAGATACTGCAAATGTTAGCGTCTTTTTGGGTAGTATTGGGGATTGAACCGGCACTTCACTCAAGCTAGGCAAGTGTTCCTCTACTTTGTTACATATAAGTACTTTTAATTTTTTTATACTGAGACAAGGTCATTGAATTGCCCCAGAATGACCTTGAACTCAAAATCCTCATTCCTCAGTCTTCAAGCCACTTTATGTGCCAACATGCCTGGCTTTAAATGTTATTTTTTATAAGTATAAATTCTATTTTGCAAATCAAGTATTTTTCTCTGCATTTTTATTTGTTCTCCCATCAAGGCTTTGTATCAGAGTTGTTGATGTGTCAGCATATAGAATATTTGAACAAGTAAAGGGATTCTTATAAGACATACCCACTATAAACATGAGCAAAGAGGTGATTAATTTGGGGGATGGCTTCTTAGCAAGTCATTTTTACTCTGGTCACAACTGAGTATGTGTATAGATATTACAGATATGATGGCCAAGTATATCAACTTTAGAAATATGTGCTTCATATTTTGTAGTGTCTTTTATTATAGTAATTATTATCATCAAGACAAAAACTCTTCCTTCCTCATCAGCCAGCGTGTCCTGTCAACAGAATTAGTATTTCCTAAATGTATGGAGACATACAGCTTATTTTAGTTATTTTTTTCCAAAAACTAATAAGCAATAGATTTTATGGACAATCATGACAAATAAGACAGATGGTTAGTTACTGAACATAATAATTTCCAAAATGTAAGATTTTCAGGTGCACTTTGGGGAACCCATCAAAGAATCAACTCTTTCAGAGCTCTGTAACTTTAAATTTTGCAGGAACACCAGGTTGACATCAGTACACTTATTAAATACTATACTGAATGACAGCAGATGTAATAGCCCAAGTCTACACTTCAGTTGTTCACTAAAAGATCTCCAAACTTTAAAACAGAAGATATATAAGTTAGGCGAATTGGAGTTACTTTGTAAAGAAAAATGGAGTCTGAGTGACATTAATTGATCGCACGTAAATTGGTAATAGGAATAATTTGTACATCCTTCAAGGAAATGATGAGTATCACATAATTTGTCATTTGAACTGAGGTACTTTTGAAACTATTAATAAACTTGGAGAAAAGCATAGACCAGGATGTATAGTCTTGCTGAAAATCATTTCTTCATTCATTAATTTGACTAAGTAGTTGAATAAAACATGAAGACACTCTGCCCTAAATAAAGTTCAAGGCTATTTGGGCAGATTTTAAAATAAGTAACTAAGATTGAACAGTTTTTAGGGAGAAGAGAGGGGAGTTTTGGATTTCTGAGTATGGAAAAAGATGCTGTTAAAACTTAAAAAATCTCCAGGGTTGAGAAAAAAGATATCAGCATTCTCTCCCATTTGGCGTCTGGGAAAATTGAGACTCATACTATTCAACACTCTAATAACTGATTTGAGTCTAGAGCATATGGTCTTTTGAGTTCTATTCTAAAACTTTTCATCTCACGACGTTATTCTTATGATTGCCAGAAAGAAAAGGGCATATGAAAATGCTTGAAACTTACTTTACATTTTCCTGGTAACAAAGGATAGACTGAAGCTTCTTTGTGATTTGGTCTTGCACTGCAAAAAGGTCTAAATGAACCAACTTAGTCACTTCAACGTGCTTTTTAAACCTTTAAGATTTTATTTTAAAGGTTTTTAGGGACAAGATTTTCCTTCAGAGTTGAGCATCTTAACAAGGCGAATTGCAATTTGCATATTGTATACATTCAGATAACTGAGCCTTTCACTATATAGCATTCTAAATAGATTTTTTATATTAAAATATAGCATAAGAAGCTCCAACTGTGTATAACTTATGTCCAGTATGAAAATATTTCACAGAGATGCTTTATTGCTTCCTGGAAGTATATGTATTAGGAGAATCCTGTGTCAGTCCTTAATATCTGAGGTGAGGTTGCACATACTTAAGTAAACAGAAAGTTTTAAAGCTCTTTTCCTATTAATTCATTCTTCATTGCTTTTCATGTCATTACTCATTAAGTTATTTTTTTTTACTCAAGTTTGTAACATATGACCATTAAGTCAGTCAAACACTAGTACTGAAAACCTTTAAAAAGTGAACTCCTTGTCAGTACAAACATCATAGCACTTTGAAATTTTCATAAATTCAGTGTGTTTACTTGGAAAATAAATGTTAAAATATCAATAATAAAAAAGTAATAAAATTTATCCTTGAGTCAGGAAGTCCAGCACATAGAACAAGACACCTCCTGCATTCTCTGACTGGCAGGTGTATATCACATCAGATGAAAACGATAAGAGACTTAGTGGACTAAGGAACAACTTCCTTTTGACAGTGCCCTGACCCTTGACCCATGGCCTGACTCTTGTTAACTTAAGTAACGCTGGGTAATTGTCACAGGTGTAGGATAAAAGACATCTCTACAGAAACTGCTGTCAGCCAGAGGTTTATTTCTTTTGATGATTATTGATGTGCTGCTGAGATAAAATAATAAATTCAGAAATTCTCTGCCCTATAAGCATATGAAAACTTATCCCCAAGAAAGCAAAATTCCAACTAGCCCTTTCCTCATTTATGGCTTGAAGATCGCTATTGTATCAGGAGGGTGCATGTTTAAGCCCAGAGCAATGGTGAATAAGTTGTCATTACCCTGAAAAGATGTTTCACACATAATGGTGACACAAATCTAATAAAGAATGCTCTATTCATAGTAGCCTTTCTGAATTTTTATAATTATTAGTAAACTCTTACTATGTCATGCTATGGAAGTGCATCCCATTCTGAAACGATTCTTTTGTATTTCTATGCTAATCACATTCTTCAAAGGAATTAGTCATTTGAGACTTATTTAAATGATCTGAAGGTAGTAGCTGAGAGTACTTACAGATGATTTGGTAACAATTGTTATCTCTCGTGAAAGTAAATGTCTCTTCTTATAAGAAAATTTATTGTATACTCCTTTTTATTTTTAGCAACAGAAGATATTCAGAAAGCACAGTGAGGCACAATGCGTTATGCAAATCCATGTTATAGTAGTAGAATATTACAAGGGAAAACTAAGTGACTGAAATGTCTATTAAAGTGAAATAAGCTCCATCAGATAATTGTGATTTGAAAAAAGTAAAAAAACAAAACCTGCAGAAGAATGAATATTGGTGGTAAAATAAAAATTACTTCACAATTCATGAAAATGAAGTCCAAGCAGTAACCTAGCAGTGTTTTCAAATGTTCTATAATGAAGGAAATAAAATCAAGTTTTTAAATACATGACACAATAAAACAGTGTATTCTCCTATTTTGGATGTGTGAGTGTGTGTGTGTGTGTATGTGTGCCAGTAGAATCATCCAAACATTTTCTTAGTATGAAGAACCCATAATAATTTCCTAGTGGCCATAGATTTCCAGGATCCAATTCTATCTGAACTGTGAACAAGCATAAATTACTTTTAAATTCAGTGAAGATTTTTATTCTGGTCATAGGCCTTCTCTTTTACTATTTTTTTTTAATCCATAGCATATATTGATGACACAAAATTGGTATAAGCTTTAGGATAATCACTCAAAGAAAGCACAAATATTAGATTTATCTAAAAGTGACACTCTAGGTAAACTATTTCAGTTGGCTCAGAAAAGGTGTAGCCAAACCCATCTGTTTGCAAAATATCACACTTTATTTTTATTAAATCATAAGAATAAGGGATTATAATCATGTAACGCATTGTCATGCATACTTGCTATAATAATGCCTACTTCCCAGACTACCATCTTTTCAAATGTGATGAGATCATCAGGTAACAGTGTAGGATATGAAGGCTTAGCATGCTGTGTTGTTAGCACATTAAAAAAAGAAATTGCTGGGATAATTAACAACTACCTATTTGTCTGTGGGACGCATTCATTATGGCTCTACAAATTGGAGGTCTCCAAAATCTGTGCAATAAAATTTACTCTTTGTTCAGGAAGTTCCCCTTGGATTTGGGGAAAATTCTGGTTTGCTGTGTCTATTGTAATTGTGACAGGCAGTTGACATGTCTCATAGTCTAAATGTAGTGGCAAGCAGGGGGTGGTACAATGATGAAAAAACTGCCATTCATTCTTGTGCAAAGGAAAGGTGTTTCTTAGCATATTCCAACCTATGTTCAGACTAGAGTTGGGTCTCTGGGGTTGAAGGTCAAATCTGTGAGGTCAAAGCTATTTCTTGTCAATCTTCGTTCACTAATGACACATGAATTGGAAATTAGAACAAAGTAAGTAAAACGAATAGCCAGAAGGTGAGTGTCTGTTTTATTACTCAGAAGAGCTGGGAAATCTGGCCAATTGTTGCCCTATGTGGCTTGAATGACAGTTGTTAAGTTGAAAAAGGGACAGTGTGATGGGAATGCCACTTTAAATCTCAATTACCTCCTCCACTCCAATCAGCTTGGTAGAGCTTTAATGAAGTGCAATTCTCTGTCCTTTCCCTCATACTTCTATCTCTAGAATAAGCCTCACATTCAAGTTTGACAGCAGTACAATCAGTTTTCCATTCATCACTGGCCCTGTTTTAACCCTGCTGAAAAAGGGCCTAATGTACGTGGCAGTGATGGCAATTAGGCAGAAAAGTAATATTAGAAACAGACAAAAGCCTGAGTCTTTTAGCATTACAGGTGTTTTTTTTAGCCTGTTCTAGACATAAAGGAATAGGCAGTGTTGTTAAGTTCCCTTCTTCATTCTTCTCTTAAGCTGAAAGTCCAACGATTTCAAGATTCAATTAATTAGAGACATGGAGAGCCAAAGAACAAGGTAAAAGCTAAGTCTTTCTAACTGAAGACACACTTAGTAATTGGCCCCTTATTAAAATGGATATCTTCTGGGTATATGTTTAATAAGGTTGATAAAAACTCGTCATTTCCTCATTAGGATAGCACATGAATACACTCTGTATGTAGAAGAGGAATCTTAAAGAGAACAAACAGGAAAATATCAATCTGTTAAATATTGGAATGTAAAACATAAAAATTGAAAAGCCTGAGAACTATAACTTTGTAGGGGTGGGGGTATGTTAAATGCAGTGTGTGTGTGTGTGTGTGAATAAGTATGTAAGCTGAGAATTTTTAAAAGATATGTCCTCGTGCATTAATCAGTTAATTTAGGGATGCAAAATATTTAAGCATTGGAGTTTTATAACCTGGATCAGTGAAGCTTGCTATGACTTTTTTTTTAACCATAAAGATGGATGACACATTTAAATGCCTTTCTTGCATAAAAACAAATACAAGATTTCCAAATCTATACATTTGTGTTTGCATGTGTAAGTATTCATGTAATGATCATGCAGTATCTTTATACGGAGAAGCCACATATATGTGTTTAGGTACCACCATGCATTATTTTAGTTAGTTGTATTTGTAAATATGTCCATGCAGTAGATGAAAGTACAGAAAAGATAAAAGTTCGTAGATTTTTGTGCATGCATTTAATTGTCATATATGTTTTCCTAACGGTTCTTTTTATGCCAATTTTTTAAAATGTCAGCAAGGTTCGGGTGGTTTTTTTTTGTTTTGTTTTGTTTTGTTTGATAGATTCCACAGGAACATGTGGCATCAGTGTAAGGATCTTGTTTAAGAGAATAGAGGCACGGAGGGGAAAAAAAAACAGATGCAGCAATTAGGCGTCTCTTGCTGCTCATTGGGGAGGTGACACAAGTGGGTGATAGTGGCTTTCACCTCTCACACTCCCTTCTCTCCTGCCTGATTCCTAGAACAATCCCTGTCAGAAACACTCTTTGAAAAAGGCTGCATTAGACAATGGCTCTTCACCCTTATTTTACGCTGTAAGTAGTGGAGCAGAATGCTGTAAGGGGCTGAAAACAAGGCGTAATCTGAGAAAGACGCGCAGGCATTGTTATAACTGTGAAAACCAGAAGAGCCCCTTTCAGAGCCGTGACTGAAAGTGCTCGGAAGACCTTTAGTCCTTTGCACTCTCCCAATCACCAATTAGACAAACATTAACATCAATTAAGCTGTTATACGGCACAGGTTCCATATAATTACCTTAATGGGTTGACGCTTTCTTTAGCAGCAATTTCTTAAACAAACTTCATCTTTTGTGCAACAGGCTAAGAAAATTTTCAGCAGGGAGCATTTCCTTTTGTCAAGTTTTCTAAAGAGACAGCTGAATTGTTCTATTTAACAACAAACACCTTCACTAAGGACCCTCGTCTTGTCCCCGTTCCCACCACATTTGACTACTAGGCTCAAAGCTTATTAACCATCAGAGACAAAAAAAACGGACTGGCCAGGGGAGCCCAGACACATGCAGGGCGGGCAGTACACAAAGGACCAGTGAGTCTGGCACCGGTTTGCAAGCAGACCCTCGGAGAAAGCACCAATTGAATTAGTTGCCTATTTAGTATCCAAAGCGCCAGATCCGTCCTTACCAAAAGCACAAAGAAAATGAAATAGAAAAACAGGATCTTGCTCATAAAACAAGACAAATCTGTCTAATTTATTTTGTACCAGTAAGTGCTAATTAAATGCAAGCTACTCAGATTCTTCCTGTTCCTGCCTCACCTAATTCGCTTAGAATCACGACAATGCCAGTCTGATTTTTCCCCCTGTTTAACAAACATTCATTTGAAATGTACTCAAATACAGCTATAAAAATACAACCCTTATATCACTTCTATTTTTACTTTATATAAAGTCCATGTGTTTTTACTCTGTTGTGAAATTATTTGGTGGTGATGGGGGAAGCTCTTGGCAGAAACAAGTCCTTAAACTATCCTTGTACGTCACAAGCAATAAACAACTTGAGATGCATATAATGAACTATAATTGTCCCCCCAACCCCAGAGGATTGGAGATATGTATGTAATCAAAATTCACAGCAATGCATTAAAAGTCAGAAGCCTAACTCTTCTATCTAGAACTAAAAAAGCAGAACACTGTTAAAAAATAAAATTTAAAAATATAAAAAACCCCACTAAATTCTTATGTCAAACCTATCTTTAAAACAATTTTCTCTCTCTGTTCTTCCTTCCCTTTTATTCTTTCTTTCTCGTTTGCATTTTTACTGCTCATTTTCACACACCTTACTATAACAATATCCCCGGGAACAGGCAATTCATTTTACAGCTTTAAGGTCAGTACTTGGGCGCCAAAGAAAAGTGTTTCCTCCCTGTAGCCTTGCCCTTGTGAACTCCTAACACCTCTTTGGGTCAAAAGCTCATGGCCACAAAATTAGATGACTATGAATATAGCTGTGAAATTCAGGCTGTTGTCATTTATGGCTAGAAGATTTCTAAGAAAAAAAAGTTGATATGTGGAAAAATAGTTTTCAACTGTGTGAACATTTGAAAAAATATGCATATAACTGTGTTCAATTTATCTGCAATATCTAATTGGTAATTTATATATTAAAAAGCTTTGTGATCATAAAATAAAATTAAGGCTCTTTTCTAAGCTTTCCCCTAGTAGATTTAATACAGATATAGGGTGAAGTTCTCTATTTCAATATTGGCATATAATTTATTATGAATTATTACTTTTTATACATTTTTTATTTTATGGATGCATTGATTTGGTCAAAAGCAATTTGAGTTTTCTTAGGTTACTACTTTGGTCCTTCATGATACCACATTAAATACAAAACCACTCTTTTCTCCAGTGTTTATTTCTGGCTGCTACAAACCAGAAATTTCACTAATAACTAGTGAAAATGCAAGCAAAGAGCTTCCATGACTGAATTTTCTCAGGTTGCTGTTCAGTCCGATGACACAGCAAGAACATGGAAGGTTAAATCAAGAGGCCCGGAGAGGAATCAGTGGTATATGTGTTAATCTTTTCATGACAGGTGGGACATTTAGATTTCTTTTTAAAGCACTACCTGAGAATTAAACAATTTTGTATCCTTCTTAGAACTTCTACATAGGACAGATATAATTAAGCATAATAAGGAGGGACAGGATGTCAGGCAGCAAAGTCACCTCTGTAACCAAAAAAAAAAAGGTGGGAATATTAAGCATAATAAGGAGGGACAGGATGTCAGGCAGCAAAGTCACCTCTGTAACCAAAAAAAAAAAAAAATGTGTGGAATCCAAGTTACCTTTTACTAATTTTCATGTTAGAAATGGATTGGTAGTGTATGAATGGATTTTTCCTCCATTCAACATACCAGGCAAAGATCTGAATAATGTTCGCATTTTGACACCCATATCAAACTGAAAACACCTCAATCAACTGTTGGATGGATTTGGCATAATTATTGATACACTTTGCAGGATTTAAAGAGTGAGGATTCAGTGCTCACATACCACATTTGAAATGAACACAACTTATCAAGTGGAGTTCTGACATGTGTGACTCTTAGTATCATTTTAGAAGTGAAATAACCTGTCAGATTTAAAAATGTGTTAACAACTGGATGGTTAAATGGCAGGGACATGAAGAGAGGACATGAGTTTGGTTTGAGATCTCTTTCTGAAATAGAAGCACTGACTGCCAGCCTAGAAGTAATCACAACAAAAGTTTTCTCCCCAGGGGTTCTGATCAAACTATTCTATAGTGGAATAAATAAATTACCACACAGAGTATCCTAAACTTGCATCTGCAACCTTCCTTACAATAGCTATATGTTGATGTCTTTCCAAATGCATTAAAAGTGAAAGATGACTTATTTTTGTCTTTGGTAAGTGTTTATAACCATTCCTTTAATTTAACAAATATTTAAGTTTCTGCCATTTTTTCCCAGGCATTCTTTTCTAAGTACATTATCAAAATCAAATAATACAAAATGCCTGACATCCTTTTATTGGAAAAGTCTTTACTTTAAATGAATTAAGGAAATTTACATGGAAGGCATGGATTAAAAAAATTCATGTACTCCTCTCAGACTGTTTACAGTTCTTCATTCTAAATAATTTGTCTGGTGCCCAACACATAGTAGGTGCTTTAGATATAATGTTGATTTTTCAATATTCCAACTCCAATTAAGTTTGTGTTTGCATGTGAAGTTGTCTAGTAAAAAGAAACCCTCTCACCACTGCTATTGTTAAATTGTATTAATCTTACTGTCATTTTCAGTGATTTCTTTTAGGGCCCATAACATCTTTTTTGGTTTAGTTTCAAAATGTTGTCTTTATTCATTATTTTTTTTTTGTACTGGGGATTGAACTTGTGTCCTCGCACTTGCAAAATATTGTCTTTATTCTTTTTATTGCATTCTTTGTGGAAAACCTGAGGAGAAAGCAGTGTGTAAGAAGCTGGTGGACGGTGGTGTTGGGAAATGGCTCTGTGTTTATATATTTTTGGAACTAGAGTTTGAGTGGAGAGTGTGCACGCATCTGTATGTATGTGTGTGTACACTTCTGTGAGTGTGTGCTATACTTCAGAATTCTGAATGTCCTATATTCTCCCAAATGAGAGAATTTTCAGCTCTTCCGAGAAAAATGTAATACATGTGGTAGCAATAAAATTTAAGCTGGTTCTTTTTTAAGAGTTTCTCCTTTAAGTCTCAACATTCATGTTGTTGAGCATCCAGAGGGCTGATCTGTCCTCTCGGTGTCACAGGAAGAACTGAAGAAGTAACAAAATGTTTGAAAAATACACATGTGGCTGGAAATTTCTTCTGAAGGAATTCAGAATCTGGGTTCAGAGTACCACAGGATATGGATATCACACTCCTTGAACATTTCTTACTTCTTAATGAAAACTTGAGGATATTTCAGCCATCTATTCCTTTTAGAAGCTGGTAATTCAGTCCAACTATGAAAAATTGATTCATATGATTCATAATTAGTTAAAATTGATAACAGTCATATGCAGTTTGGAATGTAAGACCTGAAGACACTCAGCTGAGGGTCAAAAATAATTTCATGCCCAAAGTTATCAGTTATCCCCTTAACATCTGAAACGTTCTCTCTCTCTCTTTCTTTCTACGTATATATATATATATGTAGTCTATAATATATATATTCACTTATGTCCCTATAGTCTACCTTTCTGTGATCTACCTATATTCTATCTATCTATCTATCATCTACCTATCTGATTATAATAAAAATACCCCTACTAACTTTAGGAGAATTTTATTCAACAAGTGTCATATACATACACTGAAAAATGAAAATAACTAGAGTTACTATGGATAATTCAAATGATATATTTTTAGTACTTCCAATCTTCAAAATTTAAATGCAATAAATATAAAGGCACAAGTCCTTAGAATCTCTTGGAGGAAGGTAAGCATTTTCATTCAAAATCTAGAAGAACAAACAATATGGTAACTTTGGGTGTAAACATAAAGCTAAATATCTCCATTGAATTCTCCACTCTACTTCATAGTCCATAGTGAAGAGAAAGTTCTTATTCAAATAATATTCTTTTCAAACCACTACAGCCCATTTTTATGGGAAGATCATTTTATGTTCTAATAATTAAGTACGTTTCATAAACTTTTTCATTTTACCCAAGTTCTTCTGTAGGAAAGAGGAAATAATTAGTACATTAGATGTAGACTATACTTAGAATTTTAAACCTTAATTCTTTTATATTTTACTTCCAATTTTCTCTTTTTCCCTCAAATTCTTTTAATGGAACATTTCAGTACATTTACATTTATCATTTGGAACTTGTATCTTTTCATGATGTATCTTGGTTCTTATTTTTCCCCATTCCCAAGCTCTCCCTTCACCCCTTCCAACACTCCCTATTTACAAAGACTTTGTTTCCATTTTTTTCCTTTTGCTTCCAATATTGGACCTCTTTCTGCTATAATGAAAACTTAGGGAATCATATTCCCCAAAATATTTTAAAATTGTGCTTCACCTTTCTATATATTATCTGAAACACAAACACTATTGCAATTAATTGTTTGGCCATCAGTCCTGAAAGGTTTTGTACTTTATTGCCAAAGTCAAAATGGTTCTGATAATTGCCAAGTATTACTAGTATTCCAAGGACTCTCTCACTCTATTGAAATTCAAAGATAAGTCATCAAAATCCAGTTCTTTTAAAAGGTTCTTGGCTTTTGGGTGGATGAAGGTCAGAAAAGTTCACCTGATTTAGTGAGTTCCCACTTAGAGAATCTGGTATGGCCCAAATTTCTCAGTTTCTAAAGCTACCCTCTTGTGTATGGTCTTTTTAATGATTCACCTGGGTCAACAAACGCAATTTCTGTCCTGTGCACCCAAGTCTATAGGAAAGGCCAAAACTTTTCACTCCAACTCCAGAGAATTTCCTCCTCTTTTGCAAGTGGTGGTATAAACAGGGAAGATTAGGGTATCTTAGGCCAGGCCTTTCCCTAATGCCCCTCCTCCTTTCTCTGTGACAAAGGACAGACAGGAAAAGGTAAGCCTTAAAGAGTATTACTGTGAGAGAATATGAACCAGGAGCAGGAAAGATGAGCAGGAAAGATAAGACAATAATAGGGAAAGTGAAATGAGGGAATTTTGAGAACTACAATCAGAAACATAGGCACATCCAAAAAGAGACCTTTATCCTATACATATACCACTTGTTTGTTTTCCTTTTGATAAGGAACAAAAGTGCAGTAGGTCAGTTAGAGGTATTCCTGATCTAAAAAGGAAAGAAAGAGAGGAAAATCTCTCCATTATAACCACCCCTGCTGCCTTTATTTTGGTACAATGACTCAGGAAAGGATTATGACCCAGCAACCTTACTTTTTATAAATGTATCATCTTTTCTTATATAAATATTAGCTACATTTGACATTTTGGGTGTCACACAATTAGCAAATTAATCATTCTCTAAGAGTATTCATCTAGGTTTTATAATACGTTTCCCACCTTAATTTTAGAATATTGCATGCAAGGGGAAAATTGCCTTCTTTTTATTACACTTATTGAAAACCCTTCTCTTAATGTTAGGCTCTGGAGTTATAGCGGCAGTTAGTTCTGTCATCAGGATATCAACACTTTGAATGGAATTTTGAAAATTACAAAGGCATATGGTGGAATTGATCATTCTCTCTATATGCTAAATACACCTTCATTTGAAGCATGCATAGTCTCTTTAATATAGCCCCTTTCAATTCAATTTATTGCATTTATTACAAGTATGAGATGGAAATTAGAAAGTTCCTCCAAAATTTCAGATCTTTTGCCTGCAATATGTAAGGGGAATAAGAAACTTTTGCTCTTATTTTTTTATGTGTGGTTTACTGAATTGAATTAAGTTTCTAAAAAGTAAATCAAACTTCATTTGTGTTTGCTTGTGCAAGTATGAAACAATATTCTTGTCCTAAAGAATCCAGAAGCAAAACAGAAGCCTTTTGTTTTCCATATTTAAGTAACTAACATGATTTACTTCCCAAATGAAATATTTCATATATGACATTCTCAGAGGCAGATGCTATGCTACATTTTTCTGGAACAAGCAGGCTGAAAATTTTCCAAAGGATTTATCATTCCTGAGAGTTTAATGAATCTTGAGATATTTGAAGTTGAAGTAGAGGCCATTTTTCTTTCAGTGCATTTCTTCTTGCCTTCATGATTTGCCCATGGAAAAGAAAATGCATTTAATTTCTATCCTATCCAACAGCCATTAGCCAAGCTCTGCTGGAGGTAGTCAGGAGCATTATGCCTATGGATGCTCAAGAATGGCCCTTAACACCATTCCTGGAGAACTGGAAAGGTGACTAGAACATACTGTGCAGGATTTTGTCCATACATAGACTGAGAGAGCTGTACAACAACAACATATCTCTTTTTGATTTGAGTATTTAGCTCTTGGCATCAGCATTGGTATTGGGACTTTGAATAAGTCCTCTTCTTATAGAGAAGCTGGCACTATATTAGTCATATAAATTCATGCATTTCCATCTGTTTCTCCAGATATGGGTGTTTCTTTAGTTGTCAACTCATTAATCCTCTACTTAATATCACACTTAAGCCAAAACCTAATTATACAAGTCCAGAAATGTAGCATAATATTATGAAGTCAAGTGCATATATATATTCCCTAATATCCCAGTGATAGTTTTAAAGGTTTATATAACTTAGAATCACCATTTAGAATGGTATTGGTAAGATGAAAAGCACTTCTAGGATCAAAACACAATCTCATGTTAATTTCATAGTAAAATGGGTTTCTGCAACTATAATTAGTATTATCCATCTCAATAGCTGTGGGTCATTGTAGAGTTTAATTCAATTATTCTTCATTAAATAGAGTTAATCCATTGTAGGCATCGATTTACATAATTCATGGCAATTTACAGTGGATAGACTTGTTAAAGATATATAGAAAGAAATATTTTATTTAACACATATTTATACTGGCTTAGTTTCAGAACTCAAAGATCATAATTTACTTTTCTGTGGCGGTATGTACACACACACACACACACACACACACACACACACACACACCCTGTGGTTGGTTTATTCCTTGTTACTTTAACAATCAGTTACTACTTTGGTGAAAGCCTAAAGCTTAATCCATTAAGAGCCATTCAGAACAAAACAAACAAACAAAGCTTTAACCACTTCAGTGACAACAGTGCAGAGACAACAAGCAGCATTCTCTGAAAACCTTAGCAATTTTAGGATCAGTAGCCTCATACTGGATGTTACTAAGTGATGAAAGTTAGAAAATTTGTTTTAGGGAATAAAATAAAATGTAAAGGTGTCAGAGAAAGACAATTCAATTAGTTTAGTTTCAGAACTATCCATCCAGATTAGAGAGCTGATTTAAGTCCTACCAATGATCACAATGAAAACAAACTCATTCAAATATCACCTTGGGTTGAACATTTTACCTATGTACTCTGAGAGTTGGACTGTTTAAATATCTTTTAGTCTCCCTTCAAGTGCTGCTACATACATATATATATTTATGTATATATGACAAAATTAAATATATTTCTTTGAAAATAAATCTTATCTAATAGCTTCATATAAAGTATCTGGGAATGCTTTGCAGTCCACTTAATTCAGGGTTACAATTTGTATAATAAAACCGGTAAGTACATTTATGTATAAGAATAGTAAAAACAAACATTTTCCCCACAAGATTAAAAGCCTGTTCATTTCCTTTTACAATTATTCCATTGTATATTATCTTTTGTGAAAAAATCCATTAGCTTCTTTCATATATCCTCAGTCTTAAATGATGCACCAGAACTGCACAATATATTTAGTGAAGAAAATTTACTGTCATTCTATAGAATAAAAAAAGGTCTCATATCTTTTGTATTCCTTACATTTTCCTTTTCAGTTTCACAAAGCAAATTAAAAATATTCTATCTCTTGAATTTATACTTTTAAATGCTTTTATGTTTATACTTAATTATATACTTTATAATGAAATGGGGGCATTATTTATTATTTATCTCAAAATGTCAGCTGGTTAGACTTTACCCACAAATTATCTGGAGGCATTAAATTATATACCTTGGTAGGTAGTCAACAGACACAGTCGGGATTTCCTGTAATATGTTTACAAGCTAATTCATTTATTGAATATTGTGTACTCATTTAAATTTTGGCTTTTTTTAAAACCAGATTATCACTCAGGAAATGTACTTATTTATAAGAAATATATAAAAAGAATATTTTAGTTTTAAAACTAAGCATTGCATTGAATGCAAAATAATCTCTTTGCTGAAATGTTATCAAATAGCATTGACCATTAATATTTTATAGACTAAAGAAATAAATTACCCTGAAATATCATTAAAATGCATGATTTTGCTGTGTGTCAGGAGCACTGTGCATTTTTGTCTGGCTTCATTAAAGCGCTCACTGCATAAGTGCGTTGCCAACCGGAATGTGGGTGGCTATAATGGCAGCCTGTAGGTTTGTATGGAAAACAAGTATGGCACTGTGAAAAAATTCTTCTCTCACCCTACAGATACCTGTACGGAGAGCTTGGGAGGCATTTCCATAGGCTCATTGTCAAGTGAGTACTAAAGTCCCCATTCATTGGCAAGCAAAGGTAAGTCTGAAAACCGCACTGAAGAAAAAGGGGAAAGGGTGGGGAGTAGGGTGGAATCACCTAGCATCGCTGCAGCCTAACCAAGTGACAGACAGTTAGACAACTCCGATGCTGCCAGAACAACACTCTGCACAGCCCACCAGCAAGCAATTTGTCACAGCGACAAGAATATCCTCCGCAATTTGGCACCAGGGTCCTTGGACAGCCAACTGCGCCTGTACAGCACGAGACGTGCTATTCAGCAACAGGGAAGATGGGAACCAAGGTTCTCCTTATTATGTCCAAATGTGTTATTTTATGAAAAACATATCTTTTGTCATGATCAACATAGAGATAGAACAGTAGTCATTGATATTAACTGGGTACAAATAAGACAACAAATTGAGAAAAAATATGTCCTTGTATATTTTGAGGTACAGTGACTGTAGAGAAGATTTTAAGATGTTTGCTTGCTATATCTGGCATTTTATGGCAAGGTCTCACATTGTTTCATAGCAATAGTGAATCCATAGGCACAAGAATAAACTGGGAAAAATTTGGTAGTAAACCATTTGTTTTTAGCAGATTATACTCTTTGCTTTGTTTTAGATTGTGTGTGTTTGCATATGGTGTGTTGTTTAATATCTTGGCTGAGTGCAAATCCTTTCTTCCTGGGATGATTTGAAATAAGACAAAGAACTCAAGGTAAGTTGAGTTATAAATGTGCAAAGGAAAGACCCTTTACTCTATACATTGCTACCCGTGTAATCTATTACAAAAGCGCAGTAAGGAGAGATGCCAGAAGCATAGGATAAAGGTATCTGATAAATAAGCAAGTAGTGTTCCCTTGCCAATTACTTGGCATCTTACTTTGTAATTAATGCCACAGTAATGAAAAAAGTGGTAGGCTCAGAGATTGGGCCTTTTGTGCATTCTATACAGAACCAAACACTCATAAAAATCTAGCTCAAAGCTAGCCTGGTTTGGCTCTCCTCACAATCAAAACTTCCTAGAGAATTAGAACGATGTCATAGGGGTGTGTGTGTGTGTGTGTGTGTGTGTGTGTGTGTGTATTTGTATTACTATGTATTATATGAGAGTGACATCAGGCAGTTGAACTGTTGCTGTCTCCATCACACAGACAGAGTGTCATTCATTTCTCAGACATGATGGAATCATGTACCCATTCTGCCAGGAACTAACATCATGGTATCTATTATGTTGTTCACTTGTTGTTTTATGAAGCACTTAAACTAACTGCTGTTTAAGTGGCTCGAGTAACTGCTGTTCAATGCCTGGTGTACCTCCAAAAAGCTTATGTATTTATGGTTTATGTGAACTTTCAGTAAATAACTAAAAATATGAAGAGTTAAATTATAATGACAGTGTTAATATTAATTGGCATTTAAAGAAGCAAAAAATAATATCATTTAGGCAGCTTTGATGTTTGAAATATGATGTAGGTTTCAAAATATCCATTTTATACAATATATTTTATCAAAATATGAAAATAAAAGTTTCCCATTTATCCACGTAAGCTGGACAATAGTGAATGGTTTGGAGTTGAGACTGGAGAAGGAAATGTTTAATTGCAACACTATGTAATTAATTGGTGATGAGGGTGGAGTGTGTTGACTAACTAGATACAGAGATGATTACATGAAAAGATTTAAGATTTATATTCTATGAGGGATAAGGTACAAAGAAAAGGGAGAATAGAGATGTGAGTCAGACGAGAGTGTTCAAGGTTAGAGGGTACAAAATACAGTGGAGACCATAAAGAAAACTAACCCCCTACTTTTCTAAGCTTTGCATGGGCTGTTTTCCTTGCAACTCCCATTAAAGTCAATGGGAATCATGCAGCTAAAACCCTGTGTAACTCTTTGACAATTTACTTCCCAGTGTCAGGCAAAGAGTACTACCTACTAAGGGCAATTTACTCATTTCAGTTTGTGCCTCCCATACAAAGATGAATTTGATAGCACGTAGCAGGAGGAAAAGAGAGACTGCATTTAAGATTTTGTTATTGCAAAAGAAGTCATCATTGAAAAATGTCGCCTAAACTCTCACCTTGTTTAGCAACAACAATAAACAGAGAAAAGCAATCCAGCAAAAGAATATGAAAAGAAGTATGGACTTGATTACAGGAAAAATAGTGATTGCTAGTATGAGTTTTTTTTTTTTTTCACTTTAAATTCTCAAGCTCTGAACACAATCGCAGGATAATAATGCGGGAAGATTCTTAAGACACAAAATTGAAGCTCCTGATTGCTTGCCTTTCCTGTATACCTCAAGTTGTACATATGTAAATACAGCAATGATATCCTTACAAAATCTTTAATAATACAAATACAGTAAGAGGAAGATTACCATAGGCTTCTAGTTATAGAAAATTAAATGAAGTGACAGATGTCTATTCTGCTGCAAGCAATAACTGAATAAATGCATCATAATCTTATGACATGATTTTTGAATGTTACAGAATGTGCATATTAAGAAGTGCATGCTATTTACAAAATCTTTCACAAACTTCTAGGTCAGAAAATTAATACTGGCTTTCAAAGTTTTTATTTTCATTATAAGGGCCTAAATTCCTTAATCTCAAATAAAATTTTTATTTCAATGCCATACCACTTTATTGATATAATTCTTAATACTGCACATCCATCTGATAATCTTATGTGGACTGAGATAGCTCCTTTACTTTCTATTGTCTGTTATTTATTTTGTGACTTCTCCTTTGGAAGGTGAAGGAGTAAGCCTTAGATGGTTCTGCTTTTTAGTGCATGGATCAGGGACAACTGCCTATGCAAATCGATTACTCAGCAGAGTAATTTTTCAAATTTTCTCGTTAAATGAGTGTTTCTCGCCATGGACCTAGCCTATATTTCAGTTTAGGTAAGTTTACTGCTGCAGCAGCCTTGGTATCTTTGCTCCCTGATTGCACCAATTAGCAAGCCCTGAACTTTACTACCAGTAAAAGACCTAGCTCCACATTTTTGAATGCCTGGCTTTTGGAAATTAATGTAATTATGTCACCAAAACTACCGTCGATTTTCAGATGACATCTCAATAATTTTGCAAGAGCAAAACCCTTTCTGAAAGCACACTGATATTTTTGTAGTGGAACTAATGTATGAAGATGAATACAGTGATTTGATAAGTGAGAACATTTTAGAGAATAGATACTCTATTTGAACTGAATTTGGATGTGTTTCTGGACTGAATCCTTGATTATAAATTTATGTTGGATGACATTGACTGTGGAAAAACTGAAATCTGATTTTCTTGGAGGAGAGGATTGAGAATTCACTAAGTAACAAAAAATGTGAATTATTATAATAGGTTGTAACACGAATATAAAATCATTAACAAAGATATATTGACGCCATTAAAATAAATTTTAGTTTAAAAACTCATAACCTGTTCACACCTTTTCTTATATGTCAGAACATTCATGGTTTGTAATTAAATCACAAGTCCTTAACCAAATACACATTAAAATATTTATGTTCACAAATTAAAACTAAATTAATAGCACAATGATCTTTATTTAGTTTTTTTCAGGTTTTTTTCTCCTAATTGAATATGGATATAGTTAACAGTATTTTAATAGAGAAATAATAAATTAATATTGTTAATTAGATTAAAATACGATAAATAAAAAGACAAAATAGCGGCAATGTTATGAATAATGTTACAGAATTTGTATTCTTCCTATATTTCAGCATCATTTTAAAATTTTGAGTAAGAGCCAGAGTGAAATGGTTATATATTCTTATTTTTACAAATTATATTTTATATGACCTGAAAAATTCAATATTTAACTAATTGAATTCTAAAATTAATCTCTTTTTATTTCAGACTTTTCTGTCAGGAATTTGCTATAAATTCATGTTTTCTAGCACAGAAGTTTAAGGCATGTTTTAATATATCTCTTTCCACTTTGACTTTGACATGATTTTTGCAGTGACTTTATAGTAAATGTAGATGGGGAA
>NW_022900929.1:52545479-52550686 GCF_012274545.1 Fukomys damarensis | reverse complement strand
TATATATACATTGCTTTCCAATATCTCAAAATCACATGTTTAGCTTCAGAATGAGGGTTTACTTACACAAGCACACATGTGCGCATGCACACACACAGACACACAAAGACAGCATAATCTCTTAGCTCAAGGAGAAACATTTTGAATACATTTACAGTACTCTGAAATGTTTTTCCAGCCTTAGGGATGATGTTTCTTGAACTAATTTTGTCACCTGTGCAGGAGCATTGTACAAACGTTCTCCCTAAGAGGTCTTACTTAAGTCAGAAACCAAGCAAATAGGCACATAGTCAAATGAGTGACTAATTATATTCATCAGCATGAGTCTTTATTCATTATTTTCTTTATGGTGATCACATTTCCCCTCCCCTTTCCCGCATCTCTATTTATCTACACTTCTCTGAATGTGACACTTGAATGGCCTTTTGCAATGTAGGTTTAGATAGCTAAAGTGTTGAGGGAGGTAATTGTTGGGTCAAGGCATGGTACTGCTAACCATGTTGATTCTCTGGCTCTAAAGACCTTTGGGATTTTTCTTATGGTAAATTTCTGATGCTCCACTCCAAGGATTTCAAGCCTGACCTCTTCTTTGCTACATATGAGAAAAGGAAGCTTCTGCACAATAGGCTGAGTAGTCTGGAGCAAAAGGTCACTCGCCATTATACATGCTTGCCTGGAACCAAAGTCTGGAAAGGAAATCCTCCCAAACAGTGTTTTCTGTTCTCCTTGGCAAGTGTGCACAAATTTTTTAACACTAAGGAGAGTTAAGCATGGGAATTGAAAGAACAAGTGGCCTTATAAATGGAAAGAGGTCTTGAAAAATTTCAAAGTATTTAAAAACAAATAGGGAAAAAGTTCTGTTTCAAATTGTAAGAATGTTTAGGCTTAAAAATGATGGAGAAGGATAAAAGTTTTCTATTACAGATAAAAATATGTAAACTAAGGCAACATTTTAGGTGGCTTGCAGCATAATTTTCATAGGTATTTAAATGTGAAAAGCACATAATTGGTAGTTTCTTTCACAGTCTTTCAAGTGGCAGTGTTGGACAATGGAGAAAAGAAGAAGAAAATGTTTTTCTGGTTATTCAGTTACATTTCATATAAATTTGAGCATGCCAGTCAATCAGGGGTTCATATTTCTTCCTTAGGAAAGGGAAAAATTGAGTCCAACTGATTACATGCAGTGTCCCTGGGGATGTTCTCATTGAATGACTCTTTGTAACAGCTACATTTGTCCAAATACCTGCATGGCTGCATGGCAACCACAGTCCTACCACTATTAAAGTAAGAAGTGATAACGAGTATTTCTGATATCGGATTTTCCCATTGGTTTTTGAACTTTTATTCCCCAAATATGTATGTTATATTTACGATCATGGTTTTATTAGTTTACTCATTTGGTCATCAAAACTTTTCACGGAGTCTTCACTAAAGAGCATAAAGACTATGCTGTCTGTAGTAATTCAGAAATCGCTGAGATAAAGTTCCAGACCTTCAAAATACTAACTGGTGAATTAGTACATAAACCAAAAGCGACAGCACATTATAGCAAGGACTGTGATAAATGCAGCCTGTGCCAATGTTGCTGTAGGATGTTGCAGGAGTCACTACACACTTTGCCTCAGAGAGACTGGAAGGCTCCTTAGAGGAGGCGCTCTCTGAACTATGACGATAAAAAGGGGAGCGTGTCAACTTTGTGCTAAAAGACTGAAGACTGCGGCAATAGAGCTCAGAACTAGTTTCCGTTTTTAAGGAAGTCCTTGCTTTAAAATATTCTGGGTGGTTTGGGAGGGCTCAGAAACATATATTATTGTGAAGTTTCTGCTTCTACTATTTTGTTTTGATAGTGATTTTTTCTTTTAATTATTTTTACATTACAAAAGAGGTAAAACAATAACATGAAATGATAAGTGCAGCAATAATCTCTGCTCGGGTAAACCTCATTGACTACTGTACTGCCACTGTGCAAAGCTAATAAATATAAATGGATAACTTATGTCATGATTACTTCCACCCACTCATTACCTCTAAATTTTAGTTGTGTGTTTAAGTGCGTGTATGGAAAAGTAAAAATAAGTAAATGTGATTATGAGCATTTTATGAGGTAATAGGAGAGATGCTAGCACATTAATAACCCCAGGAAGACAAACTTATAATCACATTAATTTAAAATATTTGAAGGACTTCTAGGGCTTTCAAGAACAACTGAGTACACAAACACTCTGTTTTTTTTCTATCTACTTTATAGTGTGTTAGAAGGATTTTCTCCCCAGCAGGTATGTGAAGCAAGTAGATAACATGACGACTACACAGGACATGGCACATAGAAAATGTTTGAACGAAAATCAGAATTTACTGACCTAGGTGGGTAGCACTTTATAAAGTGGTAAAGAATTTTCTGAAGAACATGCTAAAATACGGTGGGTAAGAGGCAGAGCTGATGAGTTTTCATTTTCTTCTTCCTCTTCCCCCTTTCATTCTCCTTTTTTTCTTTTTTACAAGATCATAAATGATATTGGAGCTGCTGATCTAGGATCGCACTTAGAGAATCACTGCTCTTGAACAGTGTTTCTCAGATTGTGTCTATGTATGAGTCACTTGGCTGTTGTTGCTTGAAGGCAATGATTTAGGATGCCTGAGGTGGGTGGGGATATCTATGTAATGAACAAGCTCAGAGGTGAAGCCAATGGATCACTCTATGGACCACGCTATAAGAAGCAAGGACTAAGAGGATTTCTGCACTATAAGCCAAAGTCATATGACATGACTAGGAGGGTTCAGAAAATAGTAGGATACAATCAATGTTTCACCTAGGCATGGTGGCTCATGCTATAATGTTCATGACTCTAGGAAACTGGGGCAGGAAGATAAGAGTTCAAGGCTAGCCTAGGCAAATTACTGACTTAATGAGACGCTATGTGAAGGCCTTGGTTTCAATCTTCAGTAATGCAAAAACAAAACAATACAAAACAAAACAAAAAATGTTTCAAGTATATTTCCTGACCGAGGAAATGTACCATTACCAAAGGAGGCTAATAATAAATTAATATTATTTAATATAAACACTCCAGTAAGAGAAACATTTGCTAAACACTTTTTGTCTTCATGAAATAACTGTACCTAGCACTGTAACAGACGTTGGGGAAAAGTGGGTTTGCAGTTTTTTATTTTTTCTTAGTTTCTGTAGCTACTCTAGAACTTTTGAAATGAACTACTACACATATGTCCTATGCACTAAATTCATTATATTTCATTAAGTCTGATAAAATGTGTTATGTAGTTTAAAAAAGGTTAGTTTAATACAAGTAAAGAACAAAAACTGGGATCTTAGAAATAGCACACTAGTCAAGTAGTGTTATTTAGCTTCCTCATTTAAAAGTTTTTGTTAGAAAAGTTCTATTTATGTAATGCAAAAGCTTGAACGAAATCCAGTGAAATGAGGTGGAAAATGCACTTAATGTTGATCAGATACCAGCCCCTGGTGGAGCCTTACTTTTGTGTGTTGGCTTCTTCAACCCACGTTTTCTTAGTAATTGATAATTCTCCATTCCTTCCCTATTGTTTAAAACTCTTACAAAAACCCAGAAAAGTTAAATCACAATAATGGTAGTACATTAAGAGATTTAAACTAAAAGTATTTTAGAGAATGTTCAAATAAAACAAAAACACAAGAAATAAGATCTGTGAAATGTACTTTGGTCAACTTTGAATAATTTTCAGCACCCTAAGGACGCATGCACTTGTGTCCTGTGACCTTTCATTAATCACATTTTTCAAGTGCAATGAAACTTCAAATTTAGGAATTTAGTGACTAAAAATTGATTTTTACATATTTGAAAGTAAACTTCAATATCTAGTATTTTTGTTGTTGGTGGTGCATTCAATCAAATATGGTAACCGATCAGGTGAAGGCCAGTTCTCAAATCCTGCATCAAGTAAATGTAAAAATACTTTTAAAATTATTAATGTGATTTTAACATTTATCTTTGCTTGGTGTATCTGGCATTTTGTATTATCATTTCGGGGACTAAATGATTATCTTAAAACAATAAGCTATAATTAAGTACTTCTGTCATTTCTGCTCCATTTTTTTATTCCCCAAAGGTGTTAATTTCTTGTCCATTCATTCTATAGGACTGGGCTGGGATTTAGCTCAGCAGTTCGATGGCCCGCCTTGCAAGCACAAGGACCTGAGTTCAATCCCCAGTACCAAGAAAAAAAAAAAAAAAGAAAGAAAGAAAATAATTCTACGGGACTAACCTAAGAAAGAATTTTACTTGCTAGATATTTGACTTCCAAAACACATAATATTTATGGTGTCATTTAATATTTATTCAAATGAAGTGGCAAACAATATAATTTCCTAATGTAGTTATTTGGGCTAGAGAATCAGTGGTTTTGAACTTTTGGGGAAATAAGGTTCTTTATAGACATTATGACTGCTCTTTACAGAACACATTATGAAGTGCACACCCAGAAGTTTGCACACAGAAGCGTGTGGACTCACAGAGCACTTGAAGGAAGACTAAGCAACTTTGATTCTGACAATTGAGGTAATCAAAATATCACCTTTTTTCCTCCTTTCTTACATAGATGTTGAAACCAGATGGATCAATAGGCTGTTTTTCTAAACACGTTATTTTGTTTTTATTGTGTATACCTTTTTCTCATAAATAAGCCTTTCTACTTATTTGTAACAGAAAAAATGGACATCTGGCTTCTGAGAAAAAGAGGATTCACTCATTTGCATTTTTAAATTCCATTCATTCCATTTTTAAATTGTTCACTTGTCCTGTTTGCTCTTTTTAAAAGCAACTCTTCCTAGCTCTCTTTAATTTTGAATACTCCTAGAATCTTTGTTTTGTATAATTTGGAGTATTTTCCCTTTTAAACTTTAAAATGAAATTCAATTTTCAAAGTCTACAACATGAAGAAGACTGCATTACGTAGGAGAATAATAATTTACCACCAACAAGAATTTAACTCACCAAAAGCAGTTGAGTATTACTTTATATTGGTGTTGGATGGCTTAAAAATATCTTGTAAAGACCATTTATAAAAGTTTCAATCAGCCTGGAGTGGTGGCGCATGCCTGTAATCTCAGCACTCGGGAGGCTGAGGCAGGAGGATCGCTGTGAGTTCGAGACCAGCCTGGACTACATAGTGAGTTCCAGGCCATTCTCGGCTTTTTTGAGACCCTGTCTCAA
>NW_022900929.1:52530920-52545465 GCF_012274545.1 Fukomys damarensis | reverse complement strand
AAAAAAACAACAGAAAACAAACAAACAAAAATTTCAGGTAGGTGTGGGTGGCACACTCCTGTGGTCCCAGCACTCAGAAGGCTGAGACAGGAGGATTTCTGTGAGTTTGCGGCCAGGCTGGGCTACATAGTGAGATCAAGGCCAGCTTCAACTACATAGTAAGACCCTGTTTCAAAAAAAAAAAAAATCAGTAGCAATATCCTTATGAAAATAACAATTTTTTCAGGTTGTTTATGAGATTTTTCTTTCAAAATTATTTTGGGTATATAAAGGTATTACTATCATCAATGATATGCTTTAAAAAATTTTTGGAATGAAGGAATATCATTGTGTGGTTGTCCATGATATTACCTGTAGTAGTAGTTTTTGTGAATAAAAATTGAAAGTCTAAGAATTTGAAAACTGAGGCATTTAGCCATTCACCTCCAGATCTCATTCTTCTTTTTTATAGTGGAAAATCTGGAATTTCAATAATTTTCACAGTACTGAACACTCATTATAACTAAGAGCACAGTGACTTGGAAATTCTGTTAAGGATTCTCACTTAGCATTTTATTCATCATTTTAATAGACTTATATAGAACCGTAGCATGTTTAAATGGTGAAGTAGTGAAATTCAATCTTTGAATGTTTTCCTATAACCATTGGCTTATCTCCTAGAAAAATACAAACACATGTATGTGTGCATATGTGTGTGTGCATGCACATGTGTGTGTCCACAAATAAAAAGATTTCCTCCAGTTGGTACAGTTACAGATAGGTAATGGGAGCCAGGGTAACTATGGAAAGAAAAGAGGAGAGGGTGAGAGAAGTTAGTTCACTAGAATCTTCAGCTGTGCACTTTGGACTCAATTCTGAATATGTGACAGAAGACAGCTTTTCTAAAAATGTCAGCATCACAAGTTTAAGAAGATTTACATGGGGAATAGGTAGCATAGACAAAGTATGTATGTGTTCCTCTCTTCATAGACATGGGCTCCAAGAGGACCATGATGTCTATTTAATCATAGTATAGGTAACCAGAAAGATCAACAGGATCTTGTAGTTCTCAAACTACAAGCTCGTACGATCTTAATATATAATTTCTGTCTCACTACTGATGTTATTTGACAATTTTATACAAATTAGAAAATACCTAGAAGAACATACCAGACTTGATTAAATTTTGTGGGCTGAATTTCATGAAAGTCCTCACAATAAAATAACATTTATTCAGGCTTTGCTTCCGATATCTAGGGAGAAAAAGTATTCATGTATTAATGTATTAATGGTATTAATGATGTGGTCCATAGAGCTGGGAGAAAATGAGAGGCTTCTTCTACAGGCCAAAGAATTATAAACTCTTTTGAGAAAAATTGGAGAACTTTTAGGATACAATTGTGGATTTTTAAGATACATCATTTGTAGGACTAAGAAACTCTAGAGAAATTGACCCTTACTGTTGCATTGTTCCATCATTAGAAAGACCTCTTAGAAATGATTGTCTTAGAGTAAATAAATTGGATCCCATTAATTATTTGAGAAATGCCTTAACCATTCTCTTCTGAGAAGAATTCTGTTATGTCACCAGGACACCTGTTTCATATTTGGACTAATTGTTGCTAGTATTTTATCTGTTACATGGCAAGTCAATATGGATGTCACAATTTCTAATTCCTTAAAGAAGTAGAAGTCTACCTGTCTTATCCATTGTTGTAGTTGTAAAATTTCTGCATTAGAAATAAGGATGCTTCCTCTTTGAAAAAAGTTTAGCTGTCATTCTAGCCAATTAGCACGTAATTTAGGCTCTCTCCATCTGATATAATCAGAATTGAAAAAGCCTTGAAAAACAGTTCTGCAGAGATGTATGGACAGCCATTGAAAGCTTGTTTTTTGTTTGTTTTGTTTTGTTTTGTTTTGTTTTGTTTTTGTCTGAGCTAATACTCATGGGCTTTTTCCCAAAGGAGATGCTAAATACCGATCACTGACTACAACATGCTTGAGTGACTAGATCATGTCAAAGCATACATCTTATGTCTGAGTTAGTATGATCACAAAATAAGTGTTTAATGGCCACTCAGCCTGTTTTGTTAAAAAATTCAAAGAGTTCGGTGGTAGTTTTTAGTTTATTCTACTGTCTTGTGAAATTAAATTTGCATCAAGTATACAATGCAACAATAATTTCTCCATATCATAGTTTTTGAGGAGTCGGGAACATTTGCATTCACATAAAAATCAAAGAGAACATTCTGTGGTTTACAGTTTCTTTCATTTGAGATTATTATTATAGAGTTATTAATAAACTGAAGTCCTTAACATTTTTGTTATAATTAAAATTTCTAGACTGTTTACTACCTTTTAAGCTTTCTTACTAGTGTCTTGGTTGAACATAACCTCCTGATTTTAATGTAGTCCTCCTTTATGATCAGTACATTTACTACCTGCTAATGATGTCTTTACTTACCACAAGGGCATGACAATGTATTTGTACTTTTGGAAGACTATTTTTTACTATTAATATTTACATATACAAAGAACCAGTTAGTTATGGTTTAGGTTTAAATGTTTCTTCCAAATTTTGTGCATTCGGTGAGGGGACGTTGAGAAGGTAATTGGATCATGGGGACCCTTGTACTCATCAGTGGGCTTCATTCATTCATGGTTTCATGCTGAAATGTGCTGTTTAAAAGGTAGGCTGTGGTTGAAAGTTGTCCACATGGGGCATAATCTGAAGAGGTGTATGCATGCACCCAGATCCTCCCATCTCTCTCTGTGCCATACTGATAAAATTTGAACAGCTTTTCTCCCCCATGCTTTATCATCATGCCATGGTTGCCTGGACATCAGCCAACCATGGACAAATCCTCTAAAGTCATGAGCCAAATAGACTTCTTCCCCTGGAAGTGGTGTCATATATCTTGTTCTAGTGATGGCAGTGACTACCAGGCAAATTGGTACCAGAAAAATGGGGTAATTCTTGTGCTTATAGCTGACCACATGGTTCAGAAGCATTTGGAACTGGCCAGTGAAAGGTATTTCAAAAGGTATGAAGCCAGAGAAGACCTAGAATGGTTTAAATTGAGCTTGATGGCAATTCTTGTTGGAGCTTTGAAGATCAGAACGTTGATATTCAAGCAGACAGTGCAGTCCAGGATCATAAAGTTTCGGATGGGAATGAGGACTAGATTAGAAACTGGACTAGACATTACGTGTGCTTCATCTGATAAATAATTTTTTTACATTTGGTCCATGTCCTAAACATTTATGTAAGGCTGGATATGTGAAATATGGAGAATGGGAGAGTTATGGTGTCACAGAAGCTTCCACTCATGTTTCTGAAGAAGGCCTGGGAGACCAGGCTAAAAATATGCGACAGAATTACAGTCCCTGATATAAGACCCTGAGAGGGCAATACATGAAGCTCTGAGAATGTCCTCGGAGGTTCACTGAAGACCCCAGGAAGTTGGAGATGCCAGAAATATGAAACATCTGCTGAATATAAACACAGGCAACAAGCAAAGCTAGTCCCAGAGAAGTCACGTGGGTTTCAACCATGCAAAACAGGGGCTATGCTTCACAAATTCTTCAGAGTTCACATCTCACCACAATCTGTCTGGGGGGTGGGCACAGAGCTACAAGATGTAATGTTTGCACCACTTGGTTTTAGTCTTGATTTGGTCTAATTCCTTCCTGCAATCCTATCCTTCACTTTTGGAATGGGAAGTTTTAGCCTGTGCAATTCTACGTTGGAAATATTTAACGTTCTTTTTGATTTTCACAGGGGCTCACACATAAGAATTTTCTTTGAGTCTCAGAGGAGACTTTGGATTCGGATTTTTAAGCAATACTGGCATCGTTAAGACTTTGCCAACCCTTAGACATGGAAGAAGTGTATTTTTGCATAATGAGATGTGTCTCGGCCTTTTGAGGGCCAGGGACAGAAAGTTAAGTTTTAGGTCTAAAATGTCCTCCAAGCCAGATAAATTCAGAGGTAGGGCTTTGAAATGCGATTGGAGCACAAGGACTCTATCCTTATCAGTAGATTCATCCATCTATTGATGGTTTCATGGCTAAATTGCTATTAGGAGGTGGGTCCTGATTGGAGATGGGTCACTGGGAGCATGATTCAGAAGGGTATATGTTTGTCCCAAGCTGCTTCCTTCTCTCTCTGCTTCTTTGCTGATATAGGTTGAAGAGCTTTTCTCTAACATGCTTTTCCAGCACACTGTTTTTGCCTTGCAGCCAGCCAACCATGAACCAATCCTCTGAAAAGGTCAGCCAATATAGGCCTCTCCTCATCTAGATTGTGAGTGTTGACCATTTTGTCCTAGCAATGGGAAATTAATAAATACAACACCTGAATTGATTTATGTGTATGTTATAAGGTAGGGATCAGTTAAAAATTTTTTGCACAACCAATTAGTTTATCAGTCTTTATTGAGAACGTACTCTTTCAATATTACAATGAAGCATCATTTTGTTTCATACCAAGTAACTATATTTATCCTTAGAGTCTCATTTAATTTTCTTTGTGCAATTCATTGCGTTAATTACTACTTTCTTTTGAGTTTTAACTTTAAGTAATGTATATCTTTTGATTTTGTTTTTCAAGATAATCTTGGTTATTCTTATCTCTTTTTATATCATTTGAGAAATACTTTATTTTCAACATTGTATCCTGTTTATAAAAAAAATGAGGAAACCTTTCATTTATAATTATATAGTGTTAAATTTCCTTCAATAATATTTTTAGTTCTACATGTATAGATATAAATATTTTATGTGTTTTTAAATGTTTTTACAATTTGTATATGTTTAAAGCTCATTTTTTCATTTTTAGTTTTATATAACAATGCAAATGATTCTTTTTTTATTGAATACCTGGTTCCCAGGCTAAATTAATTTATAAATCCTAATTGTTTTGCCATCCAAGCCTTTGTATTTTACACAAAGTTAAGTCATCTACAAATAATGTCATTCTTTTCTTTTAAATCATTATATTTTTTCTTGCTTATTACTATGATTTAATATTGAACAAAGAGCACTAATAGATATCTTTGTTGTTTACCTAATCACATAGAATAAATTTCCATATTTGACCTTTATTTATGATAGTTTCTAAGTTTTATGTAATTATAATACATTCAATAAGATTTAACATATTTTTAGTTTATATATAATACAACTAGATAATAATAAAAATACAAAAATCGCTCATATAATTTCTCCAAAAAATAAAATAAAAATTCATAACAAAATCATTAGAGAGCCGGGCATGGTGGCCTGTAATCCCAGCACTCGAGAGGCTGAGGCAGGAGGATTGCTGTGAGTTTTAGGCCATCCTGGGATACATAGTGAGTTCCAGGTCAGTCTCAACTACATAGTGAGACCCTGTCTCAAAAAAAAAAAAAATCATTAGAGAATACCAATAGTTAATACACTGTGTACCATAATCTTAAAAGAATGACCAAATTTTTACTCAGAGTACAAGACATAGACAAAAACGTCTCTTCAAAGAAGAAAAAAATAGATAAAAGCAAATAGATAAAAGCACAAAACTTTTTCTTCAACAAACTAGAAAAAACTAGTAGTATATGTGAAATAAATTAGCATGTATATTACAATATTTTTCAAACAACAGAATAGAAAACTTTGGTAATTATTTGGACTTCTTCCTATTCCTTATTATCTTATCTTCCATTTTGCTCTCAGTATGGATTCCTTGAGTTTCTGCCAATTATTCCTCAGACAGAGGAATAAAATATAGACTGCATAAAGAATTTTTAAAAAGAGAGACTCCCTCAAATAAAAGACCCAATTAAAAAATGAGCAAGTGAGATGAATAGACATTTCTCAGAACAAGAGGCACAAATGGTCAATAAATACATGAAAAAAATGTTCAGCACCACTAGCCATTAGAGAAGTGCAATTAAAACTACACTGAGATGCCATCTTACTCAAGAAAAAATAGCTATCATGAAAAAAAAACAATAAGAGCTGGCAAGAATGTGAGGAGAAAGAAACTCTTTTACACTGTTGATGGGAATGTAAACTAGTATGAACACTATGGTAATCAGTGTAAAGATTCTTCAAAAAAATAAAAATAGAAATGCCTTTCAGGCTATCTTCCCAAAAGAGTTAAATTTATCATATTGACAGGGATACATGAATGCCCATGTTTTTGTTTGTTTACTAGTACATATTTACAGTATATAATGACTACATTTATTGTGGAGAGTTCGCACATACACTTAATTCATCTTAATTCTTTTTTGTCCTCTTATCCTCCTTTCTCCTTGTTGCAAGCAACTCTTCTTCCTCTCCTCTTTTGTAAAAGGTCTATTTCTATTTTACTTCTAAATTCCTTTTAACTTCTTTCTCTTCCTCTCCCTCCATCTCTTGTTCTCCTTCCCATTTGAAAAATATCTTCCTACTTCTTAGAATCTATGATTTTTTTCTCCTTGCTTATACATTGAGTTTCTCATATAAGAGTTAGTAATGTGATATTTACACTTCTGTGTATGATTTATGATTTGAGGTTATTGTCTAAAGTTGCATCCATTTACCAAAAAATGCCACATGTTTATTCTTCTTTATAGCTGGTTAGTACGCTATTACATAAAATTACCATATTTTCTTTATCCATTCATCTGTTGATGGGCATATGGGCTGATTCCAAAGATTAGCTAATATAAACCATACTGCTATAAATGTGGCCATGCATATGTAACTGTAGTATGATGACTTGAACTCTTTTAGAAAGTTACCTGGAAGAGCAATAGCTGGGTCAAGGGGAATTTCTAGTTTTAGGTTTTTTGCGGTTTCTCTATATTGATTTCCACAGTGGCTCTACCAGCCTATATTCACACCAAAAATGGAGAAGAGCTCCTTTTTCCCCTCAGCTTCACAGGTATTTGTTATTGGTTAATTTCTTGATGGTAGCCATTCTTGCTGGAGTGAGATGAAATCTTGGTATTGTTTTAATTTGCATTTCTCAAATGGCCAATGATGTTGAATATTTTCTCATGTATTTATTAGAGGTTTGTATTTCTTTATCTAAGAAGTTTTTTTTTTTCCAAATAGATGCACATTTTTGGATTGGATCTTGAAATTTGGGAGCCTCATTTTTTTTCAGTTCTTTATATATCCTAGATATTAGCCCTCTATATAAAGAGTAGCTGGCAATATTTTTTCCCATTCTGTGGATTGTGTCTCCATGAGGTTGGTGGCTTTCTTTGCAGTGCACAAGCCTTTTAATTTGATGTGATACCATTTGTTGAGTCTTGGTATTATTTACTGTCAAACAGGGTTTTGTTCAGAAAGTCTCTGCCTACAACTATGCCTTAAAGAGGTTTACCTGTTTTATTTTCGAGCAGATTAAGCACTTCTGTTTTAATATTTAGGTCTTTGGTCCATTTTTATTTTAGTTTAGTGCATTGTGAGAGTTAAGGGTCTAAATTCAGCTTTGTCATGTGGATAGCCAGTTTTCTCAGCACCATTTGTCAGAGATGCTAAGTATCTTTTCTCCAGCTAAGGTATTTGACCCCTTTGTCAAAGATAAGGTAGCCGAGTCTGCCTAGTATAGTTTGTACATCTGCTATTCTGTTACATTAACCCATGTCTTTTTGTTCCAATCCATGGTATTTTTATCACTATAGTTTTTATTATAATTCAAAATCCAGAATTGTGATGCCTTTACCTTATTGCTTAGAATTACTTTTGCTATTTTAGATCTCTTCTGGTTCCATATTAATTTTAGGGTTGTTTTATCTTTTTTATGTGAATAATACTATTGATATTTTGATTGGGATTGTATTAAATTTGTATACTAGTTTTGGAAGAATGACCATTTTCACTATATTGGTTCTGCCTCTCCAGAAACAGGTTATTTTCATTTTCTGATATTCTTATGGATCTCCTTTTTCAGAGTACAGCATTTTTAATTGTAGAGCTCTTTTGCTTCCTAGGTTTTTGTTTCTTTAATTTCTGTCTTGGTGAGTTTCTTATTAGTGTGTAGGAATGCTACTGATTTTTTAGCATTGACTTTGTACCCTGCTATGCTACTGGATTTGGTTATCATTCTAGGAATTTTGGGATTTTTTTGGGGGGGGTCTTCTGTGTAGAGGATCTTGCTATCAGCAAATAATGATGATTTAACTTTATCCATTCTTATCAATATCCTTTTTTTTTCTCTTGTCTTATTGCTCTGGCTAATTTTTCCAGAACTATATTGAAGTGGAATGCGATATTGGGTATCATTTTTGTGTTTCTAATTTTAGAGGAAAACCTCCATTTAGTATGATGTTGGGTGTTGTTTTGTGATAGATGTTGTTTTATCATATTGAGATAAAGATCCATTTTCTTCAGGGTTTTATCAGGAGTAAAATTAGATTTTATCAAATGCTTTTATTGTGTCTATTTAAATGAACATGTGATTTTTGTCCTTGCTTCTGTTAATGTGGCCTTACATTTATTGATTTATGTATGTTGAATCACCCCTGCACCCCTGGGATAAATCCTACTTGGTCATGGTGTATAACATTTTTGATGACTTGATGCATTTGTTTGCCAGTACCTTATTGAAGATTTATTTTTTTGCATCTGTGATCATTAAAATGATTAGCCTATAGTTTTATTTTTGGGCTAGGTCCTTTTCTTGCTTTGCTATAAGTTAACTTTGAGAATATTGCTTCCTTTTTTATTCCATTAAAGCACTTGAGGAGTAGTGGCATCAGATCTTCTCTAAAGTTATAGAATTTGATAGTGCACCCTTTAGGCCCTGGGCTTTTCTTACCCCATAGTTATTTTATATTACTTTTTAAATTTCATTTATTAATATTGGATTAAACAAGATTTTTATATCATCTTGATTCAACTTGGGTAGTTCATATACATCTAGGAATCTACCCATTTCTTCTGAATTTTCCATTGTGTTAGAGTACAGATTCTCAAAGTAGTTAACGATGATCTTCTGGATTTCTGCAGAATCCATTGTGATTTCTCCCTTTTCATTTGTAATTGAGTATACTTGGGTCTTTCCCTTTTTTATTATGATAATGTTTAGTAAGGGTTTGTCTATTTTGCTTATTCTTTCAAAGAACAAACTCTGATTCGTTGATTCACTGTATTGTTTCCTTAGTGTCAGTGGGTGATGAAATTTCAAACTCCATAAAAACAAATGGAGGGAGAAAGGAGAAATAGTGTGAAAAGAGAAGAAAAAAATTCTACATACCATTTCCAAGTGAGTGTTCTTCTTTCAGAACCATCTATCACGTCCTTTCTGCCACTCTTCATGGCTTATGGATTTGTGTGGTAAATCCTCAGTTCCAGGGGTTTAGCACTTGCAAACCCCTGTCTGGCACAACTGTCCAAGCTGGACCTAAAGAGACTGTGCTATGATGGGGTCTGAATAAACAACTCAAGCAGGCTTTAGGCCCTTGGCATAGATTCCATGGACTGGAGACCAGCTCTGAGTACCAGATAGAGGCTCCTGTGGCCATTGGGACCAGCTCAAAACACCAAATGGAAGCTGTGCAGGCTTGGGGCACCCAGTGGAGACCCAAGTGCACCCAGAAGTGATGCAAGGAGATTTCAGCAGTCTCAGAAAGGGCTCTAAACATTTAGTAGAGACTCACATAGGCCCAGAGTATGTTGCAGATCAGGCAGACCTGTAACCAGTGCTGAGTGATGGACAGAGATTCCAGAGTACGAGAGACTGCCCTGATGCACCAGATGAAGACTCAGCTGGTTCTGGGATGCTCAGTTGAGAATCACATATGCCCAGGACTATTGTGGGGTACAAAATGGAGACTCCCAGTGTTTCCAGGGAGGGGAAGGTGTGCTTAGTATTGAATTAAGTCTCTGGCAGACCCAGGATACCAGGTGGAGACTCATGGGGATTTGGGGTGCCAGGCCACTCAGAACCAGTTTTGGATGCTACATGGAATCTCTGAAGGATGAACAGAGAAAGGAAAACTGTGAGGCTAAGCAGGCCTTCCTGGCACTGGAGCGATGGTGGCGGCGGTGCCGGCAGGGGAGGGTGCGGCTAAGCAGGCATCCCTCTGCTGGGTATCTTTCCAAAAGAATTAAAAGAATCATACAATAGTGATATATGCACACCTATGTTTATAGCGGCACAGTTTGTAATAGCTAAAACTTGGAAACAGCCCATTTGCCGATCAGTTGGAAATTGGATAAAGACGATGTGGTTTTTCTATAAAATGGAATACTACTCAGCCATAAAGAATGAGAAATTCGATTAATTCATAGGAAAATGGATACATATTGAGGATATACTCCTAAGTGAAATAAATAAGTCACACATGTGTAAATACCAAATAGTTTCTCTGGTGTGAATAAAATATAATAGTACATAAGATCCTAATGAGATAATTGACAATGTGAAATAGGAAGAAAGGGGCTAAAGGTGTAGGGAAAGTGGGAAGGGTACGGGAAATCTAACAAGGAAAAATAAAAAAATAGGAGAAAATGAAAAAATGGAAAAAAGTGTTTGTAAATGGAGAGGGGAGGAGAGGGTGAAGGGAGGGCAGGGACAAGGGGAAAAAATGAGAGCAAAGACCTGTCATGTAGAAGCACAAGATCCCAATAATGAATGTAACTGTACTGTATACCTAAAATGTACCAATGAACTCAATTTAAAAAAGAAGAGAGGTGTGGATGGAAACTCAATAAATTTTGGGGTGCTAGGCATAGACTCAAACGGGTCCTGTGACAGCACTGGATATCAGATAGAAGTACTGGTAGGTGCAGGAGTAACTGGAAGCACCTGGCAATGACTCAGGTATGCCCATGGTACTCAATGGGGAGTTAGATGGGCCCACTACCCATGCAGGGTGTACATGGTGACTAGGACTGGCACAAGCAGCTGCATGAGCTCCGGTGATCACTGTTCACTTGTTCATCCTCTGGCTACATGGAGTTGGTTGGTGGGGAGGGAGATTCCCATGCTGTTGGTAAGCATTGGTGAGGATGCTGCAGCTTCCTCAGTGTTTGCGGAGGAGATTATGGGATAGCAGGGCCCATTATCCAAGGTCTGTTCTGGGAGGCTCATCTCTGCTGTGCTCCTTGGTTCTTTCTGGCTTCTTGGGAAGTTCTCAAGATACAGTAGCTGTTCCCAGGATGTGCAAGGATGGAGATTATGTTCACTACTTTGGTGGACTGCTCCCCTTTTAAACTACTATTTAGGTGTTTGATTTTATGTATGTGTATGTTCTTTCACATTGACTTTCTGTATCATGATGTAAGTCCTTCCCCTGTTACCTGTTACCTAGATAAAAATTTCTTTCCTGAGTATTTCTGACATGACTCCTCCTCTAGTCAGTTTTGTTGAGAATTTGCTTACCCATGCTGATAGCAGCATAATTAATAATAGCTTGCTCTTGGAAGGCAGGTGGTTAAACCACTGAGCTAAATCCCTGGCCCTATAGCTAGATCTTAGAAACACCAAGATTATTGTATATGGCCAACAACAGATAAGTGGACAAGAAAATGTGGAATTTATAAACAGTGGGGTACTCTGCCATAAAGAAGGATAAATTTGATGCATTCACAGGCCAATGGTGCAACTTGAGCACATAATGTTAAAAAATCTACTTTTTATTATTCAATACATTTATTGGCATATTTTAGGTATGCAATATGATGACATTCATCATTAGGAATTCATATCTTCGCATGATATGTCTTGGTTCCTATTTTTCCCCATTCCCTTGCCCTCCCTTCAACAATTCCACCCTTCCCTTTTTACAAAACTTTATTCTTATTTTTTCCTTTTCTCATATTTATTGCTTTCCCTTCTTTATTCCTTTTCTCTACTCCTCCTATTTCCCCTATGCATTTGGTCTTTTTCTTCCTATTTCAAATTATCTAATATACATTTTTATCCTTATTTACACTTTTAGTTTCTAACACCAGAGAAACTATTCTGTATTTACACATGTATGTCCTATTTCTTTCACTTAAGAGTATGGTCTCAATGTACATCCATTTAGCTATAAATGTCTCTAGTTTCTCATTCTTTGTGGCTGTGTAGTACTCCATTTTATAAAACAACCACATGCTCTTTATCCAGTCTCCACCTGATGGGCAGTTGGCTGTTTCCAAGTTTTAGCTGTTACAACTGTGTCACTATAAACATGGCTGTGCATGAATCTTTTAATTCTTTTGGGAAGATACTCAGTAGGGGAATAGCTGGGTCAAATGGACCTCTAATCCTAGTTTTTTGAGGTATCTCCACGCTGTTTTCCACAGTGGTTGCACCAGTCTATACTCCCACCAACAGTGAAGAAGAATTTGTTTTTCCCTGAAACCTGGCCAGCATTTGTTATTGGTTGATTTCTTAAAAGCAGCCATTCTTTCTGGGTGAAGTGGAATCTCAGTATTGTTTTCATTTGCATCTTTCAAATCACAAGTGATGCTGAATATTTTTTTCATGTATATTTTCTGTTTCTACTTCTTTGCATAAGAGATGTTTGTTCAATTCAGATGCCCATTTTTTTGATTGGGTCTTCAAATTTGGGAGGTCTGATTTTTATAAGTTCTTTATATATTCTAGATAAGTATACCTTTGAAGATCAGTAGTAAAACTTTTTTCCCACAGTGTGGGTTATCTCTTCACATTGTTGGTGATTTCTCTTGCTGTGAAGAAGCTTTTTAATGAGATGAAATCCCAGTTATTGATTCTGCTGGTTCACATGCTACAGAGGTTTTGTTCGTGAAAATTTCCCTACACCAATATCTTTACGAGTTCTACCTAACCTCTCTTCCAGCCAGTTTAGTGTTTCTGTTTTAATGCTTCAACCTTTGATTCATTGCAATTTTAGTTTAAGGAAGGGTGAGAGATATAGGTCTAGTTTTAATCTTTGGCATGTTGAAATCCAATTTCTCCAGCACCATTTATTAAAGAAGCTATCTTTCCTCCAGTGAGAATATTTGTCTCCTTTGGCAAAGATGAGGTGACTAAGTATGTCTGGAGTTGTTTCTGCATTTTCTAATTAGTTCTGCTGATCCTCAGGTCTGTTTCTTTGCTAGTACCATAATGTTTTTTTAAAATCACAGTAGCTTTGTGGTATAGTTTTAAATTGAGGATTGTGATATCCCCTACCTTGTCTCTGTTGCTTAGAATTGCTTTTGCTATTCTAGGTATGTTCTTGTTCCAAATTAATTTTCAGATTGTTTTATCAAGGTATGTGAAGTAAACTGCTGGAATTTCATTTGGAATTGAATTGAATCTATAGAGCAGTTTTGGTAGTATGTTCATTTTCACTATATTGGTTCTTCTTACCTAGAAGCAAAGGATGACTTTCATTTTCTGATATCCTATTTTATATAAATCTTTTTCACAGTGCAGCAGTTTTCAGAGTAGAGGTCTTCATTTTCTTTTGTTAGATTGATTCCTAGGTATTTCATTTTGGGGGATGCTACTGTGAAAGGAGTTGTTTCTCCAGTTCCTCTGTCAGTGAGTCTGTTGTTTCTGTACATGAAGGCTGTTGATTTTTGTTTGTTGACCTTGTATCCAACTACTTTACTGAATTTGGTTACTAAGTGTAGAGGATGTTTAGTGGAGTTCTTGGGGGTCTTCTATATAGAGTATCATGACATCTGAAAAATATGACAATTTAACTCCTTTGTTTCCTACCTTTATTCTTTTTATTTCTTTCTCTTGTCTAATTGATGTGGCTAATGTCAGAACTATATTGAACAGCAGTGGTGATAATGGACATCCTTGTCTTGTTCCTGATTTTAGTGTGAAGGATTTCAGTTTTTTGCCCACTCAGTATGATGTTAGCTGTTGGTATTTAATAGTCGGATTTTATCAGGTTGAGATAAAGACCTTCTATTCCAATTTACTACAGTGTTTTTATCTGAATCAGTGCTGCACTTTGTCAAACACTTTCTTTGCATCTATTGAGGTGATCATATGGTTTTTGTCCTTTGCTCTGTAATATAGCACACTACATTTATTTATTTGTATATGTTGAACCCTGGGATTAAAGCCACTTGATTAGGCTGTATGATCTTCTTGATGATTTGCTTCTACTTGTCAGTATCTAATTGAGGATTTTTGTGTCTATTTTCATTAGGGAGACTGGCCTATAGTTCTCTTTTTTGGTTGGGTCTTTCTCTGCTTTTGAGATCAAGATTATGCTTGCTTTCAGGAATGAATTGCTCTTTTTTCAATTTAATTGAAGATTTTTAACAATAGTGTCAGTAGTTCTCTTAATGTCTAGTAGAAATCAGCATTGTAGCCATTAGGTCCCGGACTTTTTTCCATTGGTAAGTTTTTAATTACATTTTCAATTTTCTTGATTGATACGGGGTTGTTTAGAATTTTTAGGTATTTTTCATTCAACTTTGGTAATTCGTATTTATTTAGAAATCTGCCCATTTCTTTTGTGTTTTTCATCTTGTTGTCTTATATGTTCTCAACATAGGTATTAGGTATTAGATCTTCTGGATTTCTGCTGGGCCTGTTGTAATTTCTCCCTTTCCATTCCTACATGCATGGATTTGGGCTTTTTTTTTTTTTTTTTTTTTTTTTTTTTTT
>NW_022900929.1:52492678-52530501 GCF_012274545.1 Fukomys damarensis | reverse complement strand
TTTTTTTTTTTTTTTTTTTTACTTTTTTTGATTATTCTTTCAAAGAACCAACTCCTTGATGCATTGATTTTTTTTTGTATCATTTTATTAGTCTTCATTGCATTGATTTCTGCTTGGGTCTTTATAGTTTTCTCTCTTGTACAGGTTTTTGGTTTGTCTTGCTCTCCTTTGTCTAAAAGATTGAGGTTCAGCATTAGGTTGTTTATTTTAGCTCATTCTGTTTTCCTTATATGATCATTCTCTGCTATGAATTTCCTTCTCAAGACTCCTTTCATTGTGTCCCGTATAATTTTGATATGTTGTCTTGGCATTGCCATTTAATTGCAGAAACTGTCTAATTTCTTCTTTAAATTGCTCTGTGACCCACTGGTGTTTCAGGAGTGTGTTGTTCAATTTCCACGTGTTTATGAAGTTCTTGGTTTCTTTTGCTATTGATCTCCAATTTCATTGCACTATGATCTGATAATATACAGGGGATATCCTCAGTTCATGTTCCATGAACAAGTATGTGGTCACTTTTGGAAAATGACCTGTGTCCTGCTGAAAAGACTGTGTATTCTGATATTGTGGTATGGAATATGCTGTATACTGCTGTTAAGTCCATTTGTCCAAGAGTTTAGTTGAGTTCTAATATGTCCTTGTTTATTTTTGTCTAGTTGATCTATCTATTTGTGACAGTTTGGTATTGAGGTTCCCCACTACAATTGTATTAGTGCTTATTTGATTTTTCATGACTGTTAATTTTTTTTTGTAGCATATATATTCATGATTGTCATTCTTCCTCTTGAGTTGTTCCCTTTACAAGGATGTAGTGGCCTGCTTTGTCTCTCTTAATTGTTCTTGTTTTGAAATCCATTTTATGAAATAGTTTAGCTACTTTTGCTTTATTGGGGGGTTCTTATCTCATGGAGTATCATTTTCCACCCTTTAATTTTCATTCTATGAATTAATTAATTTTGTTTCTTGTATGCAGCATGTTATTGAATCTCACTTCTTCAACCATTCTGCCACTCTATTTCTTTTTCTTTTTCTTTCGTACCAGGGATCAAACTGACCTTGCACTTGTGAGGTAGGTGGCAGAATCACTGAGCTAAATGTCTGACACTGACAGTCTATTTCTTTTAATTGGTGAATTGTGACTGATGGTTATAAGATTGATGGTTATAACTGTTGGTTATTCCCGTTATAACTGATGGTTATTCCTGTTGTTGTGTTCTCCCCCTTTGCATTTAATTTCTTATTTTGCCTCATGGACTCATTCAGTGAGTGTGGGGTTGTGAACCTCATTGTCTTTTCCTAGGATATGTTTAAGTTTTTGGAGTGCTAGTTTGGTATTCATGAAGTTCCTCAGGTGTTCTTTCTTGTGAAAGTATCTTATTTCTCCATCAATTTTAAAAGATAGTTTTTCAGGATACATCAATCTGAGTTGGAGATTATTTTTTTTTAGGGCTTGAAATACATTACTCAGGCTCTTTTTGACTTGAGGGGTTATGTTGAGAAGTCTGCTGTGATTCTTATGGGCTTTCCTTTGTATGTGATTTGTTTATTTTCTCTAACTACTTGTAAGTATTTTGTCCTGTTGGGTTTCTGAAATCTTGACTATTGTATTCCTAGGTAAGATTTTTTTCAATCACAGCTAGTTGGAGTCCCATATGCCTCACTTGCCTGTATATCAAATTCTTTTCCTCTGCTTAGGAAGTTTTTTTACCATTACTTTTGTGAACAGGTTTTTTTTAATGTCTTTTGCACTATCTCCTGTTTACTGACTCTGATCAGTCTTATGTTATTCTTCTTTGCATCATCTAGCAGCTGCTGGATTGATTTCTTGTGGTCCCTCGCTATTTTTAAGAAATGTTTCTTTTCCTAGTCACTAATGGCAATTCTGTCATCTATATCTGATATTCTGTTCTAATGTTGGCTGATTTTGCTGCATAAATTTTAATGGAGTTTTTAATCTTCTGGATATCTATTTGCATTTATTTTATGGATTCTGTTTGTTTTCTGTTCTGGGATTCTATCATGTTCCTCAGCTCCTCTATTATTATTTTTTAATCTGTGTCTGCTTTAGAGATTTAATTATGTCTTTTACTATGGACACAATCTCTGTTGTTATCTACGATAGTATTTCTGATTTCATTTTCTCCAGATCCTCTTTCATTGACAGTTCAAGGAATCCAGGTGGTTAAATTTCATATTGTTCCTTGTTTCCTCTTGGAATTGCCTTTGGAGATCTGTAAGTGTGGTTCTGAGAATTGTTTAGTGTCTTCTCATTTCTTCCAATGCAGTCAGTTGCTCTTTTATTGAGATGACTCTTTGCTCACCCAGTGGGCTTCAAATCTCAACAAGCCTCAGAGAGGCCTTTTCTCTACTGTTCACCACTGCACCAATTCCTGGGTTCAGAATGATGGCCTTTTGGATCACCACACTGGACTGTGGTTTGGACAGGATCCTGTCTGGTCCCTGCATGCTTGTACCACTGTTTTCTGGGCAGGTTCCTGAAGAAATCCATTTCTTGAAATGTTTTTAAGTGTGAATTTTCTAGTTATCTCTTACAAACTAATTTAGTAGTAATGAGGTTGGAAAATGACTCACCATTTTAATTCTTTTAATTTTTTATTGAATATATGCCAACACTGACTAAAAATACCTATTTTGGTATACACATGGTGTTCACTTGAAAGAATGAATATTGTATCATTTTTGAAGGTTGTTCTAAATATGCAAATTACATCATGAGTGTCTCATTTTCTTGCTAAAATATTTGTTATGGTAACTGATATTTTGTGTACTTTTTTATTACTAAGAAAAGTATATCAAACTTTTCCACTATTATTGCTTATACATTTTTCCTGTCAATTTTCTTTTGCTTCACATATTTAGAAGCAATGTTATTATATGTATTTCAGTTTAAAATTGGTATACTAATCTTTTTGTCATTGTCTCTAATGAAATTACTCCATGCTTCCTTTTATGTCTGTATTTCATGTCAGTTTTTGACCAATATGTGCACATTACCTGTCCCATCCTTTACTTTCAATCTTTTGGGAATATTTCAGTGTGTGTGTGTGTGTGTGTGTGTGTGTGTGTGTGTGTGTGTGTTTATGGCACAGAACTGAGCTGGGATTTTAAAAAGTAATCCCACATCTTTGTGTTTTACAATAGTTATTTAGTCTATCTATATTCAATTATTTGCTGATACATTTGAGTTTATATTTATAATCCTACTTATTTTGTTTACTCTATTTGCTTTTTTCTTTCTTTCCTTATTTTACCCTATTTTTTTTCACTTATTCATCACTCTTGCTTCCAGATAGTCTGGTAATTATAGTTTGCTATATTTTTAATGAAAAATAACTCTAGAGATTATAATTTAAATTCTGATTTTATGAAATCTGTTTTAAATTTGTACTTTCACTGCTTCTCAGAAAATGCAAGATTTATAGAACAGTGTATCTCCATTTACTCCTTTCTTGCTTAAATTGCTATTATTTTGTACTATTTTAATATAATACTATTTCAAAACAAAATAATTATTACTATTTGTCAAATTAATATCCCCTTAAAAATACACATATTTACTTTTGCCATTAATTTTAACTTTTTCTGCATTTCTTACTATTTTCTTCTGGATTCATTTTAATTCGGCTCAAATAAATACTTTTAAGTTTATAAATGTGGTTGTATTGCTAGTAACTAACATTTGTTTTTTAATCTACATTTTTGGAAGCTATCTTATCTGGTTATAAAATTTTTTTCTTGTTAAGTTTATTGGTACTTTTTAGGAATACAGTACAGTTACATTCATCATTGGGATCTTGTACCTTTACATGACTGATTTTGGTTCTTATTTTTTCCCCATACCCCTGTGCTCTCTTCACCCCCTCCACCCTTCCCTATTTACAAAGACTTTCTTTCCATTTCTCCTTTTTCTCATATTTTTTTTCCTTTTCCCTTCTTTCCTTTCCCCTACACTACACACTTACCCTACTCTTTCAGCCCTTTTTTTCCTATATCACATTATCAATTATCCAATTTGAACCTTATTTACACTTTCAGTTTTTCACACCAGATGTACTATTTGGTATTTACACATGCATGTCTTATTTATTTCACTTGAGTATGGCCTCAATATGTAGCCATTTAGCTATAAATGACCTAGTTTCTCATTCTTTATGGCTGAGTAGTATTCTACTTTATAGAAAAAATATATCTTCTTTATCCATGCTCCAGTTCATGGGCAATTGTGCTGTAAAATTCTACTTCAATAGATTTATTATTATTATTATTATTATTATTATTATTTGCTTTCATCACCTTAGGATGTTGAATCATTTCCTGATTTCTTGGTTTCCTATATTTCTTTAAAAGTAATGAGGTGCCCTTAATATTTTTCTTATTGTCTAAGGTTTTAGTTTTTTTTATGCTGAAGACTCATGAATTTCTTTAACAAAATATGAAATTTTGTTTTTGTTTATCCTGTTTTAGCTCTCAAGCTCATCCTGGATATTCTTGGCACTTTTTTTCAAAATAAAGATGTTATTGATAACAATATGAAAGAGGTCATTAGACATTCTCTCCAGATTTCATATATGCTAGATTTTTCAACTCACATATATCTTATGTCCTTTTTTTTTTTTGAATTTTTCTATTTATTTTTATTCTCCATACTTTGGTCTGGGTGTTTTCACTCAACTTTCCTTTCAGCTTTCTTATACTCTGTTTAATTCTTTCCAGACTACTGGTACTTCTATATTTGAAGTATAAGTTTAGTTTAGGACATATTTCAGATCTATAAGTTTTATTGAATTATTTTCTAGGTTCCTGTTGTGTTTTACAATGCTCAGACTTGTTGTTTTCTTATTTATTGACCAATTTATCTCAAATTACATATCTAGTGCTTGTGTCACCTATGCTATTGCTATTGTATCTCCTTGTTATTTAATATTTTCTGTAACAATACTATAATTTTAAAAGTGCATTATACATTTATATGTTGTTTGTCAGAATCTGACACATTCATCTCCCATTCTGCTGATCAGTAAAGGGAAAGACTACATTAACATAATGATCAACTGAACTGGCTGAAGGCTGATATTTTTTCTTTGTATGCCTTGTTTTCCCTCTTATGCACTTCCTTCCAAGAATATCATTTTCCAGGTTATAGTCTTCCCAGAACCATGAAGGCACAAATATGTTTTGCTGCATTTATATCTCATTTCTGATGGGCTTCTTATTCTATTGTTCAATGCAGTTTGATAACTTCTTTGAAGAGAAGAGTGATACTAATCAAGATTCTTCCTTCTTTGGATTTTGGGTCTGTCAAATTTCTCTTTCTCCTGGTAGCACAACACTCAGATTTTTCTGATTTCCCTAAGATTTTCTAAAACTTCTCTACCTATTAGCAAGAAATCTTTACTTTTTTTTCTTATCCTTTTGCCCTAAGCAAAGACTTTGCATATTTCACAAAGAGAAAAGAAGCATGAAAAACTGGGCCTGCCTTGGTCAGCTTCTTTTCTCCACAAGCTTGCCACTCAAGTCTTGACTATCTTAAGTACTCTCCAACACCTACAGAGTTATGTATTTTTAGGTTATTCACATTTTTCTAGTCATTTGTAACTAGAACTTTATCTACTATATATTGCTCCATGATATTTAAAAGTGAAAATAATATGATTATTAGAAGGGGATATTTTATTTGGAAGAAGATGTTATTAGACAATTTTTAATGACATTTTACATGGAAATTATTGAGAAAAATCATTCAACATGCTATGACCCCTTGTGTTACAAGAAGCTCTGATGTATAATCTTTTGAGAATCCTTTTCTGATTATGCATATTGTGAAACAGAATTCAGATAAATTGGAGCTATCATTTAAAATATATACATTATATATTATATGCATAATTATATTCTGCAATATTAATAAGTTAGAACTTTGATATCTGGCATTTTACTGGAGGAGTGGTCACAAAATAGAAGGAAAAAATCCCTGAGGACATCATAATAATATATTATGTTTGAGGAATACAGGATTGTATCATAGTCTTAAAAATAATTTTAATAATTGAATTATTTTGGATGGAATAAGAAAATCTTATTCACAATATAATATCATGAACAATATGTACCTCTGGGATGAGTTTTTCGAATCATAATTTTCAACTGCTGTTTAAATCTTACATAACATTATAAATACTAAATATAAAGGGAAGTGGGTTAACCTTTGATCCCTTAGACTCTGTTTTAGATGGAATATTTTTGCAGTTCTATTTTCAGCATTATTTCGTTTTTCATATTATACAATCACTAACTGCAATAGAGACCTATATTAGATACTTGACCAAAATCATGGCCAGAATATCTTCTGTATCTTATGAGTTTCATTTTCAGCAAATTTAATTTCATAAAATTTCATCAGACTGCATATCAGTCTTTTCAAGACTGATAGTATGAAACAGTTGATCCAATAAACTGCTAATATAAGATACATTTTTAAATTGAATGTTTTAAACCCACCTCCATAAATTAACTTCATTTAGATAAATATTGAATATGGAAAACTTTTTTTTTTTTTTGTACTAGGGATTGAACTTGGGTCCTTGTGCTTGCAAGGCAGGTGGCTGAACCACTGAGCTAAATCCTGGCAAATACGGAATAATCTTAATCATGTTATGGGGTGCACTTAATTTCAAAGGCAACATTATTTTTCTCATTAATCACTTATATGCGTCTTTAAATTATACTTTTCTGGCTATAAATAAACAGATTTGAAGAGATCCTAAAGATTTTTTTCTCTATAATTCAATTCCAACATGAAGGGCATGGTATAACAACTGTCATAGTAATTAAGATAGTCTTGTGTTCTGAAAGGTTTCTTTCAACCAGGGTAGCATCTAGTTTTCTTTGTTTGACAACTGCAGTTTTCCAGGTTCAGGACTTTTTACATTTTCCTTCAATTAAGGTTGCACGAATACCTGTCAGGTTTTGTACGTTTCATAGTACCACTGAATGATCTTATTAGAAATTATATACTTTTTTATAGTATACATTTAAGAAGCACATTGTTTGCAAATCAATGAAAAAGCTAATCCATTTTCATTCAGTTGTATAAATTATCACACCCATTCTACAAAGATATGTTTGTTTCAATGGCATTTAAGGATACATTAGCAAGAATAGAGCATATGATTTGCCATTTGTATCCAAAAATCAGCTTTGAAAAGTTTTACATGATCCAGAAAAGAAAACACAAATATGAAAATTAAAATATTATTTTATCCTTCATAGCCTTTGTCTTCAAATTATACTATCCCAATAATATTGTAATCATTATATGCAATTATTACTCCCTTTTACATAAATAGCACCAACAGGCTCATATGACTGTGGTTAGTATTATTTTCTTATCTGTATCATTAAACACCATGATACTTAATTATGATCTCTAATTAGTGTTAATATAAAAATGTTATAAGTTAAAAACATTGAAAATTTCTGATCTAGCTGGTATAACACCATGCCCATGAGATATAGCTATATTCCCCTTTTATACTGCACTTATGTTTAAATTTAATGCCAACATTTTATTGCTAAGAAACATGTTAAGTGAGGATAGAGACACCATATTTATTGAAGGGCACATCTACATTGGCAGGTGTTTTCTGACTTAAACATTTGTTTCAGATAATATTTTATTCAGGAGCATCTTATCAGCCAAAATGTTTTCTCTTTTTTTTTCCAGTTTTGAAAATTCCAGTTTCCTCGCCACATATTCTAAGCTGAAAATGTTTGAAAGGAAATATTCTTTTCCTTTGGCCTCAAATGCTTCAGAAGTCTCAGCTCTTTTTTGAAAATCTTCTGTCCTGATCTGGTATTCACAAATAATATTTCAGTTCTTTAGACATTGATCTTTTATTTCTAAAAGTCTTCTCCTTACAAATAGGCTTTTAGGTTTGAGCTTCAAATGTAGAACTACAGAAAGAGCAAGTAAGAGTTCAGGTCAAGGTGGAGAGATTTGAAAAGCATCAATTAGAATATGTTACTTGTCTAAGACAATTTTAATACTACTCTTAGAAAGATGAACAATTAAGGTTCTTAAAGATAGAGAGATGAACAATTAAGGTTCTTAAAGACAGTGACTGCTGACAATGTCTGGAATTAATTCTAAATCTGTGCAACTTGACCTTAATTTTTTGTGAACAAAAGTTACACTTTGCACTAATTTGCATTGCTGCTACTTTCATTTTAAACTGGAATTTTTATCACCATCCATCTGTAAGATACCTCCTGTTACTAATTTCTGATGTGGATCTTCTCATTAATATGAGATTCACAATTGCATAGATTAAAAGTTATCTGATGATATCTGGCTCATCCCATGTTGCATCATTCTGTTCCTATGTTTGATAGATAGTGATTTAACCACGACAATGTTAGTATATAAAGCTAATGAGTCAGATAGCATTACTGGAAGAATACATTTTAATATATCTCCTGACAGTTGTATTTTACAGAGTTTTAAATAATTAGGTTGCATTTTAATAGAATAGAAAACATACTTTTTATTGTGTAGTCTTATAAATAATAATGACGTATGTAAATAGGATTCAAATAAGAATTGAAATGGTTTTCTAATTAAATGTTATGCATTTCTGAAAAATACAATTTTCTTTCTCTTTATAGTTAATCAGTTTGAAAGCTCTTTAAGGAATGTAAATTTGTTACTGATAACCTTTACAAATACATGAAACAATATCAAAAATACACTTCTTTTAAGAATATTTGAAGATCAAAATGTTGAGTTAATAAGATCTAAGGAACCTCTGGAACACATTTCCCACAGATCATAATGCCTTTAAATGGTTGTTTACATCAAGGACAAAGGAACAAAATTTCTCAACAAAAATAAGAGTACGGTGAACTTTACATGTTTTAAGAGTTGGATTTCAAAGCACCTAATGAATACAAATAATTCTCTTTATGATTTCAGACTTGTTTCAGTATCAGAGTCCACAAATACTCAGACGTGATGCTATTTGGAAACTCTCAGCACCTGTTCCTTTATTTGACTAAACATTGGTTATCTCTAACTCTAGCCTAAAATCCTAATTTTAATAAAGCTCTAATTTTATGCCAACAATCATTTATTGAAGGGTTGAAGGGCTCCTCATACTCTCTGGTTTCTATTATGACAACCACCCACTTCAGGTAGTGCATATTTACTCTGTCTTTACCTTTACTTCACACTATCTTGGATTTTTCCCTCCACCTGCCTCATGTGCTAACCCTGAGAGAAACATACACATGCACTAGTGCTTCCTATAAATGGTGCCTCTGTGTCCTCTTTAAGAAAATAAGGGTAACACTATCTTCCAAATCAGTTGATAAAATAGAAGTGAATCTTTATGAAAGAACTCAGCCTAGTATCTTGTATGTGGAATGTGCTGACAAATATTAGTTCATTTCTCTTCTATTCTTTTCTCTCTTAACCTCTGTGGGGTTATTGCTGGTACTGTGGATAAGGGGAGGTTCGAAGCCAGGGTGGATCTAATAGTCCTTAAGCATGCAACATGGAGAAACACCTACTCTTCAGGACAGTCAAGGCACTGTGAAGTCCTCTGCTCTCATCTTTTCTTACTTACATTTCTTGCCATCTGACTTAATTGGAATCTGAATTTAAACAACTAGAAACTAAGCTATTCCTGATAGATAGCACAAGAAGTGAAAAGAATAAAAAAGACATTAGAGTAATAACCCTAAAGAGCACAGAGTGTACCACTGAAAAATGAAAAGAACTCTGGCCTGAGTGGTCAGAGCCTTTTGTCCTTTCCTGTTCTTTAGTGGGACATACTGGTAGGGTATTTTAATCTTTTGTTAATCAACTATATTGTCAGAGTATTAAGCTAGACTAGGTACAGAGATTTCCCTAGAACAATAGTACTTTGAGGTACTTGAGGAAAATATAATCAAATGCATTGAAAACTGCTATGCTCTGTGAGGGACACCTACTATGCTCTGCTCTCCACATTTCTGGTTGTGTAGTCACAAAATGGCATTCACAGAGTAACTATAAGTTCCTGAAAAGAAGAATTCATTTGAGAGTATTTATTTCGGGCATTCCCCACAAATCATTATTTCTTAAGATTAATTTGGGAAGATAAGACGTGATCGATGCCTCTAGCTTCAGAGAATGCTGACTTTAAAATGTGGCAATGATTCTTAATTTTTTAATGAATTATTAGTATATGTTTTCAACAAGTACTAATTACTGTCATATTTGAGAATTGTTTCATATATACATATATTGCATCTTGATGATTTTATGCTCCTTGTCCCTCGCAGCCCCTTGTCCCTACTTTCTCAGATTCTCTCCCATTTCCACAGTGTCTGTCTCCATGTATTTTACCAACTCTCTTTTATTTTGCTCCTTATATTATTTACATTTGTGTTTCTCATATTAGAGAAATAATTCAATATTTAAGCTTCTATGTCTGATTTATTTCATTTAGTATCCATTTTCCTAAAAATGACAAATTTTATCATTGGCATTTTCTTTTTTTTTTTTTTTTTTTTTCCTGGGTTATTTTTTTTTTTTTTTTTTTTTTTTTTGTACCTGGGATCAAACTCAGGACCTTGTGCTTGTGAGGCAGGCATTGGAACCACTGAAGTAAAATCCCAGCCCTCATTTCTCATTTGCAATTCTTAATCTTAACCAGCCATTCTTGGTGTAAGAGGAATCTATTTAATCAAATCCTCAAATTTTCTCTGGGATCTCTTTTCCTAAAGAAAGTGGCATTCTCCTTACCATTTTGGCTTATTTAGAGGAACAGAGTGACACTAATTATTGTAGAACTATGAAAACTGTGGTGCGATTTAAGGCAGCCTGTTGCCGTAGAACGCCATTTTCTTTTTTTAACCAAATCCTGAAATTTGAGATATATGCTTACGAAATGGTGGTTGTTATGTCGCATAGTTGACAAGGAATTTTCCCCTTGTGGATTAAATGCGAATTTTTGTCAGTCAGTATTAAATTCGTACCAATTTCTTATAAACTGCTGTCATGTCTTCCTTCGAGATGCACTGTGCAAGAATGCCTGTCTTATCCTTCCCGCTTTTGCAATGAGGCCTATTACACTTGGGGCAGCACCAGGGGTCTAGAAAGCCTCAGTGTTGACGTCTTGGGCCATAGCATAGTGAAGAGCCTCACAGGTGAATGCATACTCCGGAACATGGCTGACGACATAATGACTGAAGGGATTCTTCATCTTTCTCTGCCACACACATCACAGGCTCTTTGCCATCTCTGTGTCCCATTTCCCGTGGTGACAAATTAGGTATAACTAAATCTCAGAACCTGTAAGGTCTTTTCACAATCTAAGCATCCAGAGAACTCTTCAGCTAGTTAATAATTCCTTTTCATCATAACAGAACTGCAGAGCATAATTTCGATCATAGTTAAGCATAGTGAAGTCAAGCAGAGTTAATTAATAGGCATCTTATGTTTTGTACGTCAAGTATTTTTGTAGATGAGGATGTGCCCGGGAATAGGTGTTGCAGGCATATTATCGTGGGGTTTGTTTGCGCACCCAGATGGGGAAGAAACAAACGAGGGCTGAGTAAATAGAAAAAAAAAAAAAATCTGAGAAGCATGTGAAGGGAGGTGACTCTAACCTGACAGAGAGCAGCGTTTCTTTAGAGAGGGGGCTACAATTCGCAGTTGTGATTGAAAGAGGCTGTGTAAAGTGCTGAACTGAAGGAATGTGTAAAATGCACCTAGTGATGAAAGGTGAAAGTTTGGTACTGCAAATGCTTCGTGGGAATGGAGCGATGGCTGGGCATGTTTTCAGGCTAAGTGACAGGCAGGTGAGTGTAGTTTTTTGCTACTGACTTGCAGGGATCAGTAGTATACATGTGCCAACCAATTAAAAAGCAGATTTAGATTTAATATTGAGTTTCATAGAGATTATTAAAATAAATACTGCATTATTCTACCTATCAACAAATACAATACAACTTTATTTCCTTTTAAAAAATTTAAAGTCTTGATGGCTAAATATTACATTTGACATTTTGGTTAGCACAAATATCAAAATGTTCTCTGCACTAGGGAATAATTAAATATTATGTGAGAGCATATCACACATTTACAAGGGTAGCTTCTTGATCAATAATGCCCAAATATCACATATAGAAAACATATATATATATATATATATAATTTGTTAATATACAAGTCAGAAAATTACAGTAATGGTTTTAATTTACATTCAACGCTAGCCTATTTTACAAGCAGAAAATTTGTGCTTCCTTTAATTGCACAAGCAATTAGGCATTTACACTCTAAAAATTAAGTGAAAATGGCTAATTGTGTATGCAATATCTGTGCCCACGACTAACAGTGGCTACAAACAATCATGCTACTAAAATGAAAGCCAGGGATAAAAAGCCGGCCCTGAGTCATTGCCCTTTTTGAAGCTTGGAACATATTTTACTCATAGCTTCAGTGGCTTCGAAAGCTCTGTTTTTGACAGACGTAAGCATTGGCCTGTAGTGCTCCTTACATTCTGAAGTACAAATTATTATCATTTAAATAAAGTGGAAGTGGTGACAAATTCTGAGCGATTTTATTTTAAGATACATTATATTTAAAAATTTCCTTGAAGTGTTTTAGGCCAATCAAGCTGGAAATTTATGTTAATATGAGTGCTTGATTTTTAAAGTTACATTTCCTGCTCTTACGGCCCACCCAGAATTTGTCTCTAGTCATTTTACACCTCTTCAAATGACACCCAAATATTTACAGCCCCCAGAGTACCACAGGAATTAACTAAATAGATTATGTTCACAAAAAATTGCTGTAAAAATGAACAAAGGATGATTCTGTGGCATTCCACTTAAAATGTCTACTTCATTTATATACCACTGAATTTAGGTTGAGTTTTTCTCACTATAGTATGGAAAATATGCTTTCTCTGTTTAATGTCTCTCTTTCAAAGTAAGAGTTGGGAAGTAAACAGTGTCCATTTGCTAATGAATGTCTTATTCAATGTCTCCAAATGGGAGATACAGATTTTTAAGACCCTTACCCAAGTTAAATGTCCTTCATGCAGTAATCAAATTCAGTGATTTAAAAAAATCTTTAATAACAGCAGTTAAACACAAAAATCCATGAGATTAAATTTTGTTATCACCACATACTGTAAAAAAAAAAAACCCTCTTCTCTTGCTAGAGCTATTTAGAAGCTCATAAGAGTAGCCAAGCACAGCCAACTAACTCTTAATTCAACTTTAGTCTCTGTCTGATATTCTAGCCATTATTTTTGTTGTTTTTCAAAAAACCTAACTACCCTTGCACTTATGTCATAAAAAATTCTGCCTTTTTTCCCTTTTTTAATATTTGTATTCAAGACAAACAACAGGAGGTTGAAATCAGGCCATTTAAAAGAAACATCTGCTGACATTTATTCATATGCTACATGTTCCACTTTCATCATTGAATGTAATGATAAACACACATTCCAGTCAATAATGGCAATTCCCAGCCAAGCTTTACAAATGGTCTCTTTAACACCTACATTGACAGCTCGGGAGATTTTGAGATAGAAGCTAAATATGGTACATTTGGACACTGTTTGCCTAAGTCTAGAATGTCTTGAAGACTTTAATAATCAGACATGCATTATCAAATGGAAGAATGTCTTGACTGTGCAGGTACTGGTGTAGTTGTTTGACACTTTTTGAGCTGAATACATGAAGGATAAAAAAAACCCTAAAAACATGGCCTCTTCTAAGAGTGACATAAAGTACAACTCTGGCCCACAGGATGTAGAGAACAGTTTTCTTTAAGAGAGAAAACAAATTGTGAATTATTTAAATTATAGATTATAATTGGGGCATGCTAAAATATTAAATATTTATTTTGCTTCCCAAGTTAATTGAAATAAACCCTGCTTTGAGCTTAAATTATTGCAAGGACAATTTCATAAAATATTAAATGTGTTTATTGCTTGTAATGACTAATTATGCAGGCTTTTAATATGCGAAGGATTTCTTTCAAGACCACACCATAGATTTTGATGTACGTTCCTAATTTTCCTTAGAAGGGGATATCTTACAGAAAAGTCAATTAAAAACACTCAAGGTAGCCATTAGACACCTCGTGATAGGATGGAAATTAGCTTGAGTCTCTACCGTGAGGATGTATAAATATGTGTTCCTTAGAGACATAAAGAATTTCATTTTATGTGTATCTCTTACGCATGTCCCTTAACATTTTACTTCAGATTGATTAACCTTATAACTGAATCATAGACTGTGCTTCAGCCAAGCAGAAAATCACAGCTTTGCCCAGCTCCGTCGTGTGTGAAGAGTTTTTCTTTTCAAAACTCTGTCGTTACTGTGGTTTAAAACAGGTCACTTGCTACTTGACTGAAAGGAATCTAGACGTTTAACAAACTATCTCTGAAACATAATGAGAGGTTTGTAAAGTTATCTCATACAATGCCATCCACAGAACAAGCCATGCCAATCTATAGTTCTCTGATTAACGGTATTTTTTTCTCTGAGAGCAGCTCAAGTTAGGAGACAGCTTGAAATTGCTTTTTTGCTTTTTTGGTTCTTCTTTTTCAGTGCAGGACAAATGGGATGAAATTTGCAATGCCATATTATGATGTTTTCATCTGTTCCCAAGGCACGTTGAGAAAAGTAGCCGGACTATTACTATATTATGTGGGAAAGATTTTAAAAAAATCAGACTTTGAATGGACATGCATGTGTCACAGCAATTAAAGGCATTTCTTCATTGTGGTAGGTACATGCAGGTCACAAGACTTCACCAACAGAATGACAGAGGAATGGATTGAAACCATGGCTTTTAATGTCATCATTGAGATTAACAGTGAGTGAACTATAGAAAAACTTTAACCCCATAATGTCCTTTAAAAAAATAAAATCACCTCTCCCATGAATCTGTTGGACCTAGTTCAGTGAGATTTTTCCCCCAACCAAGCATTTCAATTCTTTACTTTGCAATAAAATTACAGTGGATAAACCAAGTTGTTTAAGCTTTTGGGCAGAGTTTGGAGGAATAGTTAATTTCTAACATACCATCCTAAATGCTTTCTTTGTAAGCATGGATGTTTGGCAGAAGCTTAACTCAGACCTGCAGCAAGTACACTTGAGCAGTATACTTAATGGTGAAAGGGAGAGAAAGTATGCACTCCCTCCCAGGCCCCCAAAGCCAGAGCAGAGTGAAGATGGGACGCCAAATAAATCTGCCAGTGATTACACTAAAGGAAATTATGATCTTGTTATAGAAACCATTAAAGGAATACCAGAGTTGGTATGTAAATATTGTTGCATCATTATACCACTGAAAAAAACAACCTAGTGCAACATTAGTATGTTATGCAATTAACAAAATGAAAAATGAGCTGCTTGAATTTAAAGCTTTTAATGTTTTTCAAACAGATAATAAGCATTTTCAACACCAGTGTGAAATGTAATAGAAAAGGTCTCCCTCAAAGAGTGACACATTTCATCAATACTTACTATGCATTAAAGAGTGATATATATACATATATATATATGTTTATATATATATACATTATTTGTTATCTTTTTATTCATCAAATGGCAATTGGATATAAACTAGAGCAGCATGATGATGAAAGCTAATCACAAAATGTGGTATTTTTGATACATTCAAAGATTGTTGGCCTATGTGTGTTTCCGATTTTGAGTAAAATGGTTCTGATCATCAAATTAGTTTAGGCAAAAGTCTATTATTAAGTGTTGTATGAAATATTTTAACCAGACTCATTTCTAAAATACTAATATAACTGCTCAGAGCCACAGAATTATAAAATATAATTAACACCTAGTCTATTATTCAATATTCTTATTTACTTGTAAAGAACCAGCAATTAATTTATATATCCAATTATTCTAGTAGAATCTAAAGAATAGTGTAGTTGAGTTACTTTGTGGAAACCAGAAAACAAAAACTTTCTCAAAATATGCCAAAACATTCTTATGCACTAGATATTGTGCAAATCATATAATATGTAGTATATGACTTGTAATATCCACTGTGCTCCTATTTACAGAGGAACAAAATAGAACTCTGCAGTTACTATTTGAAATTCAAAGAATTGCTCAATCAAAAATAATTTCATAAAAATGAACTTGCATTATCAACAAGGAAACTATTTATTTTGTAGATGGTAAAGGATTTTCAGTATCCAATTCAGAATAGTAATGAAAAATTCATAGGGGGAAATACAACTATTATACATTCTAAATGGATATGATTTACTGTAGGCACTAGAAAGTTAAAATGTTCTCTAAAGATTTCTTTAATTTAGTTGTTGCTAATTTATTCACACTAATACAGAAAAAATACTGCAAAATTTTTCATAACAAAAAAACTGTGCATATCTCTGTGTTTTAGCTGGCATGTGGTTCTACACAGATGGTTTGGGGCTTTCTTCACTGCAAAACAGATGGGCCTGCACTGTCCCTTACCAATCAAAAGAGAACTTGAAAATATAGGGATATCTTTACCTACATTGCGTCCTTTAATTCAAGAAATTAAAATGCTCAGAAGTATAAATAACTGCCTATGGAAAATAATTTTTGAAATGGGATGTCATATGTTGAAATTATACAGTAACCTAGTTCATGTTTAATGCAAAAAATACAAAAAGTTTGGCTTGTACATGGCACTGTTTTTAACATACAACTATTAAGTTAAGAGATTTACAACTATGGAATGACTGTTATCATGTGTTCACCTTGCCTAAAAAACACTGCTGTTTTAAAACTTCAAGTATAGCTAAGCATATTTCAATTCAAAGTGATCATTCTAGGCAACATCATCCATTGAATCAAGTTAGCAAACACATATGAGTTGAGTACACTTATAAATGACATACTTTGCAACCAAAATAGAAGCTAAAACAAAGCTCAGAGTTAACCTAAATGCTTTAAGAGCTACTTTAATTAGTCATAACAGAAATTTCAAGGACTTTTGTCCACAGAATCAGAATCGTGGCCTACCTGAAAATGCTTTCGTCAAAATGTAGAAGCGTAAAACTGAGGACTATTATAAGTGCTCTCTTTGTTTTGTATATTTTAGTGAATTTTACACAGTAATGTGGCAGCACATGCTCTTTGCATCACTATGTGAGAGACAGACATCGTGGGCTCATGAGCTTAGAATATAGTGTTGCTTATAGGAGAGCTCCTGCTGCTTTTATCTTCAATCTACAAATATAGTTGTCAACCTGTGATTCTGCAACAATTTTTTTTGTTTTATAAATATGCGCTCTAACAAGAAGTAATTTTTCTGAGTGCTGTCAAAGCCACAGTCAGAATTTAGAGGTTCGTTTTCCTCTAGAACATTGTGCACAAGGGCATTTGGGCTGTTTGGTCTACCTCTGCTTACCCTGCTGGATGGTTTTCAGAGCTCTTCATACCTGTTATTTTTACTTAGCTTCCAAACAATGCATTTAAATAAGGTACAGCCTTTCCAGGAAGGGAAAAGTGATGAATTATTTAATATTGAATCAGAAAAATAATATCTATCCAGATCTATATATGCATGCATATATTCATATATTGATTTACATATAATTACAATTATACATATGTAACAGCATATAGCTATATATAAAACTCCATGTATCTATGTCTATAGGATATATCTCCATCTCTGTCTCCATTCCTTGCATGTATTTTACCAGTGAACACAGAAAGATTTCTGCTCTACATATAAGCGATGTATCTTAAATTGGTTTCTCTTGTAATGTTCAGATTTTGAAAAGCAATTAAGGATTTTGTTTTCTGTCTGTGTAATGCAAAATAGCAACTTTGGTGGTATGTTTTCAATGACATGAAAACCAATGTCTTTCATAGATCTATGATGAAAGGTTTTGCCAGGCTAGTAAATGCAAATAAAATTATAAAATAAGTATATTCAATAAATAAACAGCTCTCAAGCACTTCTAAATACTTTGGCAGCATCAACATAAACAATTGATATGATAATTACAGCTAATTTTTATCCATTTTTAAAACAAGATTCTAAAGATGTATTCTAGTCTAAACTATGTAAAATTATTGTATAATAATAGCCTCACTTTAAGAAGTGTCCCATTAACTTTCTATTGTGTATACATATTTAACATATAGATATGTACATTTTTCTGGAATAGCTTTTCAATGAAATGCGAATTATGAAGTTCTCTGACTTAACATTCAATACATGTTAATTACACTAGAGAATTAAGGAGCATAATTTAAGCTTTGTTCCATAAGTCAACAGAAGTTTTCATCACATTTATGAAAGCTATGCAAATTGTTGAGAATATTTTGATTGTTCAGGTGACCCAATAAAGGCCAAGGTAAAAAGCCTAAAGAACTAGGTAAGCAATTTATGAATCATTCCTGGTTTCCATGTATTGTACAGAAGATGCATCAATATAATTCCTTGGCTTTGGAAAATTTAAGTTGTGTCACCACCAATGATGGCTTCCTAATAAGTGACTCTTTCGTGGCTATCTAGGAACAGGTCTAGCCAAACACAAAGCCAAACAAATGTACTGAGTTCTTGGTAAATTATAAGGTTTCAGAGCTTCTCTCCCCCCCCCTCAAAATATTCTCATAACTGTGTAGCCTAGGTCCAGTTTTGTTAGGCTGTATTGACATGAACAGAAGCTTAAATTCTTTCATTTGCCTTTTGTCAATACTAAGATTATAAACAAGTTTTTCTTTGCAAAAAGAAACTTATTGTACCTGGGAGTGAAAGGTACAATTTTCCTCATTTCATCTTTTGACAGCTTTTAAATATGTGGGACAATTCAGAGAATGAATTACTGATATTTGTCCTGATTTGCAGATTGTGTTTTGTTTTCATTATCTGGAGTCCCTCCCTTCATCAGAGTGAGTATGCCTCACTGATAGCAGGCTTGGTGAGAGGACTTTCTTGTCCAATGATCTGTAAGCCAAAGTGATTTACATCACACTTAAGCTGAAGCTCTAAGAAGTACAGTGTGTTTCTGCATTACTTTTTTCTCCATGTAACAGGTAGGAGTACAGTAATTCTTCCTTAATCCTGGAATGAAAGGTATATGGAGTAGAGTAACAGCTGCCTCCAGTTAATGTGTAATATGATGAAGAAATACAACTGTTATTGTAGACCCCTCAGATTTAGGTTCTGCAAAACCTAGAACTGGTTAATACAAAAAATAGGAATTAATTTTTCAAAATATATTATACCATTTAAATTATTTTTCTTGCAGTGCTAGGAATTGAACCTTGGGTCTGGTTCACACCAAATGAGTGCTCTACAAATAAGTGTTCATACACAGAACTTTTTATTTTACTTGAAATGGGGCTTCACTAAGCTTCCCAGACTGATCTTAAACTTTCAATCCTCCCACCTCAGCCATTGGAGTAGCTGAAATTATAGGCACGCACCACTATGGCTGACTTCATTTCAATTTTGGAAAGAAACTGCGTGAAAGGTGGGGGAAATATGGACAATTGAAAATTATTAACAAGGGGAGCAAGCTTCCATCCTTGCTACCAAGTTGCTGATAATTTAATGGCAGAGAAAGTATGTAAGTAGTTTCCTGTCTATCTGGAACTATGAGAAAGGGGAGTTGGAGGATCATGTAAAACTTGGTGCAGGAGATGTGTGTAAAGAGGGAACTGTATACACACATGTGACTAATATTGGATGGAAAGAGGAGAAGTGAAAAGAGATCATTAAATTTTCCCAACTGATCTGACAGTTTAAATTGAGTTATCTGAATTTAGGTGTTTTCTTTATGACTGGAAACATACAGTTTTACTTAGTGTTTCTCAAATTATATACACATTCCTCATGTCCTTTAATTTATTATTTTAGTTAAGATTCTTTTTTATTTTAAAATATCCTTTTAAAATTCTTTTTATCTTAAGATATACATGTTAAATATATATCATTTAGAAACTGTCACCAAGGTTCTGTTTCTTCTCTAGCATGGAAAATAAAACAAAATTTTTAAAATTATTACTCAGAATTATCTTTAAACATACTGGTCATTTTTGGAATATACACTTTTATATAAAATATATTCATATTATAAAAGAAAGATCATACAATGATACTATTTTATGACTTGACTTATATTCTATAACAATTTTTGTAGCATTAAATATTAGTTATTGACAAATGTTGGCAGGGTTTTGGGGAGAAAGGAACCCTTCTCCATTGTTGGTGGGAATGCAGACTGGTGCTACCACAATGGAAATCAATATGGAGATACCTCAAAGAGCTGGGACTAGAGGTTCCATTTGACCCAGCCATCCCTCTGCTGGGTATCTTTCCAAAAAAATTAAAAGAATCATATCACAATGGTATATGCTCACCCATGTTTATAGTGGCACAGTTTTTAATAGCTAAAATTGGAAACAGCCCATTTGCCCATCAGTTGCAGACTGAATAAAGAAGATGTGGTTTTTCTATAAAATGGAATATTACTCAGCCATAAAGATTGAGGAATTAATTCTTTCATAGGGAAATGGATACATATTGAGGATATACTTCTAAGTGAAATATATGTCACACATGTGTAAATACAGAATAATAGTTTCTCTGGTGTGAAAAACTATAATAGTACATAAGATCCTACTGATATATATGACAATGTGAAATAGAAAGAAAGGGGCTAAAGGTGTGGGGAAAGGGTGAGGGTTAGGGGAAAGGTAATAAGGGAAAAGAAAAAATATGAGAAAATGAAAAAATGGAAATAAAGTGTTTGTAAGTGGAGAGGGTATGAGGGGGTGAAGGGAGGGCAGGGAAAAGGAGAAAAAATGAGAACCAAGACCTATTATGTAAAGGTGCAAGATCCCAATGATGAATATAACTGTACTGTATACCTAAAATGTACCAATAAACTCAATGAGAGGAAAAAATAGAAAATTAGTTATTGAGCCAGGCATGAGGGTGTATACCTGTATTCTCAGCACTCTGGAGGCTGAGACAGAAGGACTGACACAAATTCAAGACCAGCTTGAATAATATAGCAAGACACTGTTTCAACAAGACGAGAAAGATTAGAAATGAATTAGTTATTTTGCATTGCTGTGTAGAGTCCTATTTACACAAGTGTAATGCATTTAACACACTGCCTATCAGTAGATATTTCGTTTATTTTGATTTTTTCTATTATAAGCAATGCAATATATATCAATCATTATAGATATAGCTTTGTAAATATTTAAGGTGTTTCAAATATACCAGTTATCAGCAGCATATGGTAATTTCTGTTTTTGTCAATTCTATTTTGGTGCTTTTCAACTAATTCTCATCATTAGTTATCTTTTATCAAGCCAAAGTCCCTAAAGTATGAATAGTGGACTTCCTATCATAATGAGAAATATATTTGCCCATCAATTTTTCTCTTCACTCTTAAAAACTGCTTGACTGCCTTGTACATCTTTCCCTAGTAATCTAATAGCTGATGCTATCAAAGAGGGATAATCTCAACAAAGCACCGCTCCGTCATCTTGTGGGTGAATATACTCATCCTTGCTGTACATTGCTGTACAGTACCATTATTTCCCAAACAGACTGATTCTGTCTCTGTGGAGTCCATCAGTGTGAGAGGATTATTTATCTCCATTCAGCTGTATTCAAGAGTGGCCATGTTGCCCGGCATGGTGACACATACCTGTAATTCTGACCTTGAGAGGCCAGCCTGAATTATATAAGGGGACCCATCTCAAAAACAAAGAATGGCCATATAATCTCTATGCAGAAGTTTACAAGCCATCATATAATAGTATATTTTATTCCTTTGTTCTGCAACTGGGTCTTGCAAGGTGTCTGTCTTGTCAGTCTGGCTCCTGAAATGCACATTTGGAATATAATCACAACTGCCATGCACAGAAAGTATGAGTAAGAAATAACTTTCTGCTGTTGTAAGGCACTGATATATGGATTCACTTGTTGTAGCACATTGCTTATCCTCTCCTGGCTAATGAATGTAAGAATAGCTATGTATCCACAAAACAAAGGACATGATGAGAAGGAGTATGGAGCAGTGGATGAAACCAGTCTCCCCAACCTGACAACTTGCTTTGACTTCTTCTGTAACAGGCAGTCTTGAGACCATTGTATAACTCTCTAAATTTCCTTACCTTCATGGTAAAATACACTTAATAACACCCTCTGTCAAATAGTATTAAAACTGAATGAGCTATCAAATGTAGTATATCTGATGATAGTTAGACAATTTTCAATAGATCTCAAGTATTATTTTTAAAAGTAATATTAGAACCAGTAATTTTAAACAGTGGTAGTAGCAATCAGGAACTTGGGTGTTTTATAAAAGATATATGAGTTCAAACCTCAATTTGACCCTGCATCATTTGTGTGTTTGGACCTATTACTTAAGTCTCAGTTTATCCCCTTCAAAATGAAGATAGGAATGTCTACCCATTACATCACTATAGTGATGAAATAAGTCTGTACATATATGTAAGAAGCACAGTCCCCAGTCCCTGTGAAGCACCCAATGAATGGTAGCTGTAGGATGATAAAAATCAATAGTGCCCACTATTTAAAAATCCTCTGAATTCTGGGAGAGATTCTGAGACTTCTTTTCATCTTTTCTCCTGGATATTGGAACCTTAAATCATTGCTTCCAAATATTGAAGTCCTGCTGCACTTCTAACTCAGTGTGTCAACTTTATCTAATGAACAAATTTCATGAAGCACGGCTACAGGAATCTTCAACGATCTGATAAAAAAATCAGGAAACAAAAGCTATGCTGCACTATGTAAAATATAAATTATAAAAATCTAATCATCTTAGTGAAAGTGTATTTCAAGTATACTCTGAGAGAAAAAGGTCAGACACAAAGGCTGGGGACTTAGCTCAGTGGTTCTGCTGCCTACCTCTCAAGTGCAAGGACCCGAGTTCAATCCCCTTGTACCAAAAAAAAAAAACAAAAAAACAAAAAAAAAACAGAAATGAGTCTCATAGCCTTTGTTTACCATACATACCTCTATTGACTTGGGCAAGGTCTTTTGGTGCAAGTTTCTTAGTAATGCAGTTGTTCTGTGGTGGTTCATGGCCAATGACTGAAGTAGGAGACATTGCACATTTGTTTGTCAAGTCCCTGAAATGGTAAAAAAAAAATGTTTTTTCATAACAGTTTAGCAGAATTTTCTTTTCAAAAGGAGAGCTAGGTGGAGACTATCAAGTATAAGTAACTTGTGAAAAGGATTATAAACTAAAACCTTATCTCTTATAACTCCTAAGATCTTTGAAGTTGCTTCAAGTAACCACACAGTGAACTACCATAGTGTCTTCATCAACAATGGAAATCAGATGGTTCCACCTTTCAAGCCTGTGCCCATGTTCTCACACTAGTGACTGCTGTGGTCTGAGCATGAACATAGAAAAAATAATTACTCTATCATTATTATTATTATTATTTTTTGGTACTGGGGATCGAACTCGGGTCCTTGCACTTGCCAGGCAGGCTTGGAACCGCTGAGCTAAATGCCCAGCCCCCCAAAAATAATTACTTTAAAATATTGTATTAATGTCTCCAAATCTTTCTTTCTCATTTCCAAACCATCCAATGTTTATACATTTTATCCTACATTTATGTTTTGCTTTTTCTAAAACACTACTTCAGGCATTTTCACAGAAATAATGTCCAACATCAATACAGTATATCCCCTTAAATGTTATTTGACTGGAAATTAACTAAAACGAGATGTGTGCAAAAGAGTCAAAATGTGTCTGTAACCCCAGTACTTTGGGAGGCTAAGGCAGGAGGATTGCAAGTTCGAGTCCCACCTGGGCAGCTTAGTGAGACCATTTTAAAACTAAAAGAAAAATAAGGTCAGGGATGTAGCTCAGAGTGAAGGCTCTGAGTTCCAGTTTTCTAGAACTGAAAGAATCATTGAGATATTCATGAAAGTGTAAGAAATGGAGAGAAGTTAGTTTGGTTCTTGTTTTATAATAGCATAAAACCTCAGGATTCTACTGGCATGACCTCAAAAATCAGGTTGAAAAAGAAGACAACAACAGCAATGACAACAAAACACCTAACATCTAGTGCAATACCTGAGTGTTTACAAACATTCAGATTTTTTGTATAAAAATTGCACAATTAAAAATTATCATGTCAATCATTTTTGTTAAACATCAATGCTTTTCATTTCTGTTTTGAATTAGGAATAAGTGGAAATCAGGAGAAACACTCAAATATTGCAGAACCATTGAGCAGGGAGAAACCTGAAGGCGTGATAATTTATGACAAAGCCTCTTTCAAAGGACTTAAAAATTCCCAGGCAAACAAAGCTCATTGTAACAGAACGCCTTCACATTGTGAGCTACCACAGTGGTACCTACCAGAAACAAACCAGCAAGCATTTTCTGTGGTTAGGTAAGAGCAAGTGAAGTGTGAAACAGACAAGACAAACACTGCAAAGATAGACAGGAACCAAGAAGAATGTGAGTGATGCACTGAAAAGTTCCAAAGCACAGTGATATGTATGGGCACTTGCTAAAAATACTGGAGTTGAGGTAGGGGCTGTTAATGAGTCTGGTATGAAATTAACTGGAGAAATGGTGGTGGGAGGTTTAAGTAGGGTGGGGGCCTGTGAACATCAAGTCAGAGAGTGGGTTCTGTTCTAGAGGCAGTAGGAAAGCAAAGGCAGTCTGTGAGCGGGGCTGACGCAGCAGAGCTGTGCCCAGAAGATTGATAACCTGAAAGCGATGCGAAAGGACGAAAGTGCATGCGGAAGGGTTCCCGGTTTGCAGGGGACGAAGTGCCATCAACACACAAAGGAATTTGGAGGGGAGCTGTTAGCAGAAATCGTATAGTTTCCATTTTTTTCTTTTAAGCTTTAAAATCTGTACACATGGCAAAAACATAATGCTCGACAGTAAGGGCTTTTTTCACTCTCTAAGAAAAAAACTTTTGCATGTTTTTTTAAAGAAAAATTTTCCTTGTAGTTAGTAACACTCATCAAAAGCATAAGTTGTATAATGATGTATAAAGGTCTAAAGCAAGAAACTACTGTATCCTAAAAAAGACTCACTCTCTGCCCTACAGTGTAAAAGGAAAAAACAACACAAAAATACTGTACCACGCAATTCCATAGTAATTGGGAAAGATCCATAACACCAAATTTATAAAACTGGAGAAACAACATATTATTGCAGACTATTTTTCCTTCTAAAGATGTGTTATGTCCATGTACCAATTCCCTACGAGGATATAATTATGTACTGCAAGCATGTACCAATAAAAATAAAAGTTAAAAAAGAATATCTTCCTATTTCCTTAAACATAACGTTCATTTATATTGTCCTGTTGCATACAAGGTTAAATGAAAACGCATAGTGAAATTCAAAGGAAACACCAAAATATTTTCTAGAATTGTCCTAAACATAATTTTGACACTTTAAAACCTAACAAATATGAAACTGAATTCAACAAATATGTAATATAATCTTCAACTTTTCAAAATAGCATTAAAAAAAAGACAGGAGCATTTATAACTTTTCTGATACCATCTCTTAAAACATGTTTAAATTATGAATGCCTTCTCTGGATTTCAAAGGTATAAAAATTCTAATACAATTGACATAAATGTCATTTTTTGCTATTTATAACTTGCCTACCTTGCACAAGACCCCACAAAGAAACATTTGTCAACTAATAATGCAATAAATTCAACTTGTGATTTGAAGTGTTAAAACAAAAGATTTTTTTCAATACAAGTAATACAAGAGGTTTTTCTGCTTCACTGTTTCTGTACTTTTTCTCAGTAAAGAAATCTTATCTAATCCTGTTTCATCCTTTAAAACTGCCTACACACTAATCTCAAGGGACAAATTTAATACTTTGCAACAAAGAGAATATATCCCTTTTCAGTGTGAATAGAGGAATTGTTAGGACACCAGTGAGGTATGAATAGCATTATAATGCTGCCATTTACTTGCTAAAAGAAAAAGAAAGTTTCTTGTTGCAACCCTAAAGCCGGCCTTCTTCTTTGGGTTAAATTTTTTGACCCCTGGTATATCCCCAGACACCTATGTTACTGTGCTATTTGGGTCTCCCACCTCTTGCGAAATAAACACTGAGCAAATCTAAGTAAACAGTTTGTTTTAGTTGAAGATAGAAAGACTCCCTTTAATTGAGTTTTGGTGATAGATGTGCTCCAAATGGTGCAAACAACTTTGACATGGTAAAATAATATTGTCTTATGGCATGTGTAACACTACATAAAGAATCTTAGCTTAGCACTTTCTGAGTTTACAACATTTAAGTGAGAAAATGACAAAAGAAAGCCAAACTGTCAGAAACAGAAAAACCTTTAACAATCCTAAAATACAGCCTATAATTCTCTTCTTTGCTTGTTTGATTTGGAGAATAGTCTTCACGACAGAAGAAGGGAATGAGAAAGCAGCCGAACTTTGTCCTGGGGAAACTTTGCTTTGTTGTGGTCCACTGCAAAAAGCTGAAAATGACACTCTCCTTGTACTTGAGCATTGATTACATGATGGACCTGTGGGAGAGAAGTTGAGGCAAGTCAGTGCTACAGAAAGTAAAGTCTAACTGAAACAAATCTTCCACTTCTGTTTTCTTTACTTCTACCATTTACGGATTGTATTGCATAAAAGTACAGTCTTTTAATACATGTGCACAATTCAACATCTTCTAAGTTTCTCTATAACATATACTACCCATTTGAAGTGTTCATTAGAAAACAATTTTCAAATGGCAAAATATAGGTGTTACTAGCTTTATAGGCAAACATTTAAGTTCTCTTACTTTTGCAAGATAGTTCACCCTCTGCCAACTCTGGTAAGCAACATATTTTATATAGTCTTACTAAATGTAGGTTATGCATTTATCTTACAATGTTTAAAAACAAACTGTTTGACCTATAAAGCCCATTTGATTTAATTTATAACTGTTTTCATATATGTACCACTTAAATTTTTAAAATTTTTATTTTAATGTAATACAAGTAGGTAGATAATAAAGAAAACATAAAAGTCGCCCTATAAAATAATTTTTCATAACAAAAATAATTGAAGAATAGCATGGTAAATACACTGTATATCATGAATTTAAAAGAATATATTTTCATTAGTAAAACTATTCTCAACTATTTTCTAATAATACTATACCTTTATTTGCATAAAACATTTTAATTATTAACAAAGTATCTCATATTCAGAATAATTTTGAACATTTATTTCTATCTCACAATATCTATTATACTTTTTGGTCTTTATTTGCACTTTCAGTCTCTCATATAAGAAAGACAATGTGATATTTACACGTCTGATTTTTTTACTTAAGAATACGGTTTCAAGCTGCATCTATTTACCAAGAAAGGTCTCAAGTTTATCTTTCCTTAAGGCTTAATAGATATGTAATACTTTGAACTTAAGTGACCGAGTGGCCCTTGTTAAATATGAGACATTTTCCTTGGGAAAAAATATTATGCAATTTCAAAATGATCTATAGTAGAAGATGTGGTTTTGAATAATTATACACTATCATCTGAGATTTTCTAGATGTTCTCAAAATTATAGCATCAATTTTAAAGTCAGAATATTTCTGAATCCCTGACAAGATTAGAAAAGCAAAAATGTTGATATTCCAAAGTTAGTAATAGAAGTTACAAGCTCTGCATATGCAGTTTTCACTAGGAACTTACTACATTTTACTTATATGTGGAAGTTCTCCCTCATATTTTTGGTTTTATTCACTTAAACATTTTCACCCTTTCTCCTATAAAATCCCAAGCCTTTCAGACAAAGACAAAATATATAAAGAACTAATAAGTTTATGGAATAATGTTTACAATCATTAGTTATCAAAGAATGAGAAACTAAAACTTTAAAGCTCCAGAATTACTAGAATTACAAATGATTGAAAATGTAAACCGCTGGAAAGGATGCAGAATAAATGGTACTCTTATAAACTCTTCATGGGAAAACAAAATGATACAACCACGTTGCAACAATTTGGCTTTTTTTTTATAATGTCAAAATACACGTAACTTGTGATCCAGTAGTCTTAGAAAAAGAAAAAGATAAGTTCACAAAAAGACTTGCTCAAGAACAATAAACTCAAATAGTCACCAGCAGATGAATAGATAACCGAGAGTTAACATAGTCATGCAATGTAATACGGGAAATCCTAGACTTAGTCATGGTTCCCCAACAATTTGTCAGCCTTACCATAGTGTGAAAGTGATACTCATTTTGTAGGAAGCAGACTTCAGAGTTTGGGTTTTGACTGTTTTCCAGGCCAACACTATGGAATAGGATGCTCTGTGCTGATTCTGGTCAGCGGAAATAAGCTGCAGTTCTGGTCATCCACACAGCCTCGAGAGGAAACAGCCCATGCTCAACCCTATGCTCTATTGCTAAGTTGTGATGTTCAGTAGGGGAGGTAGCTAAAGTGAATTTTGTCTTTCAGTAACTCAACTGTCAGCAGGAAATCCTCTCCAACTCAAGAAGCATCTGTACTACTTAACACTAAAAAGCAACAAATTGCTGATCCATGCCACAAGTTGTTAAATCTCAGGAATATTATGTTGAATGAAAGAAGGTAGGCAGAAAACACTGTGTATTTCTGTTCATGTAAAACTGTAGAGAAACAAACATAATCTGTGTTGACACAAATTAGAACAGTGGTTTCCTTGGGAGATGGATTTGAAGGAGGCATGAAGGAACTGTGGGGTGATAAGATTGCTGTATTTTAGATGAGGCTGTGATTACAAGAATATATTATTTTACTATTGTAGCTATTTTAAGTGCATTTTCAAAATGTACATATTTTCACTTCCTCATTGAATTTCTGATAAAGCATGGCTTTGACAAGTCAAGCTTCTTGGGTGAATTTCTTCCATTTGTACCCTCCATTTCCTTACCTTCACTCAGCTTTTAGTTACTTTCTTTCACTTTCTTTTTTTTTTTTTTTTTTTTTTTTTTTTTTTTTTTTGGTGTGGGGGATCAAAGTCCAGTTCTTGCAAGTCTGGCAGTGGTGCCACTGAGCTAAATCCCTGCCTCCACCCAAATGCTGTTCCTTCTGTCAAAAATACTCCTTCTGATTCTATCTGATTCATGTCCATTTACTCTAGGTTTCATACTAAACCTCACCATCTCATAGCTCCATAGGTCAAGGGTATGCTGTAGATATGTATTTCCTTAGCACCTTCTATTTTTTTGAAATAATATTTAATATCTCTTCTTCTGTTTACTTAAATTATCTTTTTCTTACACTAAACCATATGCTCTGGGTGTGGGTATTTATTTTATTCTTTCTAGAATACTTAGAGCCAAGTGAAGTGCTTGGTGCATGATATTTGAAAAATGATGTATCTGATCAATCAATCAATAATTTTCTTACATCAAACAATCAGTTCTATCATTCTTCCTTTGATTTCTATTTTCTCTTTCATAATTCTAGCCTGAGTCCTTATCGTCTCTTATCTAGGCTTTAATAACAAATTCCCAAAAATTAATTCTGATTTTTTTCTTTTGCCTTTCTAATCTAACATTCATATTATCACAACAAACATCTTCCCAAAATGTTAGCTAATTAAATCAAGTTATGTTCTCTCTTCAATATCTTTAATTACTTATTAAATCAATTTAAAGCTTTTGACATACTTGGTCTGTTATTCCAGTTCTCTTGGCTACTTTTCTTCTCTTATTTTTATTTTTTCTTGATTGCTTCCTGAACAGAAAACCTCTTATCTGGTTCACATATCTAGTGCTTTTCCCTTCTAGCATAGCATAAGCAAGTATTTTCTCCTCCTAAAATACATATGGTCATATCTCTTTGTACTTTAAAAACTTTTATTGACCTGCTATTATCTACAAAATGAGATTTGTTCCTTATTTTGGAAAAGACCTGTAAGAAAAGACCTCTTAAAAGCATTTGTACAACTGTTCTTTATTTTTCTAGAAGGACCATTTCTTCATTCCTCACCTATAAATGCTCAAAGAAATATCACTCTTTAGGTGCTTCATAGAAGCCCTGCATTTGGTTAATTTTCTCAGGTTCTTTGTTCTACCCCATGGCTTAGTTTATGTTTCAGCAGCAGCACGTCCATGTTCTATAATGATTTTTCTCTCTTTTTGTGTTTGTTTTCTCTTGTTACGAATGTTCCTTTGGGAGGTGCAATAATGTAGTATTATTATATTTTTCTCTATAGTTAGAATAATGCCTGAGATAAAGAGATGATCAATAAATCTGAATTCACTAATGAATGATGAATCCATACCATCTCTGAATGCTGTTAGACTTTTCAGGACATGTGCGTCTGCTTCTATGGTTTACTCAGCCTGGACGGTTTTAAATCTGTGATTAGTGAAAATATACATCTCTTTTTAAATTCATTGATTTTGTTTTTAAGTTAGTTTCTTTTTATTAGTAGATGATTGTGAATCCCTTTTTTATTCATATATGTCTGTTACGTACAGTAATTATTGTCATCTTGGCATACTGGAAATACACATCTCACCCTAATAATTTTTATTTCCCCTTCCTCTCTCCATCATCCTATCTCCTCTCATACCTCAGATTCCCCAAATTCTGATTCATCTGATTTCTTTAAGTGATGTTCTTCCAACCTCTTGCATAGGAATTAATTATGCCTTTCTGTATGTTCTCCTGGTGGCTGTGACTTATTTATCTGTTATTTAAATTAATAAATATAATGCTGTAAATTGGCTACATGACTGGCAGTGGTATGCCTGGTGCTTACCGTAAAGATTGTGGCCTGGTAGCTATCAATGACAAATCCCCAGTATAATGGAGAGATGCATTTGTAAAAACATAGATACACTTCAATCTGTTAAATGTTATAATCAGGTACGAATAAAATGCTATAAGATTGGAAAGCTTGAAAGAATTAATTTGACATGATTCATAGGTAATGAGTCATAGAGTAGTTGAGATTTGAACAGGTACTTTGAAAAGGTACAGGAGTTTGACAGGCAAATGGGTAGTTGTAAAGATATTCCAAGCAGAAGAAACAACCTTTATAAATGCACAGGATCATGAAAAAGGATTCTGGCAGTCAATTCACCTTTTTTTCCCTCACAATGATCTTCTAAACTTCTTGTCCAGACACGTGACACTTTTGAACTTTAGCTAACAACTTATTAACGCTCAGTACTGTAGACTCCAGTCAACCTCTCCAACAATTGCATTTTGGATTTGGTGTAAATATTCTACAACTTTTAACTGTATTCTCAAATTCACAATTATCCATTTAACTTCACTATGCTAATTCCTGTGTTCGTTGTGACCTTACGACCTTCAACTCACATGACCTATCTTTAGGGGTCCTCATCTTCGACTGTTTTCCATAAGAAAAGCATGTTAAAAGAAAGGCTCTCTGGCTTTGGAAAAGTATAGCCAGATCACTTATAGTAAATACTACTGTGGAGACTTGAACATTGCAGTGATTTCTTTTTTTTTTTTTTGAGTTTTTTACCATAGTTAGGTGTGTCCAAGGTGGCTATGATGACAGCCTTGATTTTCATTGTTGCAATCACAAAATTTCATGATCATACATGTAGTCCAGCAACAGGATGGTTTCTAAGAACAAACAGCTTTTACAAAGCACAATTAGGATTTCTTGGGCTCCCCCAAGGGGAGTCATGTAGTCAGTCAAGAAAATGGTGAATTAAAAGTGAATATGCTGTATCGAGACTGAATGTACTGCGCAGCAGCTTGGGTTAGAGGTGGTTCACTGGAGTTGTGACTAGAAGGGTGCGTCTCTCCTCCTTTGCTCTCTACTTCCTCATAACCATTATGTGAGCACCTTTTCTTCACCAGATCACTTTTGCCTAGAAACCAGCTGACCTTGGACTGAAAATATGAACCAAAATTAATCTCTTCTCCTTTAAGGTGTTGGATTTAAGTTTTTGTCTCCATTATGAGAAAGTGACTAAGGCAGATTTTGGTACCAAAGAAGTGGGGTTGATGCCATGACTATACCTGACTGTGTGCTTCTGAAGTCCTTGGAACTGGCTTGTAGGAGGAGATTTGAGGATCGCGGCTAGAGTACCTCTAGAGTGCTCCAAGCTAAGGTTGATGGGAAATTCTGGACAGAAATCAGAAGATCAAACTGCTGACAAAAATACAAGCAGTAAATGTTGGGCTCAGAGATTTCAATAGAGAAAAATGATTCCATTGGTAGTTAAAGTCAGTTTTTTTTTCCTGGCAGAAAATGTGTGTATATTTTTCCCAGGTCATGAGACTTTACAGAAGACTGCACTAAGGGCAGAAGAAAAATTCGTCTAGTTGGGGAAATGTCAAGGCAGTCCAACACTCTGGCTAGGGCATGAGTACTGCTAGCTGCTTTTAGCCATATTTAATTTGAGAATCAAGAGTTAAAAGCAGAGGTAATTAATTTGAAAATCTTTTGTTCTTAGTTTAAAAAAAGCACCTATAAATTTGGGGCTGGAGAACATCTTACTTGCTTAAAGATTAGCAGTTTTAAAAAGCTAAATACTGAAGAGCATGGTGTCACACTCCTATAATCCCAGCACTTGGGATGCTGAGGCAGGAGGATTGCTGTGAGTTCGAGACCAGCCTGTGCTACACAGTGAGTTCCAGTTCAGTCTCAACTACATAGTGAGACCCTGTCTCAAAACAAACAAACAAACAAACAAACAAACAAACTAAATACTTTGTTTCAAGACAAAAGAAAAGGTACCTTGAGAGCATCCTGAATCAGAAAGATAGCACCCTTCATAGATTCAAAGTGTAAAATTGAAAGATTTTGCATTGATAAGAGTGCCCTAACGGGCCAGGGATTTAACTCAGCAGTTCAGTGGCCTGCCTTGCAAGCACAAGGACCCAAGTTCAATCCCCAGTACCAAAACAAACAAACAAACAAACAAAAAAAGAGTGCCCTAAAAGGTCCAGCTCATTCAGGATCAACTGGAAAGGAGTTTCCTTGAGTTCAGCCATGCAGGCCCTCAGAAAATCCTACAGTCATGATCCAGGAAAGTCTCACTACTGCTCAAGCTGATGACAGACCTTGATGTCATCCATGTGATACTGTTTTTACACATATACATAATGTAAGATTTAGGAGGAAGCTTCCACCCAGATTTCAGAAAAAAGTAGGGTGCCTCTGAAAGAGAAGTACATGAAGCTGTGAGAGTAAAACTATAAATTAGAGTGGTGACCATTGGGAATGCTAGTAATGAGGAACATCTACTGAGGAAAGCTGCAGGCAGTGGTCTGAGCTACCTCAAGAGAGAGAACATGCAGATTGCAATCAGCAGTGTCAAACAAACAGGACTGACGAAGTCCTTGGTGTATGTGCTTCTAAGGTGAACACCTGACCAAGTTCTTTGAATTGACATCTTACTAGATATGAAGTTATAGGAATTAATGTTTGCTCTGGTAAATTCCGGTCTTGTTTTGGTTGCTTGATTTCTATCCCTATTTTTCCTTTCTAGAATGGTAATGTTTCTTCTGTGTCCTTAGATGTCAGCAGTGTTTAACATTCTTTTTGATTTTTAAAGTGCTTCCCAGCTAAGTGTTTGCCTCAAGTCTCAGATGAACTTTGGACTGGAACTTTTCAGCAGTGCTCAAACTGTTAAAACTTTGGTGACTCTTAGAGGTGGACTAAAGTTACTTTACATATAAAAACAGACATGGGTTTTTGCAGCATAGAGATAGAGGGTTATATTTTAGATATACAGCATTCCCCAAAAGCCTTTGAGTGTTCAGAGGTGGAGCCTTTAGAAGATAATTTGATTACGAGGCACTATATTCTTTAGTGGATTAAACCAATGGTGATTTTATGGCTAAGTGAGTTTTTAGAAGGTGGGAACTTGTTAGCAGTGGATCACTAGGGGTGTGAAATGGAAGGACACATCTCTCCCCTGACTCCTTTCTTTGCTCTCTACTTTTTGGTTATTGTGACTTTAACATCTTCCATATTAGACCAAACTGTAACTCATTTGACTAGATGGGTCAATGAATTTTCAACCTTCCAAAACAGTGTTACATTCTTGTATGTATATATTTTTATTAATTAACTTTAAACTTTGTGAATGTATATAATAAAATTTGGGAAATTGCATTAAGAAAATACACTAAAGTTTATATCTCAACATTATAAATAGCCTATTATTGTAACCGAGTTTGTGGTTCAAACATGCTGTTAATATCATGATAAGTATTTTACAGAGAAGATATTTTGAAATGAGCTGTGATTCAGAGTGAGTCCAAGTGATTTAAGAACCTGGCTTTACTATCAACAACTTTGCAGGAAATTCTGATGCTTGAAGTCATGCAAGATCTGCCAATTTCCATCTATGGTGTCTTGAAAAATGTTTCTCAACCTCTATGAGCCTCAGATTCCACTTATAGAATCTATGTCTGAAGGTTGTTATAGATCTTCAATGAAAGTATACCAATGATGCGCTTAAAAGCTTAACATTATTTTGGGTATATAATAAATTCTTAATAAATGTCATAGTTTTTTGTTGCTGTGACACAACACCCAACATCAACAATTTAAAGAAACAAAAGTTTGATTTGGCTTACAGTTTTATGGGATTCAATCAATGGTTAGCTGGCTCCAAGTCAGAAACATCATGGCAGAAGCGAGAGTCAGAGAAAAGATGAATCGTTCATGGTGACTGGGAAGCAGAGCAGGGCCACAGAGCTAGAGAGAAAGTGACCAAGAACCATACACAGAACCCAATTTCATGCTTCCATGACTTACCCAGACATAGCCATCAATGTGCTGTAACAATTCCCTACGTGGCTCCCCAGCCAATCAAGTTGACACAATCAAGCTTAATCATTACATCTTACTTGTCAACCTCATACCCAATCACATATCCTTAAACCACTTAATCCCCAAATATACAAAATAAGAAGTTAATAATTCCACCTAAAGTGTTATAATTATCCTGCATACCACAGATAATACAGTTTTACCTTCCCCAGAGTCCCAACTCTTCCAGTGTTTTTTTAAAAAAATCCAACGCAAAGCTTCCTCTAAGACTCAAGGAAAACTCTTAGGAAACTGTAAAAAAAAATCAAGTTACATATTCCAAATATAAAATGCTACAGGATAAAGATTCCCATTTCAAAAAGGAAAAATAGAGGAACAAAAAAGAACTGGATAAAAGTAAGACTGAAACCCATAAAGGAAAACATTGCATCTTTTAGCTCCATGTGTGGCATCTGGGGCACATGATCATGAAATATAAGTTCTAAAAAGCATTGTCAATCGCAGCTCCCCTGGGCTTTCTCTTGGGCTGACTCCACTTGCTTCCTACAGGCCTACTTGGCAAATGTTCTATGTTCCTGGCATTTCCAGCTTACTGTGGTCTCCACTGTGCCTTCAGCTTCATTCCCACATCCTCATGTACTCTCTTCTCCTTGCCTGGCCTCCCAAGCCTTCCTTTGAAATATGGTGGAGTCTTTTGGACACTATAACTCTTATATTCTGCGCATCACTCAGAAAGGCAACACGTGGACAATGTTAAGGCCTGCTCTCAGTGAGAGTTGTGGCCTTCCCTGCCTTGGATCATTCCTGAAGTGTATTCTGAGTGCTTGGAAAGCTGAGCACAGTGAAATGAATTCCAGGAAACCAATTTCTTAGGAGGCCCTTTTTGAGCAGGGGGCCCAGGGATTGTCTTCTCAAAAGAGAGGTTTACACTTTGGTACTCTTAAACCTGTACTGGGTGGCTGATTTCTGAGTTTTCCTTAAGGCATCTTTCTTTTGCCCTAGTAAAAAGTCTTGATTTCTTTTTAATGGCACTATTCTCGTCACCTACACCCTCTTTAACCCAAACTGTATACATGGTTCTTTCTGGCTCAGAAAGTTTTTCAAGTTTTTCTACCCCCTCCCCAATTCTCACCATAAATCTGGCTAAAAGAAGTCATCATTATCCGTACCAGTCTGAATGTTAGGTTGCTTTTGAATTTCCTCCACCAGAACAACTAGCCTACCACCCATAATCTTGGTCTCCTACAAAATTTTAGAACGTGGGCAAAATATAGGCAATTTTTTTTTTTTTGCCAGAATGAAACACACATACTTTCTAATCAAATTGCTAATGAAGCTCTTCTTCTCACCTGAAAACCCCTGAGAATGGCCTCCTGTTGGCACTTTTAACAGTATTCTGGTCTGCAGAGCTGAGCTACAATACTGTAAGAGGTTCTCACAGTATTTAAGGGCTTCTGTAGTCTGCATCTCCAAATCTTTTCAAATTCCACCACAAACAAATTCCCAAAGGCTTCTAAGTCACATGTTTGGTTGCAGTCACGGCAACAAACCCACTTCTCTGGTACCAGTTTATTATTATTATTATTATTATTATTATTATTATTATTATTATTATTATTTATTATTATTATTCTGCTTCCCATTTCTGGGACACAATATCTGATAGGATGTGCAGGAGCAGCAGTTTAATTAGGCTTGTAGTTTCAGGAAATTCAGCCCATGGTCAGCTGGCTCCAAGACAGCAGCAGGCAGAAGGGCACAGCAGAACAAAGACGCTTAGCTCACTGTGGCCTGGAAGCAGAGCAGAGGAACAGTGCCAAGGAGGAAGGAGTGAAGCACCGGATAGAGTACTCTAGGTCACACCTCCACGAATCACCAGACGCACCCAGAAGTATGCTCTGTCAATCCTCTTGGCAGCTCCCAAGCCAACTAAGCTGACACAAGCAAGCTTAACCATCTGTTTTAGTTACTTTCTTTGTTGCTGGGATAAATACGAGATACCAACAATTTAAAGGAGAGATTTATTTTCACTCACAGTTTGTAGAGGTTTCAGTCATTAGTCGGCTGGCTCCAAGGGACCATGATGTGACAACTGGGCATGGCGGATGAAAAACACCTAATGTCAGGGCAAGCAGGAAGCGGAGAGCACTCAGGCAAGAAGGAAGGAGTTACACTCTTCAAGGGCACATTCCTCACTGACGCACCTCCCCCAGCCAGGCTTCACTTCCCAACGTTTAGCTATAAGCTCATCTGTGGACTAATCCACCGATGACTATCACAGTCCTGTGACTTAATCACCTCCACATCCCCTCCTTTTTGCACATGGGGATGCAGACGGGGGAGCATCTGGCTATAAGCCATGCACCATCACGGTATGAGACCCATGTTATGTTTTGTGTTAATAGTATTACACACTCCTCCATGCTACGTCTTTGAATATCTGACCAGGCTGATGTATACTCCACCAAAGCATCTTAGTGTAAGATTGAGCCACACTGTCTATGTGAGAGGGATTTTTAAACTTGAAGTCACTACACACAAGTACAATTTTATTTTCATGACCAAAATGAAGCATAAATTATGCAACCCTACCAGACTTCAATATTGACAAATATTTTAAAATTTAAAAAAATATGTATATGCTCCACATTGCCTCAAGGAGTTGTCAATGGAATTCTGAGTTAAGTCACTGTCTTAAAGTAAAAAGTTTAATTAAAAATTTCATATTTCATTTGAGATATAGTGAAAGTTTACATGAGGTTAAACCCAGTTTTAGGTGAGTAAAGCCAAGTTGCAAGGTATACATCTTCCAGTTCACTTGGATGTTACTATATAAGTTATTCCAATGCATTATTCCTGTTCCAATTGTATGATGGATCTTCTAAGGGGAAACTGAGATGGTGTTAATAGGAAAGGAAAGGAAATGGGAAGAAAAGAAAACAGAGACATCCTGTTTTTGACATGAGGGGAGAGAATAAAATGGCTTTGATAGTAAGAGAAA
>NW_022900929.1:52458660-52492661 GCF_012274545.1 Fukomys damarensis | reverse complement strand
TTATTATTATTATTATTATTATTATTTATTATTATTATTCTGCTTCCCATTTCTGGGACACAATATCTGATAGGATGTGCAGGAGCAGCAGTTTAATTAGGCTTGTAGTTTCAGGAAATTCAGCCCATGGTCAGCTGGCTCCAAGACAGCAGCAGGCAGAAGGGCACAGCAGAACAAAGACGCTTAGCTCACTGTGGCCTGGAAGCAGAGCAGAGGAACAGTGCCAAGGAGGAAGGAGTGAAGCACCGGATAGAGTACTCTAGGTCACACCTCCACGAATCACCAGACGCACCCAGAAGTATGCTCTGTCAATCCTCTTGGCAGCTCCCAAGCCAACTAAGCTGACACAAGCAAGCTTAACCATCTGTTTTAGTTACTTTCTTTGTTGCTGGGATAAATACGAGATACCAACAATTTAAAGGAGAGATTTATTTTCACTCACAGTTTGTAGAGGTTTCAGTCATTAGTCGGCTGGCTCCAAGGGACCATGATGTGACAACTGGGCATGGCGGATGAAAAACACCTAATGTCAGGGCAAGCAGGAAGCGGAGAGCACTCAGGCAAGAAGGAAGGAGTTACACTCTTCAAGGGCACATTCCTCACTGACGCACCTCCCCCAGCCAGGCTTCACTTCCCAACGTTTAGCTATAAGCTCATCTGTGGACTAATCCACCGATGACTATCACAGTCCTGTGACTTAATCACCTCCACATCCCCTCCTTTTTGCACATGGGGATGCAGACGGGGGAGCATCTGGCTATAAGCCATGCACCATCACGCTATGAGACCCTTGTTATGTTTTGTGTTAATAGTATTACACACTCCTCCATGCTAAGTCTTTGAATATCTGACCAGGCTGATGTATACTCCACCAAAGCATCTTAGTGTAAGATTGAGCCACACTGTCTATGTGAGAGGGATTTTTAAACTTGAAGTCACTACACACAAGTACAATTTTATTTTCATGACCAAAATGAAGCATAAATTATGCAACCCTACCAGACTTCAATATTGACAAATATTTTAAAATTTAAAAAAATATGTATATGCTCCACATTGCCTCAAGGAGTTGTCAATGGAATTCTGAGTTAAGTCACTGTCTTAAAGTAAAAAGTTTAATTAAAAATTTCATATTTCATTTGAGATATAGTGAAAGTTTACATGAGGTTAAACCCAGTTTTAGGTGAGTAAAGCCAAGTTGCAAGGTATACATCTTCCAGTTCACTTGGATGTTACTATATAAGTTATTCCAATGCATTATTCCTGTTCCAATTGTATGATGGATCTTCTAAGGGGAAACTGAGATGGTGTTAATAGGAAAGGAAAGGAAATGGGAAGAAAAGAAAACAGAGACATCCTGTTTTTGACATGAGGGGAGAGAATAAAATGGCTTTGATAGTAAGAGAAATAACAGAAATAGGAAAATCAGGATAAGGCAGTGGTTATTTTGAGGGGAAGGGGAGATAAATATAATATGTTAATAAACTACTGTGGTAAGCGTGTTGAGCTATCAGGGCTCCCTGCAGTGGCTTTTTGCTATCCCACTGGGTATCAGCTCATCTAAATCAAGACTTGAGACTGAAATCCTCTGAAGGCTGCTGGCACATTTACATGTCTAGAAGATGTAGGCTCTCACATAAGATTGTAGCTGTGGTTGTTGGTAAGAACATCTACAGGGAGCTTTTCCACGTGACCCTGGCTTTTTCACAATTCAGTGGCTAGGCTCTAAGGGCAAGGTCCCATAAACCAGACAGAAACCCTATCTCCTTTCAGTATTAGCCTTGGAAATCTCCAAAATGTTACTTCTGTCACATTCTGCTCACCAAGCAGTCACAAAGTCACACCCTGACTTGAGAGTCACACCTGCCTCTGGATGGGGACAGGCACTGCTCTGGAGGAGCAACTGCAAATATTACTATGACCATATTTGGAAAATACAATCTGCCACACTCAGAAAGACTGCCAACAATTTTAGCTGCAAGGAACACATTTTGTTCTCTTGGTTGAGCTAGAGCTGCAGTAAAAAGGGAACTACACAAACTTTGTACTTCTACATTTAATTCTGTATATAATTTAAGAAGTGAGATCTTTATCTCCAAATGTCAAGCCCATTTCTGATTCCTAAGTGAAATAGAACAATTTATAACTTATCTTGTAGTCAAAATATTACCTACATATGTAAGAAAACTATTATTCTAAATTTATTCCATCCATATTCAATTTAAGTTTTTTCAAACCCTACTTCAACTATTGTTGGCCTTTCTTACCTTTCCATACATTCCATACAGCCAGTATCAGAACCCATATGAATCTTACCGTCTACCTTTTAATGGCAATGTTTGAATTTTTCCTCGCTATTTTCTTTTTTTACCCACTATTCATTCTGTATCTGTTTCAACTCTAAATAAACAAGTTAACATTTCTGTTGCCTATGTTTCTATTCCTGTTTATATTTAAAACTTTTGTCTTCATCTTACAATTTAAAAGTGTGTGTATTCTCCAGAACAGAGGAGATAACTAATCTCCATGAATTGTTCAAATTTAACTCCTTCATCCCACCCCTAAATATTCCTTTTATATTTCCTCCTCTCCATTCCTCTCCAACCCAACTTCCACTACTTATTACTCAAATGATGAATTGATTTGAGCTCTATAGTATATTTCAGACTGATGCCCACTCTTCTGTCAGTGTAAGTCCTGGAGCTTCTTTAATCACCCCATTGCTCCTCACATTTTTTTCACCTGAGCTGTTTTTGGACTTATAAACCTTCTCATGTACTCCTTCTGAAACATAATTATAATACATCCTCATCACTTCCTGAATATAGATCCAAGGTCTGTATCACTTCTGATAGGATTCTACATTTCTGTATTCTAACTTTCCAGCTTCATCTGTATTTTTCTGGTGTTCCAGAAATACCCCCCCATTTTTTTCCCCTCTATTTCAAAATGTGCTCACCTGGACTCTGACTCTTCAACTCTTGTTTACTTTTCCCGATAACCCCAAAAGTCTTTTTGAGATCTCAAAAAGTACTTCCTCTAGGAAAACTTGTTAATGTTGCCTCTTCATTCTGTGCTCTTGTCTGGCTCCCACAGAAGCTTGTGAAAATGTTTACCAATCGTAACACCATACACTAGTCTTAAGGTAAATTATTTAAGAGTAGGAACTGTGTCTCCTAACTCCTGTTTTTATAGTGTCAGTTATAGCTTCTGCCCATCATTGCAGATTTGCGAGTGTTTTTAAATGAATGAATTAATAGATTCTTATCCCAAATTTCCCATCTTTTTCTACTTTGAAGTATTTAGTAAGCTTTATCAAATTTTTTCTCTGTACCCTGTAAGTTTTCTTAAAATACTTTTATTACTGTTTGAATCTGTATCTGCCATGATATGAGAATTGCATAGTAAATGCAGAAACTAAATGATGTAAAACAATAAATATATATGCTCATCCATCTTGTTTGGTCCCTTGTATTACTCAACTGATCTTATCTGGTCTTGCCCTGTGTGTATAGGGGTTGCCAGTTGCTAGATAATCTAGTGTGGCCTCAGGTGTTTTACTGGCAAATCTCAGCCTTGCTCCAAGTGTCTCTGGTCCTCCTTATAGGACAACCTGGCAATATTTTTATAATAGAGTTTGCAGAGGTATAACAGAACAAGTCCTGACATGTAAACTCATTTGAAGTCTCTGCGGATGACACCTTCACTCACACTGTATGGGGCAATGCCTGTCACATGACTTGATTCAGAGAAGTTAAATTAGGCTTCCTTCCTTACCATGAAAGAGAACTTCAAAATCAAATGGAAAGTATGTAAAGGAAAAATTAAAAATCTGCACCAGTACCACCATCTATTATAATCCATTCAATCATTCACGAATAACTATTTCTGGTTCCTATGGTACAAAGAATTCAAATAAGATGCCATAAAGTTATGAGAGAAAAAGAGATTGAATTATCCTTTAGCCTAGGGGGCTTCACATCCTATTTAAAATTTAAAATTAAAAAGTGTATTTGACTAGTGAATAGACATGGACACAAGGGATAGTTTGTTATTGAAGAAAACAACTATCACTAGCAATAAAAACCTTATGAAAGAAATTCTTGTGGAACAGAATCAAGAGTTAGATGTAGAAATAATGCTGGAGCTTTGAAAGTAGATGAGGAAGAAATTTCACAAAGAACAATTCCCCCTTTTTTTAATTCCATGATTATTAATTTATCACATAAATTGCTTGGGATTCTTTATCTGGAAATTTGCAGGCATCATTCTTAAATTGGCCCTGATAGGGTGATGGGTGCATTACTAGTGAATAACAACAGTAAATAGTTCATAATCACATCTCCCTTAAAGACATAGGTAAACTTACAAATACCTATAGTAAATTAAAAGGGAACATGGTGACTTTGATTTGATTGACAAAACTACCTGATGCTTCGTCTGCAGGGAGACATCACTGGGCAGGGTGCAGATTCTTCCCCACAAATTAGAATTGCATGCACAGCTTTGTTCTGAAGCTCAATTAACTTTGAAATTTAAAAATGATTTAGGGAGATGGCTGGATGGATGATTTAGCAGCTATTAGTTTTAACCACAAAATGCGATGTTTTACAAACCATGTAGAAAGTCTAAGATAAACCAAAATGGAACTGAACTTTCAGGAAGTAACTAATGTATACAGTAAAATGACGATGATCTCAAACATTTGGTTGATGGTTTTAATTTGTTTCTTTGTTTTCTAAATTTTTGCTATTTCATTTCTAGCTTTATTTAATATTTTGTATCCATGTAGCTTTAGATATCTTTATTGCCATAAAAATGTCAGTCTCAAATGGATATACTTTTATGAACACAAAGGTATGTGCATTTGCCAAGAAGAGATGAAAAAGAAATGAATTTTATACAAACATTGTCTTTGTGTTTTATAAGGCAAGTTAACAGTGAGCTATTCTCTAAAATCAGAAAGAAGACAAATATGCACACTATCATTGCTTCTGTTCAACGCAGTACTCAAAATGTTAGCCAGAGCAATCAGACAAGAGAAAGGAATTATATAGGAAAGGAAGAACTGAAACTATTGTTATTTTCAGATGAGCTAATACTCTACATAGAAGAGCAGTATGTGTCTAGATAGCTTCCCAAAGCCTCATGTGGTTACAAGTAGAGCTGGTTCTAGGGTGTGTGATGCTGGGATTAAGTGTGTAACATTGGGATCAAGGGTGTGTGATTACTAAATTAATCCACTGATTGGTTTGCCAGCATTCTGGGTGTGGATAATGGGCAGGCCCAGGCCGATCCCGCCCCAGCCAAAGGGCAGATAGCCTAGAAGGGATAAAGGGGAGAGGCAGGCTGCTGCTTCTTTGCTACTTTGCTGATACACTGCTTTGCTGCCAGCCATAAACTGTTTCCCCTCTTCTATGCCACCCTGCCTTGGAGCCAGCCAGTTGTCAAATAAAATCTCTACAGACTGTGAGCTACAATAACCTTTGCTCCTTTAACTCTGGATGTCAGTTATTTTGTCTCAGCAACCAGGAAATTAACTAAGACAAAGACCTAGTGTATTCTATCAACAAACAAACAAACAAACAAACAAACCTGTTTTAACAACTGATTTCAGTTATATAGTAGGTTACAAAATCAAGACACAAAATTTAATGCCGTGTCTGTATACCAATAATGAACTCTATGAAAAAGAAATTAGCAAAATAATAACATTCACAAAAACACTAAGAAAAATTAATTGCCTAGGAATTAGCCTAACAATACTTATAGCAGCACAATTTATAACAGATGAATCCTAGAAGCAACCTCTGTATCCATCAGAAGACAAATAGATTAAAAACGTGGTAAGCATACATAATGGGATACTACTCAGCTATAAACAAGATATACTTGAGAAATTTGTATGAAAATGGATACACTTGGAAAACATAGTGTTAAGTGACAGAATTCAGACACGCAATTTAAAATACTCTGTGGTTTCTCTAAATTGAGTTAATACCTTACGATTTCCCTAATTTGATACATCTAGAAAACTGTGTCAAGTGAAACAAATCAGAAGTGCAAGATTAAATACCCCGTTGTTTCTCCACTTGAACAAGGCAAAGCACAAAAGAAAGAGCAAAACAAAGAACTGATGGGAAGTAACAGGGAAATCTATCTTTTGCGGATGCGAAGGGGACCAGGAGACCAAGGGCAAGAGCATGGGAGAGGGGAAGCAGAAGTAAGAAGACTTAAAATGTGCTACGTGCCTGTACCAAACACCCACGGCGGATGTACGCATGGTATGTCATAAACGCAAACTAAAAATGACAATAATAACAATAATTATGAAAATGAGGGGAGAGAGACGGCAGTGAAGAGGAAGGGGACTAAAAAGCGATACAGATTTGTTGTACATGTCTCTGCTCCCCAAGATCCACGTAAATCCCTAAGATTCATGTAACGTAACCTGTAATCATAAAACTTTTAAAAAAGGAAACATTCTCTGCTTTTCCCTCTACATTATTTCTAAGCAAATCTTCAACATTTTATCAGTTTGTGTGAATTTGTTACCAATTCCCCCAAACAAATGTATGAAAACATACCATTGTTATCACAAAGAAAAATAATTTCCATCCTACCTTTCTACCACTCATCTTATTTTATGTTGTAGCCTACAATTTTTTTTATAATCATAGTTGAAATTACATAGAAGCCAAGGTTTACCTTTTGGCTGTGCCCTTGGTACCTAAAGACAGTGTCACAACTTCTACATTAACCTAAATGTACACTGCTTTTATTTACTTATTCAGAGAAGATATTAGTGAAACAACGGTGAAGTTCATTTATTATTATCATCATCATCATTATTATTTTGTTTTGGTACCAGAGATTGAGCTTGGGACCTTGAATTTGCAAGGCAGGATGTGGCATCACTGAGCTAAATCCCTGGGCCAAGTTCATTCAATTTTGACAAGCGTTTTTTACAACAACAACAATAACAAAAACAAAAACAACAAAACTCCAAAAGTTAATTCATTTTTAGAATTTGCTTACTAGGATACAATAGTCTTCCATCTATGTGTTGAAGAATCATATTCTAGGAGGGCTTATTTCATTTATAAATAAACATATGGGATAATACTTAGTAGGAGCAGGAAATACTACAGATTTAGAGTTGGTAGAAAGATGTTGGATAAAATTCTGTAGCATCTTGATTGTAGCCCAAATTCTGTCCAGCTTTAAATGTAATTTATGAGTTTATTAAATTCTCTGTAAGTTCTCTTCAAGCAACAACAAAAAATAGCAAAAAGCACATGTTTGTCACAGTGTGATTATGAGAAATGAATGAGCTGAATAGTATACATGAAAGTATATTTTTCTTGTTATTTACCATATTACAGTGGAAAATTCTATAGCCGTAAATGCATGGAAGGAGCAACTTCCGTGTACCTATCCCAGACTTCAGTGGGTATCAATTTTAGTATATGTGCTGCCTAAGCGTGCACAACGGATATCAATTTGTGAATGTTGTCTTAGTCATTTTTCTCGTGGCTGAGACACAATAACAGACACCTACAATTTAAAGGAGAAGAGATCATTTTGGCTCACAGTTTGTAGAAGTTCAGTTCATAGTTGGCTGCCTTGTACAGGGGCACAGCAGAAAAGGTTTGTTCAAGGGATTATGTCCAGGAAGCACAGAATGTCCAGGAACATACGAATGGGCAGGGGTGCACCCTTCCTGCCATGCCCAGTGACTTACATCCCCCAACAAGGCCGTACCTCCCAACATCACACTGAACTTTAAACTCAATGGACATGCATCCACTGAGAAGAATAACCCCCAGATAATTTAAATGATTCCCAAAAGCCCCACTTATGAACACAGGAAACTTTGGAGAGACATCTAGACATACAATATAACTGCTATAAATTCCGTCGTCTTTATATTCCTGTCCACTTTTCCCTTCATAATTACTTTTAAGTTTCAAAATTTTATTTTATCCATAAAAACATTAGCATTTATTTTCAAAAATTAAGATCTCATAAAAAAATCACAGTACTATTATCACAAGTAAAAATCATTAAAGAAAAACTTAATTTATCTGAAGTAATAATTTAATACGCAAAATAATTATTGGTCAAATATAGTGTTCAAATTCTCATATCGGCTTATAAAGTTGTGTAACACTTTGTTTAAATCAATGAAGGTATACACCTAAAAATTAGAAATACAAAATAAAACTGCTATTTTTAAATCAACCGGTATGGTCAGCATTAGCCTGGTAACGAAAACTATAAAAGGACACACATAAAGGGAAAGCCTAGATCAAAGTCCTTCATGAAAATAGATGCAAATACATGAACCAAGTGTTAGCAAACTGGCTCCAATAGCATATTAAAAAATTATTCATCACCATCAGCTGCTATTTATTGGAAGGATGCAAGGATGGTTTAACATACTCAAATCAATAAGCGTGATAAAATATATCAACAAAATGCAGGGCAAAAACTGGACAATCACCTCAATACATAGCAGAAAATCATTTGATAAAATAAAGCATCTCTTCATGATAAAGTAAAACCTCTGACCAAATTAGATGTTGAAGGAACACACCTCAACATAGTACAGGGCGTATATAAGAAGCCTACAGCTAAAAACACAGAATGGGAAAAGGTGGAAGCTCTTCATTTACCATCCAGAACAAGACAAGGATGCCCACTGGTACCACTTTGTACAACATCATACTGGAAGTCCTCACCAGAGCAAATCGGTAAGAGAAAAAAGTAGAGGATTTCCAAATTGGAAAGGAAGCAGTCAGACTGTCACTTTTTGCAAATGACATGATGGAATGTGTAGAAAACCTGAGTGACTTCACCAAAATAAAAATATTAGAACGAATAACTTCAGCATGTTGCTAGATACAGTCAACATAGAGAAGTCAGCAGTGTTTCCGTAGGTGATAATGAATTGCCTACAAAATGAAGAAATCTCATTTGCAATAGCTATAAAAGATAAAACTAGGAATAATTTTAACCAAAAAGCTTTACATAATTGAAAAAACATGAAAACGTGAACGCAACTGGATGTACTCATTTTAAGTGAAATAAACCAGGCACAGAAAGACAAGTACTCCATGAACTTACTCATAGGTTGAATCTTAAAATGTCGATTTCATAGGAGTTGAGAGTAGAATGGAGGTTATTACAGGACTGGGAGGGTACAAGTAGGGAGATAAAGGACATCAATTGCTTCTAAGTTATAATTAGATGAGCAAGAAGTTCTAATATACTATGGTACAGTCAGGTGAATATACAGAATGATAATATTATTTCAAAGTCTCATAAAGGAGGAAATAGATATATTGACTGTGACTTAAGTATACTATTTATATATATGTATTCAGAAATATATAATAGTTGTAAAATAGGTAGAATTTTATGGGTCAGTGGAAAAATAAATTTGATTTAAAACATTTCAAAACTGAATATGTTATGCAATCATTAAAAAGATAACACCTAAAATATTTATCACATTTGCTTCTTTTGGCAGGCCAAATAATTGGTGTACATTGAATTATGTATCTATTTTAGCAATGTGTTAGAAATTTGGGAGTAGTCCTTTGATAGATTTTGCCTTAAACTTGATGAGCAAAATAAACTCTAACTACAACAAATTTCTCCAGCTCATATTTAATTATAAGATTCCAATTAAGTTGCCTATCACAACTATAGACAAAATGGATATTTAGGTTGTTGCTATGTTTTTCTTCTGCTTGTCCGTAAATTACTGAAAAATAACATTTTTTTAAAAAGGTAGGAGAAAGAAAAGAAAAACTTGGGACAAATGAAGTAGACCAGCACTCGGGAGACATTATAAGTGTTTAGCACATTTATGCTCAGTGAAATCAATGTAGTTATATTGTTTTATTCTACGTTTATCATGTTCCATTATGAAACAATGAAATGCAACTAATAAATTGTCAGTTCATTTTTCTTTTTTATTTGAAAATGCTACAGCATATTTTAGCATATCATTTTTAGAGTAGCAGATAACTAACATATAACATTAATAAACGGTGATAGACTTTACTATAAATATTGCATCTGTTGCCAAGAAAAGTTACATACAAAAACAGAACATTGCAAACAGCAGTTGAGTAATTCTTGTGGTAGTTGAGACATGGGCCTTCTGTATCATTTTAAGTATCTCTGCACTACTTGACCCTTTGCACTTTGAAAATATTGTTTTTATACATTAACAGTTTGCTGGGTTGAAGGGACTAACACCATATATGTGGTGCTGTGAGAGCCCAGGAAACCAAACTGAGCAGTTTTTACCCTTTGTGTTATATTCGAGGGAGAGGAGATGAGATCTGCTACAAACTTTTCATGGCTATTGTCTTTTAGCCATATGTTGTTATGAAGTATAACAAAAAATTAAGGCCATAAAATACTCAGATGCAGCCCAAAACCGTCAACTAACATCATGAAAATAATCACTTTTAATATTTTTATTTAAATATTATTATTTGATAATACACACATAAGTACTGAAATACATAAGCGTTCAGAATGTATTCTTTTTTAGTATTACTTGAAATATCAAAACAAAAACTGATTTTATTTCACTGTTTCTATTATATAATCATGAGAACACAGTCTGAGTTTTAAGTGGCTTTAAATTCTAATTCCAAGGCAGTATGGGTTATTGGAAAGTGCATAGATACCACAAAACCAGAAAACCAGATCATACACCATTATTTTTCTTCCGTCTTTTCTGTATTAAAGTTTTTTAAAATGTGGTGAAATATTCTAATTTTACTTTTCCTAAGAGGTGACAAGAGTATTTTCTATTTTATTTCATTTAAATAAAAATGAGCCAAACCAGAATGTCTGAAAGATATTTTGTTGATCTAGGAGATATTTAGATTGACTTCTAATACTATATATTATTTAATTTGTGAATATCAAATTTCTCCAAATATCAAATAAAATAGATTACATCAAATGGGTGAAAGAGATGAGGCCTTTGAGCCCTGTAGATAGAATAAAATGTTTCCCGTGCCATACGTCATGAATGCTATCGGGCAGTCCTCCTTCCCTTCCCGACTTCGAGGCCAACATGTTCTCTTCTTCCTGGCTTGCTTTTCTGAAGGCCTAAAATTCTCAGAATAATTTCTTCACTGTAAAGGTTTTCTTTTTTAACCTTATTTAAAATACAAACACAACTAAAAATATAAGATGGTAATTTAATAGTACTAAAAGTCTGTTTACATTTACAAATACGAGCGTGTCAGTAACCTGCAGTGTGGTCAGATGGGTTTGGCTGATTAGACAATGCTGTGAGGACAGGACCTGTGCTCAGATCTGGCCTTGACATAGACAGCCTTAGGCCTTTCTGTAGCAGACACATATCCCAGTGTGAAGGATGTGCAAAGCAAAGACAGTCTGAGAAATGTGTTCTCATGATGATCAATTCCAATTATGTTCAGTCTTTTATTCTCCTTTGGTTTCATGTATTCTACTCTGAAACACAAATTTTGAAAAGGGCCAGAAAAGCTAAATTTTCACTTTTTTAAAATTGTACATGTTTGTAGTATATGATTTTTCATTCATATATATATTTTTATATATCTTATATTTATATTTTATATATATGTGTGTATTATCAAATTTTGAAAAGGGCCAGAAAAGCTAAATTTTCACTTTTTTAAAATTGTACATGTTTGTAGTATATGATTTTTCATTCATATATATATTTTTATATATCTTATATTTATATTTTATATATATGTGTGTGTATTATATATATATATATGTATATTTTTATTTATTTATTTATTTTTGGTATCAGGGATCTAACTCGGGTCCTTGTACTTGCAAGGCAGGTGCCAGAACCACTGGACTAAATCCCCAGCCCTCTTAGATATCTTTTTTATTTTAACTGGAAATATTTTTCTTATTTATCATCTAAAAATCTTCCTTCCTTTTACTGGCAAATTTTTATACTATTTGATTAATGCCCATTGTTTCCATTTCACTGGTATTATCATTTTATAACACTTTGCTTTGGATTCAGACCCCACAATGCTACTGAAAGTTCTCAAATATCTGAAGAGTTTTTGCATTTGTTTGTTTGGTATCAGGGATCGAACTCAAGACCTTGTGCTTGCAAGGCAGGCTGCGACACCACTGGGCTAAATCCCTGGCCCTGAAGAGTTTTTATGACAAAACAATACTCAGAGATTTTTCTGACTTTGCTCTTCCAATTTTGACTTTAATTTAAAGCTTTTAAATTTATTTTGAACCATCGTCTTCAGTAGGTTGAGTTCATGATATCATAGTCCGTATTTCGTGGTATATTTTTTTCATTACTGATACTGCAAGGTATTTCCTTTATTTAATTATTTATTCTATTTTGTCCCGTGTTTTAATTCTTTTCTTCATGAACGCAGAATTCATTCTCTTATGCTTTATGTGTATCTATTTTCGTATGTGTTCTTTCAAACACATATATTGTTTATGCCCAAGTGTTTCATTTATCTAAATCGCGGCAGCATGCACATTTCTCAGTTTCCTAGACTTTGAAACAAAGTAATATATTTTTAAGCTGTGTGTCACTGTGGGCCCACCTAATCTGTTGCTTCCCACTGCTGAGTAATATCGCATAGGCTATCCATCACACTTCACCTGTCTCTTTTCCCACTGCTGGAAACTCAGGATGCCTACAAGTCCCTGTCACAACAAATATACTACAGAGAATCTCCGTACACCAACCTCTCACTTGGTTTGAGAATTCCTTGGGCTATAAATCCGAGAGTATGGTTACCCCATCCTAGAACACACAGACACCTACTCTCCTATGCTACGTCAGCTACTCTTCCTTGTTAACAGGCTATACTCCCACCAGCCAGCCTGCTGTTTACTCCGTGCCCACCAGCTTCACTTGTTCTACTCGGCATTCTCAGTTTTACTGATCCGTTAGGTATCGAGTGATGCTGTGTTCTATCTCAAGGATCACTTTTATGTCTCTGTTATGCCTTAGTTCATTTTCTTATGTGCTTTTCATCTTTCTGGGATTCAGTTTCTACAAATAGACTTTTTAGACCTTTTGCCTAATATTCTGTAGGAGTGCTCTGTTATTGCTGTTGCTGGTTTACGAGGTTTTCGTATTGTTTTAAAACCAATTGTTTGAAAGTATTAATTCTTCCATTTGTCCAGTAATGTTGTCAGATAACTCATATTACTGAGTTTTCTTATTGCTGAGACAAAATACCTGAATCCTGTAACTCAGTGGAAGAGAGATTTATTGTAGCTCATGGTTTTGATAATTTGTACTGCCACAGTTGGCTGGCTCCAAAGCAGAAACCAGAGTGGAAGGGATGGGCAGGAAAAAACCACTCAACTGCTCAACTCACAGCAAGAAAGGAAAGACAGAGAGGGAAAGAGACAGAGACAGAGACAGAGACAGAGATCTGGGAACAAGAATGTACTCTTCCAGATCTTGTCCCCAGTGATTCACCTTCTCCGGGCGGCCTAACCTCTTAACAGTGCGTTCAGCTATGAATTTATCTACTGATAAGTATAATATCTCTAAAATCCAGTCACCTTCCAGAAGCCCCCCTTGTAAACACACGAGAATTTTGGGATGCATTTTATTTGTAAACAATAACATTTTGTCCTTGAGTCCTTCAAGGGTCATGTGCATCTCATTATAAAATATGTATTTAGTCTATCTCCAAGAGTCACTAAATTCTTAACAGTTTCAGCACTGCTCAGAAGTCTAAATTCAAAGTCTCCTCTGAATCTCAATAAGGGTTCTTAACTGTGAGTCCCTGAAGACGAAAACAAGGCCAAAATATACCCAATATTCTGCATAACGAAACAGGGTGAGCATTTCCATTCCAAAAGGGAATGAGAGGGAGGGGAAAGAATCAGAGCAAATCAAAGCCAAAACCCCACAGAGCAAAAGCTGAGTCCGGCAGCTGAATGCCCAGCAACAAGAGCATGCACGAAGAGTCTGTACTCCGTGACCTTTCTGGTGGTAGCCCACACGGTTTCTCTCTCTTGCGCTGTTTCTGTAGTTGGTCTGGTGGGTGCTCCACATTCCTGGTGTCTCCAAATTCCTGAGTCTCCACTGCACCAAGCGTCGCTGCCTCTCGGACACCCTCAGGCCATCCTTCGCAATGTGGTTGGAATTTGCCCTGACCCCACTACTCTTGCACTCTGCCTGCCTGAAACAATTAGCTCTCCATGGATGATGCCAAGATCTGTTGCATACACGAGACAGACTATATGTCATGCATACATGACCAGGCTCAAAATTGTAATAGTAACAGAGCTGCTATGCAAAAACCTGACACTTTCCCTGTGTTAAGGTTAAAGCCCTATCAGGAATATTATGAGCAGATAGACTGAGATATGAATACATGGGTGGATCATGAACTTCCAGATATTCCTGAACTGTCAAGGGTGGCAGAAGCAGCTACTTGGCTACGGCTCCCTCTCTCCTGGAGGTCCTAAGGCTGGTTCTCTGTAAGGTAATGCTTCTTTTGTCTAAGATTTCACCTTATTTCGTTACTGCCAGAGCAATGAGAGTCAGATTGCAGCACAACCTCAGCAGGAAAATGGAGTACATCCTCCAAGAGAAAATAGTATCCACTTGCAAATCACTGAAGGATCTAACTAATATGGGCTGCTAGCAATCAGAGTATAATAGTAAGAGTGAGACATTGTTTTTTACATAAGGAAAAATGGAATATAAACTACTTAGAGGTAGATGATGACATATAAGGTAGAGAAAGTCATCACTGCATTTGTGGAACAATTTTTGCTAATCACTATGAAGAACTGTGGCTGCAAAGACAGGAATAAGTACATGTAAAATCCAGATTATTAGTACATTTCTTGGTTCTTTAAGGCTCTATGAGAGCTTTAAATGGGCAGTTGCAGCAACTCACTATAGACTTCATTCCAGTGAGCTCACAGCCAGAGAAACTGAGCATATGTACTGAAGCAAAATGAAGAGTATTACTTTTTCTCCAGAAATTATTTCTTCTTATACTGTGTCATAGAGACTTGATGGGTGCTGTGATGGATTGGATTTAATGTACGTGTAAGTCTAACTAAATGTTACTTAGGTTATGTGACTTAGTAGTTCTTTACCATAAAAGATGACTCAAACTTAATTTTTGGTGGTGGTGGGGTGTTAAGACAGGGTCTCACTACGTAGTTGAGACTGACCTGGAAATCACTATGTAGCCCAGGCTGGTCTCGAACTCACAGTGATCCTCCTGCCTCAGCCTCCAGAGTGCTGAGATTACAGGCATATGTCACTATGCCCGGTTGGATCAAACTTAATTTTTAAAGGTTCTAGGCCATTAGTGGTCCTATCTGGATTCAGTAATTGTCATTTTTCATTGACCTAAATCACAAGGCCTCATCATACAGACATCAAGAGTGCTATGGTTTAGACATTAAATGCACTCCGAAACTCTCCTGTGTTAAAAGCTGGGATGTTTGAGAAATGATTGGATGGTGGATTAATGATATAGCCTTTAATAAATTGATTCTTTGCTTAGTTTATAAATCAAAGTGCTGGTGGGAGGTAGATTCTGGTTGGGAGGCATGTGTCACTGGAGTGTGATTTTGGATAGTGTATCTTCTTCCCTTGCTCCTTCCTTCTCACATTGCTTCTTGTCCGCCATAGGTAGAATGGCTTTCCTTCATCATGCCCTTCTTCTGTGATGTTCCTGACTTAGAGCCAGCTGACAACGGACTGAATGATCTTAAATATGAGGCAAATCAGACCTTTCCTCCAATGAGTTAAGTTGCGTGTTGAGTGTCAAGCCCCAGGAGTGGAAAAGCAAACTAATGCAGAAATTTGGTGCCACAGAAGTGGGGCTATTGGTTTAACTGTCCCTGACCATGTGAACCCCTTTGGAACTGGTTTGTGAGAGGTGTGGGAGACTGCAATATTAATTATGTCCAAAGCAGGCTGTAAGCGGTGCAGGCTGTAAAGTGTAAACTCCAAAGTTAGCTTGTTTTGAGAAATGAGTCTGGACAAGGCCTATGTGCTGAGGTCAGAGTAATTTATACCCAGATTCCATTCCCACAATTAAAACTTGCTTAACTAGAAAGACAATGTTCTAATTACAACCCAACTGTATATTTTTTCTATTCTATCCCTCATTTGAAAATGCTTTGTCTGCATTAGTTTCTGTAGAAATGGCAGATTGCACATTCTTGCACGTAGTGCTGTCCTTGTACATAACTTGCTCTTATGTGAATTGATTAGCAATAAAAATCAGTGCCTTGGATTAACCAATGCCTTTGTTGGTTGCACTGTCATTGGTCATCCTTGTGCCCTAACTTCTGTCTCTCAGTTCTTTTAGTTTTTTCGGGTTTTTTTTTTTTTTTCCTTCTCAATCCTGTGTCATACACTGGGTAGGAGATTAGAGCTTAGTGCAGAGGTTTCTGGTAACATTTCAAGGTTTCCTATAGAGAGAAACTTGGAAAAGCTTGGAAATGGAGGAAAGAGAAAATCTGGAATGTTATAAACAGAACCTAATGGCAATTTCTGATCAAAGCTCAGAGGAACAGGGTGCTGATAGGAAAGTAGAAAGTAAAAGCCAGATGCATAGCATTTCTGTTGAAAGCAAGGACTCCGTCGGAATTTACATTAGAGGCTGTGTGTTACACACTGGCAGAAAATTTATATATGTTTTTGCTTCTGTGATTAAAACAGTAGACTAATTGATCTGGTGAAAGAAATGTCAAAACAGCCTAGCATTCTGGTTGTGGCATGGGTATTGCTGGCCGTTTTGGCCAGATTTATAGTGAGGATCAAGAGCAAATTGCAGAGCCAAAAGATGTGAAAATTTTGCCTTTTGGCTAGAAAAGACGCAAGTGTAGTGTTGGGCAATTATTTTGTTGTTGAAAATATTAGCATTTTTAAAAATGCCAAATACTTTTTATCATGAAACTAAAAAGCCTGAGGGCATCTCAAGAAAAGGCCAGACCCCACCCAAGGAAGGGTCAAGGATGACTGAAAGTCTGAGAAGAGAACAGCAAGGCTTCCTGCTCACTCCTGGCCTCTTGGGAAGCACAAGGCCCCCATGTTTAGCCATGCAAACACCAAGAGACAACTACAGTCATGGTCCAAGTGTGTCAGGCTACTTTCTGAGCTTGTAACAGAACTTGGCATTATCCACTGGATACTGGTCTTTCAAACCTGAAGAATGAAAGAGTTGTGGGGTCAGAGAGACTTCAACTCAGATTTAAATGAAGGCCTGAGAGGCCAATTAATATGCCCCTGAGGGGGCAGTGTATGAAGCTGTAAGAATGAAGCCAATATTGCAGTGCAGATTCCTGGAACGTGGACCATGAGCTGAGAAAACCACAGGTAGAAAGCACTGCCAGCCCAAAAGAGAGGTCGTGTGGTCTGCAACCAGCTAGAACACAGTGGATTAACTTCCCAGGCTCTTTTGGAACTCAGATCTGTACATAATCTTCCCCAGCTGCTGTACATGAAGCAACAGGATTTAATGCTTGTCCTGTTGGGTTTCAGTATTGTGTTGGTTCAATTTCTTTCTATTCTCCTACTTATGCTTTTAAAATGGTAGTGTTTACTTTGTGTCATTGTATGTTGGAAGTGTTTACCTTTCTTTTTGTCATATTTGAGGCATTTTTCCTTTGTAACTAAGACCTCTAGTTCATGAGACCATAATGGTGTTGGTTTAAAAAGCCACAATTTTGGTGAGCGGGAGTGACTCTATAGTTGGGATTCACTGTTACTCATTGCTATTGACCTGTTGGATACTGGTGGTCATTTCTAGGTCATCCTTGGTATGTAGATGTCCATGTTACTGTGTCAATGTCTTCTACATTGCTACTTTGTTCATAAATTCCTAGGAGTCACTGGGGATGAGGTTGTCCAGTGTTCAAAAAATTGGTCATCCTATCCACTTATTAAAATCACCCTTTAGCGATAGAGATAGACCCTTCTAGAAGGATCCAAATGGGACACAAACATCTTCATAGTTTTTGCCCATTCAGAGAGGCCTAATTACATATATTTCTCCAAAATTTCCTTGTCACTAATTTTCCAATCATGTTCCTTCTAAGTCCCTGATCATGCAGCTAAATTGTTGGCCACAGATCACAGCTGTATATACATTTACATGTCTGGCAATTTCTCCTCCCAATGAGGTACATTGCTCAACATTCTGTCTATTATGAAGATCTCTCTTCAACATATACCATTAGGAATGTCTAAGAAAGGGGCTGTATTACTATAGTCTACTTTGGGGTGGTAACTTTCTCTCAGTAGAATCAGTCATAAATCAGGCCTAAGTCTTCTATTGTTGATTAATTCTATAGAAGGCATTATGAGGACATAATACCCTAAGCATAGACACGGGGAATCATGGAGCAGGAGTAAGGACCATGAGCCATGAGCATCTGGAACACTTCTTTATGTAATTTACTACGCCATTAGGTCTTCTCGGAGCTGACCACATATATGTTACTTCCATTTGATGTTGGAGTTCTGTGCTGTACAGTTGACTTTATAGCTTGGTGGATTAGACAATGCCTTCTTCATTACCTGCAAGAACAGGTTACATGATAATGTGGTGGCCCTTTCTTAATCATTCAATGTCAGTTAATGCTCAAAAGGAGGCCAAGAGTTCTTTTCTGCAATGAAAGTAGTTGGCTGGGGTGCAGCTCAGTAGTAGTGCGTTTGCCTAGAAGGCACAAGGCTCTGAGTTGATTCCCACAAAAAATACACACACACAAACACACACTGTCTCACCTACACACACTATCTACCTACCTACCTACCTACACACACACACACACACACACACACACACACACACACGCACTGAGGTAGTGAGATGGCAAGGTCAAAACATCCTCTCATCCTCTGACCCAATGCTCCCAACTGGATCCCTATCTGCCACTACCACTTCTGTTGTTGTTGGGTTTCCTGGATCCAGTGGCTCAAGTAGCAAAGCAGTTAACACAACAGCTTGGACATATAGAAGAACCTTTGTTTTGGTTCCCAACCAAAACTAGGAGCTTTTCTTTTTTTTGCTACTGGGGATTGAACTCGGGCCCTTGTGCTTGCAGGCGCAGAACTACTGAGCTAAATCCCCAGCCCTAAACTAGCAGCTTTTGAGAGATTTGGAAAATAGAGATTTTGAAAATAATATCAGATGCAAATGAGGCACATGTTGCCTCTAAAATTCAAATAGGCCCACTATGTGTTGTGCCTCTTTTTTTATGGTAAAGAGAGTCAGATGTGACAAGTAATCCTTCACTTTAAAAAGTACTCCTAACATGCTAAATATCACAAGATCCTTAGAAAATTCACCCAGTAGAAGTTTCCTGAATTTCCACCAGATTTACTTCTCACCTTCTGATAAACAAATACCTTATCAATAAGTCTAGAATAGTTGCTGCTTCTTACTCACTAGATTCAGTTAGCCTGAATTCATAAAGGACAAGTACGATGTGTTGAGGAAAGGAGAGGCAAACAAGACTCCTGAGAGCTAAAATTTGACATAGGATTGGAGAACTGTTCTACCTCTGAGGTAAGACAGCAAATATGTGGTTGTGGTTGTGTGGTTCTGGTATCTGAAGGCAACTTCTTCAAGTCCTCTTTGTTTACAAGTATGGAGAAAAAGTATTTGCCATTTAAAAGCTGCATACCAGTTACCTAGTAATATATTTACTTGTTCAAGCAAGAAAACTACTTCTAGCACTGCATCTGTGATTGGACTACCTGAAGTTTACAGTAGTACATGTCATTCTGCAATATCCACCTGCTCTCATTCCAGGTAAAGTAGATGAGTTGAATGGTGATGTGCTGGGAATAATCACTCTTCTGTCTCTCAAGTCCTTAATAAATTTGGCACTGATCTTTGTGATACTTCCAGGAATGTAACACTGCTTTCATACTGCTGTTCACTTAGGAAGAAATAATTTGAGTAGATTCACTTGATCTTGCCCACCATAATGCCTTCACTCCATAGGTTAGAGTACCAATGTGGGAATTCTTCCAGCTGCAGAGAGTACCTATTTCAACCATAACCTTTAAAGCTGCAGGCATAACCACAGAATAGGTTTAGGGATCCACTGGTACCTCTGCAGAGTTAAAACTCTACTGTCGCTGTTCTCCATAAACCCCTCTTCAGAGCAATGGACTATAGTCATGGGTTTTGAACCTCCTAGAGTCAATGTTTTCTCAGAGACAGAATCTAGTGGTTCCTGAGAATTCTGATTATTTTCTTTTACCGATGCATAATTACTCTAGGGAAAGACCAGAGATACTTTTGGGTATGACTGTGAGAAATATTAACAGTATAAATTTTTGGCAGTTTACAAATGCCCTTCCTCAAGGGAAACTTGAGTAGTCATGACTCTGTTTTTATGATTCAGGTTAGAATTTTGTTCATTTAATTTCGAACTTTTCTGCTTCTACAAATCAAGTTAGTGGGATTCTTACCTTTATCATTTGTAGAGAAATTATGATTGATTAACTAACATGATAAAACGTGTGTGGGTCAGAGTATTTTGATTACTGATTTAACTTAATTACAGCTAGAAAAATCAATGTGCCTGCCTTTTCTGTTGGAGCTGTGTAATAAAACACTATAGAATGGGTGGCTCAAATACAGATATTTATCATAACTGTGGGGGCAAGAAATCCAAGATCAGATAATGGATGATTTGGTTCTTGGTGATGGCCTTCTCCTTGGTTTTAGACAACCCACTTTACCTTTTCTGCTTACATGGCCTTTCCTGTGGCATATACCCAAAGAGAGAGAGAGTTTCTCTTTTCCTCTTCTCTTTGGGTCATTAATGCCATCATGGGGGTTTCCACTCTTACAAACTCATCTAAACCTAATTATTTCCAATGGCCCCACATCCAAATATCATCACTTCGGTGATGATATTTGAGAATACAAATATTCAATCCATAACTATGCCTTTCTTGACGGAGTGCTATCACAAAAATGGCCTGGCCTCAGGACCAAGCTCCTCCCATTGATTTATCTTAGAATCCAATTACTCCCATTCCAGTGACTACAGCTCCCATGGTAAGGTCTGACTTACAGAGTACAGTAATAGAACTCTTCAAGGAGGCAGATACTCCCTTCAAGAATTTATTTCTCACAGGTGGGGTCAAAGGCATGTCTTTGGGATCCTTCTAGATGAGTGAGTTACTCTTAAATGATAAATCCACTCTAAAATTGCATTCTCCCTAAGCTTTGGAATCACTTCCTCTACCATGAATAAAGCCAGATCTGGCTTTTTAACCCTTTCACTGTGGCCCAATTTCTGTTCAACAAACAAAACCAACAAAACAAATGGAGAGAGTCATTTCTAGTTCTTCTTAACATTAACATTAACATCATCACTAAATACAAATCTCCGTGTGGTGAGTCTGTATCAATCAATTAACTCAATCCAACTTCATGTTTCTTCTGCCATTATTTCACATCATTAGTGTCCATTTCCACACATATTCCTCAGATTTATGTCTGAGTAATTAGAAAATTAGCATTTTTGGAGTGCAGTATACCTCCTCCTGGCTAATATTTTTGTTATTTTTTATTAGTACATGTTTGACATACATAATGATCACATTCCTCATGGAGAATTTGTACCTGTCCATAATATATCATAATTCTTTTTTTCCTGTTTTTCTCCCCCCTTCAATCCTTCCCTTTCTCATTTACAAAAGCTCTGTTTCTTTTTTTTTCTTCCATTCTTTTTGTAAACCCCTTTTCCTCCCTCCCTTCCCATTTGAACATGTCCTTCCTACTTACCAATATCTTTACTCCATTTTGTTCCTCATTTACACTTTGGATTTCTCACACAAGAGCGACAGTATGAGTCCCTTTCAGGGGACTACTGGGACTTAAATCTAGTTACAGATCTAAATACAAAGAGAGTTGGTAGGGTTGGGTACTAACGAGATTCGGCATTGTGTGTCATAGAAAATGCATCAGGGGAGGTGATTACATTTACCCTGGGCAATGCACAGATATCTTCAGGGTGAGTGGAGGAGCTGCCTCTACTGGGGTGGAGTGGTCTCTTCCACGTAGAGTGAAGAGCCTGCTTCCATCAACAAAGAAAACCTCTCAGAGTTAAGGGATCCAATATCTCTATTTTCATCCAGATCTCTCCACGTAACTCCATTCCGACTTTCAAGATTATATTCCTTGTCAACCATTGCCCTCACTTTTATAGGAGATGCTGTGTGTGGCTGGAAATTCACTTACACTGTAATCCAGCCAGTAGTAGGATGAGATTCTAGGTTGGTTTTAAGTAATCAGCTTTGAAGCTTCAGGAGATAAGGCTTTCCTTCGGGTCACTGAAGTTTTTGGGTTATTTATATAGTGTTTCAGCTGGTAATTTGAATCCTTATGCTCATCCTTTTCTCACTTTGTCTAATGATATTAGATGCAACCAGTTAATCTCGCTGTATTCATTAATTTGACAAAAATGTTCAAAAGTATCATACACTTAGTTTCCCAATTTCTTGCTTCTTGTATGTGGTCAGTCAAGAGTGTCTAATGATGTTGTTTTATGTCTCCAATTGCAGAAAACGGCATGGACTAAGAGTACTTCCTTTGCTAAGGGAAACAGTCATTAGCAGCTTTTCCTTTTTACATTTTCATTGTATTTGTTCAATTTAGATATATATAATGGTCACATTCATCATAGGGCATTTGTACCTGTACACGATGTATCTTGATTCCTGTTTTTCCCATCCCTCTGCCTTCGCTTCAATCCGTCCTCCCCTCCTGATTTGCAGAAACCCTGTTTCCATTTTTCCTTCTTTCCTCATTTTTTCCTCCCTTCTTTTCCCCCTCCACCTTCTCTAGTTCTCTCATCCTTTTGAACAGTTTCTTTCTTATTTTACATTGTCTATTATACATTTTGGTCCTTGTTTACATGTTCAGTTTCTTATACTAGAGAGACAAGGCAATGCTTATGCATTTGTGTCTGATTTATTTCACTTAAGAATACAGCTTCAGGTTGCACCTATTTATCTATAAATGTCTCATGTTTGTCCTTTGTGGCTGAGTAATACTTCATTGTATAGAAAAACCACATATTTTTATCTATTCTTTAGTTAAACGAAAAAATAAATTTCAAAACCTCAGGATCAATTAAGATTCATCTTTAAAAACATGCAGATAGCAATAATACACTGTATATTTTTAAAAGTTTATAAAATATTTAAAACTTTTAACCTTAAGGCAATGATAAAAGTTTGGGAAAATAGATATATAAATATTACATAATGTATAGATATCTTTCAATATTATATTACCACCTAAATACATATGATTTTTATTTTTTTGTGTGTGTCATTTAAATTAAATTTAACTAAAATTCTGTTTCTTAAGAATCACTCTTGGTACTAAAATCTGTTATCCAAACATTCTCCAGAGAAGCAGAGCCATGGGATATCAGATGCATTTCCACATATTATAAGTAGTTGACTCACACAGTTATAGACATATAGGTACTAAGATCTCCAGGCTGAATTGGTAAACTAGACATGGGCAGATTCCATAGCACTGTGCCAGCCCAACCCAATTCCAAAAGCCCCAGAAAATAAGGAAGTCAGTAGTATAGTTCCAATCTGATGGGAGGAGGCTAGGAAAAGCCATGTTTCAGTTTTGGTGTGAAGAAGAAAAAAATCCAATGTCTCAGTTCAAAGATTGCCAGGCAGGAAGAATTCTCTTACTCAGAGAAGGGTCAGCCTTTGCAGTCTATCATGTTGTCAAGTGACTGAATGAAGACTACCCAACACCGTGAGAAGCAATATGCTTTATGAAGTCTATTCATTTAAATGCTAGTCTTATCCAAAAATATTCCCACAAAAATGACTTGAAAATAGTTGGCCAAATATCTGTGACACTGTTACATAAGTAAATTATCCATCACATCTGCCTCGAGTGAACAATTATGAGTATATTCTACACAGGTCATCAAAAAGCCTCAGTAGGACGCAGCCTAGCACAGCGACTTATATTAGTGTGCCCCCCTTTCAGTTTCTCTCTTATTAGTAATCTGTTCCTTTTTCTCACATCACAAAATAAACTGCAAGTATACCAGCTCTTGTACGAAGGTCTCCGGTGTGGAAAGATCCTACACAAAGACAATCCGTTAACTTGTTCATGGTATCCTTCATTGAAGTGAACTACATTTAAAGAAGTACATAGTTGAATTAATTTATTTGTCTTTTTAGATTGTACTTTGAGTATTGCCAAGAAATAATACACTCCACATAAATTTTCTTATGTTTTATTTTTTATAATTTTACAGTTTAATATTTCACTGATGTCCTTGTCTAAAGCAGGGGCAGTGAACCTATGGCATGTGTTTTGTTGTGTTTTCTTTTAAGACAAAAGATGTTAATGTGTGAGTTGTTTATTTCTAAATGAAACCATCAGTATTCAGGTTTCATTGCAGTATTGGCACTTAGCCATAAATAAGTGGGCTTGGGTTGCAATTTGGGCTCTCTTCTCTAAAAGATGCACCATCATTGTGTAGAGTAGATAGATATATTAATACACAGGATTCTAGATATATATTTATTCATATGATGAATATTCTGTAATATAATCATCTAAGCAATCTATCTGTCTTTACTGATTCATGACACCAACTTACTGTAGAGCACATTTCCAAATGCGCACAGATTTATTTATGATCTATCTCTTCTATACCACTTTTTTCTCTTTATCTGAAGAGCTACTTTTAGTTACCATATAAAAATATATTTTATCAGCAGCATAATTATATATTTTTCCTTTTATATCAAGAAGACACTCATTTTTCCCATTTATATAATTTATTTCAACAAAATTTTGGAATTTATTACACATTACATAAAGAATTCTGATTATACAACATGAAGAACGATTATTTTTTCCTTTTATTTTATTTTATTTTATTTTTTTGATATGGGGATCAAACACAGGACCTTGCACCTGTGAGGCAGGTGTGGTGCCATTGAGCTAAATCCCTGACTCTAGAATGCTTATTTTTAACAAAATGTAAGAAAGTAGGAGTTGTCTAAAATTTTGAGATATTGTATTAACCATTGCTTACTGGAGAATCAAATTTAATGCAAGATATAAAAATATATGATAATTTGTAAGCTTGGATTACAAAGTCTACCCACAGAGCCAGGTGTGGGAGAGTGCAAAAGGTCTGCTTATCCACTGGAAATCCAAAGGAAGTCAAAGGTCTAGAGCTCAATGTGAGTCTGTGTCAGGAGATTAGGGGTCTGCACTGGAAGGCTAAAGGGTCCATGCTGGAGGCTGAAGAGTCTGCCCTAGAAGCCAGGAGACAAGGTCCAAGGTGAAGCCCAAGACTGGAGTTCCTCCAAAGAAACCAGAAGTAGGCCTTCCTTCTTCATTTTTCCTTTAGTCCGTAAAGGTACCAAGCTGCCATAGAGTGGGTCTCCTGTGTTCAGTAACTCCTCTTAGCCACACTCAGAAGTATGGTCATCCAGGTTAGGTGGGCATTTCTTACTCAAGTTGACACAAGTTGACAAACTATCACAGATACCATAAGCATTGGTATAGGACTTTGGTGTGCATTCATGCCAATTATTTTTATTCAAGCACATTTGTACACACAATTTATCTTAGCCATTGACATCAGGGCCCTTTAAGAGAAAAAAAATATGTCTCTGGGAAAATGTTTTAGAAAGCTGCATAGTAGTAAGTTGAAACCCTGGAGATCAATAAGAACCAAGTAAACTGAAGAGTTCCCAAATTTCAGGGCAGTAAGGTGAAAAGAAATATTGAGATCAAACATAAATAAAAGACAAGGAAGATGACAGTGATGGTAGAAAGGTGAGGCAGGATTAGGAGACTAAGGGGCAGTTGGAAAGTCAGACAGGGCATGACATGTGGGTAATGGAGCTAATGAAGAATCCTCCGGGAGGGATGGCTTGTAAAGAGAGCGTGCTGCAAGGGCAGCACCAGAATTATATCTGAACAGCAACAGCTGGGCTCTACAGGCTTTAGGAAATGGAGGCATCTTTATTTGCATTTTTATGGTTATCTCTGTTTCTTCCTTCTCTTGAGCAAGGACTTCTGCAAGGCTTACTATAGGTGTTCTCCAGGCCCTGTGCAGTCCCCTCTACGGTGATTCTTTGGTTTTGGTTCCTGGTATTGCCAGTGTCTGGTCATAATTTCTTACCTCACCAAATCCTTTCACCTAGAGGCAGGAGTTGACAATAGCACATGATTAAAGCAGGCGTAATTTAGGTCACAGGAATTGAGTGTGGACATCAGTGGATAACTGTGAATAGGCTTCTCTCACTGCATTCAGACCTTTGTGCTGTAATTTTCATATGCTTATTTGTTTTATTCCACTAGAATATGAATCACTGAAATTTTTAAACTTTGTGCAGTGAGTCATTTCCTTAATATTCAGATAAATAAGTTAAGGAAGGACCATTGATGTTGTGCTACATTTGTTTTGTATTTTTTTGTGGGTTTGTGTGTTTGTGTGTGTGTGTGCGCGCACGAGTGCATGCGAGCCAGGGATCGAACTCAGGACCTTGTGCTTGTGAGGCAGGCAGTGACACCACTGAGCTAAATCACTGGCCCAAATTTGTTTTTTTTGAAGAGTAAAGGGCTAACAGATCTAGAGGGAAAGTTTGCAGTTTCCCCCCTTTTATATGATGTCACCAGTCATTTTGTCATATATGGCTTTTATTAGATTGAGAGAAGGTTCTATATCTATTTTCTAGATTTTTTTATATCACATATGGATCTTAGATCTTTTCCAAGGCTTTTTCTTGACCTATTAAGATGATCATGTCACTTTTATCCTTTTATTTATGTGATGTATTACAATTATTGATTGGTGTATATTGAACAATTCTTAAATCCCTGGGATGAAAACTAAAACCAGAAATTCCATTTGACTTATATATTCTCCCTTTAGGTATCTTCCTGAAAGAGTTGACGACATCATATTCCAGTGATAAATATGTACCCATGTTTATAGTGATGTAACTCATAATAGCTAAATCTTGGAAATGCCCTACACATCCTACAAAAGATGAATAAATAAAAATGTGGTATTAATGCACCATGGAATACCATTCTTTCATAAAGAAGGATAAGCATGAGTCATTTGGAGGAAAATCAATATACTTTGAGACCCTAATGTTAAGTGAAATATGTTACACATAGAATCTTAAATGCCATATGGTTTCTCATATATGAGAAACAAAATATAAGTAAAAAACAAAATAAAAAATAGATAATGGGAAATAGGATGATAGATCTTTTGCAAAAGGAATGTGGACAAAGAGGTGGAGGTATGGTGAAGAGAGAAGGGGATGAAAAAGTTTTGAGATGCGCTATGTACATGTACCTACTCCCTGCAAAGAATGTGATCATTATGTACTGTAAACAGGTACCAATAAAAAAATAAAGCTTGAACAAAAGAAAGACTAACAGATCTAGCGTTATCACTGCATCCCTCCTTCCACTTCTAACAATTATATTCAGAGTGCACGAAATATCTCCTCTATTTCACTAAATAAGTGAATATTAGCATCTTTTTGTGTCTCATATTCTTCCCAATATTTTCGTAAAACTATTATGGCTACTCCGTCCTTCACTTGAACTTTTATGGCATAGAAATCCCGCCACACATTTTTGTATTTAACTCTATTCCATTGTTTATCACTGTCCCATAACTTTGTAATCTTAGCATCTTGGGACTTGATTTGCGAATTTTAATAACTAGTTTATTCTTGTTTATGTGATTTCAGGACTTCAGCGCAGATTCCCTGGATCTTTACCTCCAGAGTTCAAGGTGAACTGTAATGTGCTCAGGACCAAGACTGCTCAATGCTTCTGCATTAACCATTTGAGAATTGTGCCTCAATGTAGCCACACCTGAAGCAAGGGGTTTCCTTAATAAGAGGGTATACTTTTCCCTACTGTTTCATCCAGCAGAAGATTTCTGTTGATGTATTCTCTGTGATTGCAGTAAGTCAAAACAACATGGCTGTCTAAAAAAAAGCGGCAAAAATAGCCTTCTTTTCCCAACTCTACATGGAGTTGCATTATTTGCCCCTCTCCTATCTATCCTATTACTTTATCTCCAAGTTTCATGCAATCTTGTTTGGAAATTGATCTAGAGCCTGTCCCTAATGTCATTCCCTACAAAGGCTCACAGTGGCTCCTTCCAGAAATTGATGTTGCATCATTTTCCTCCTCTCTTGTCCTTTCCTCATAAATTGGACACAAGTGACTCTCACTAGTCTAACCTGTCTTCTTAAACAAAGCTATTAAAAGGGTTTAGGTAAGTTAATTACTAATAAAAAGGAAAAATAGCAGATGTTGATGGAAGGGAGAGGCTGATCACCTGTGATTGCTGTGGCCAGAGTTGTCAAGGAAATAGATTTAATACAGGACACATAATTTTCAGCCTTATTTTATAATATCCACCCAAAAGATCAAATGCAGAGGCGTACAAGAGATCTGTCCACATGCTAGAGCCCTGAAGAATCCAGCTGAAGACCTGGAGCCCAAGGCAATATCCTCCATGAGTCCAGCCAGAGGTCCAGAACTCACAGCAATGTGTCATGTAAAACTGTACCAAGGATCTGTACTGGGAAGGCCCAGAAGCCAGTGGTGGAAGCTGGAAAGTCTGCCTTGGCAGGGTGAAGGATCTGTGCCACCAGGCTGAGGGATCTGTGCTGCAGCCAGGAAGTGATGCTCAAGGTGAAGAGGATAGATCTCCTGAAAAAGCAGCAGCCAGCCCTAGTGAATGTGAGGACCTGAGCTCCTCTGACGGTGACAGCTAGGTTTGAGACAGGAAAACCATCTGTGGCAAGCTTCTCCAGGAAAAGCAACAGCAAACGATCTTCCCCTCCAGTTCTGCTTTTATGTTGTTGGCCATCTTCCATGCCAGAACCACGCTGGCTCAGTTCAGCTGGGTGTTCCAAATTAACCATTAGTTAATCCACCACAGTGAGACTGCCACTTGATATTTATTTTGGAATCCTCACCATGTATTTGACTTTAATCCCAGTTTGGATGACAAGCTTACTCAGATGTAGGAAGTCTTTGCCCTGGACATCAAGGTCCTAGCAGAACACTTTGCAAAGGGTCAATGCAAAGTAAATGTTACTTTAAATAACTAGAATGAAACACCGAGGACACTTTCAAATATTAAGTGGGACATTTTACAAAGTAAGTGAGAACTATCTACCTCAGGCAGTTTATTAATATGTTCATTTTTGCTCCCAACTTTTCCAAAAGCAATCTTATAGTCACTACCGGCAGAGAATTCACAAAGAAAATCTAGCAAATGCAGGGCTTTGAGATTCACTAAACCTGGGAGTCTCACCTTCGACTAAACTGCTGTTGATTGATTTATCTCACTACGATGGAAAGAACACGCACACTTTGCCACATGTTGCAGGTATAATCCAAGACACGGGGTTCATTGCTATCAGTGCCAAATCTGTTTGTATTTATAAAAACACCGAAGAACCACAGTGGTATAGATTACAAAGACAGTAGATAAATTGCAATGACATTTGAATGTTCCAAAGATTGAATGTTGGTCTGAGTCAGTGGCTGAGCCTCTCAGAATGAAGGCCAAGCAACAGCAGCCACAATGGAGATCTGAATGATGCTCCTTGTTGTACGAATAGACCCTAGTGCAAGTGTGTGCATGTGTGTATGTACAAAATGGATGCACTACCTCACTCATATCGTGAAGAGTAATTTCATGATTATTCTATAGTTCTTTGACCTGACCATATTCAACAATTAAGTTTATGAAATGAGTTATAAGACATAGCATTTTTCTTTAGCTTCCATCATTGCTTTCTATACAGAAGAATGAAAAGTATGATGTCCAGCTTTTTCCATGGTACTTTATCATGTAAGTGAAAGTTTAAAAACTAATCTGAAATACTTTGGAGAGAGGACTGCTGCTGAAAGATACTTTGAACGTGCCCCCTCTCCCAGTGACTTTCTCCATTACTTAGGCAGAGTGTCCACCATCCACAGTTTATTTCCTTCAGGAGAGGTTTACTTTTGGCTCACAGTGTTAAAATCTCAGTCCACGCCTGGCAGATTGAAATGTAGGCACCGGAAGGTGGCAATGCCTGTCACGAAGGAAAGCTGCTCAGATCATGAGGCCAGGAATCGGGGAAGAGTGACGCTGGGGAGAGGGCTCTATCCTTCCAGGTCACAGCATCAGTGATTCATCGCTTCTGATCAGCCGCTGCCTCCTCACAAGTCGGTCACATTATTCACCTTCCAAACGGGGAGAACAGTGAGAGCTTCAAGCGACATTCTTTGTTCTTATTTTGGTACCAGGGATCGAACTCGGAACCTCGTGCTTGCTAGGCAAGCAGAGGCACCACTGAGATAAATCCCTGGCTTAACGTTTTGTTTTTTAAGTTTTTTTCAGTGAGTCGTTCCTGATCTAAATGTAATGCCTAGTTTATTCTTTTGTGATATTGTTGATTTTTTTTTTTCAGAGCGGGCTGACTGCATAGTACAGGATGTCCTCGAACTCATGGTTATCCTACTGCCTCAGCCTCCTAAGTGCTGGGATTATAGGCATTCACTATCATGTCCAGCTACCCAGGATGTTCTTAAATGAAGAAAAATCACCACTTAGTATAATATTTGACCTATTATTCACTGTCATTTCAGAGTATAAGAAAGATGTTTAAAATTAACTGTCCTGTTTTATTGGGCATAATTAATATAATAAATATATTCCAGATACTGTACTAAATCTATGTCTCTAGCTTTTTATTGTAGGTGAGTCTTGTTTCAACTTTTTTTTTTGTAGCACATATGCTGCATACTCTAGTCAGCTATCACTCAATAGAAAGGTTTGAGAGAGTGAAGATGATTAGGGTAACACAATTCCAAGCTTTACAGTAAGTACTTTTGAATTAGAATTGCTAATGTTTATCTACTATTTATATTCTTTCTAGGCTGTGATGCACCAATCTTGAAATTAGTACTTCTATTAGTTTCTTATATATCTTATGCACATGTAGAAATTTTAGATTAATCTATAAGGATTTCCTCATTTGATGAAATTAACTCAAAAGAGTGCTTCTCTCCTTCCCCTTTTTTCCCTTCCTGTTTAGGCAAACCAAGAACACTGATGGGAGTTCTAAAATGATGGAGTTTCTCTAACTTGTGCTGTATGTGTATGAATCTGGGTAATGAAAGTAGAGAACATGAGTGTGTGCATTTTCATCATTTGCACACCAGAGAAAAGTGTGCAGTGGATTATTAAAGGAAAGCTTCAACTACCTGGACCAGAAATATGGAACTGAACAAGAGGAAATCCGGGGAGACGAGAGCAAGTAGTGAGTAACCAAGTTAGCAATGTTGAAAAGTGGTACAGATGAAATCAAGAGAATGTATTTTCTGAAACAGATATTTACTTGTAATTAGTACTTTTGTGGAGCTCAAACTGACCAAAACACTTGGCACTTTTTCACACTGCAGGCATTGAATATTTTGAATGAATGAATGCTTACATTATACAATCTCACATGTTCCGACCAAAACATAACTTTTATTAAATTTCTAACTTGTCATTTGTTTCCATTGGTGACAAGTATCATTGACTTTCAATTGCATTATTAATCACAACCCCAACCACTCTACATATTTATGTTGCAAAGAAATTTTGATATTGATGATTGATGAGATATTTGGAGCACAGATACTTTCTGATCCTTTTGTAGGATTTCAGTGTGGTCATTTTTATCTGCTTTATTTTTCAGAGTGTTATCAGCAAAGAAATTTTCACCATCTTATCACAAAGAAAACCGATTCTTAGCTGCGTATGTGGCATGTGCCTGTTATCGCCACTCAGGGAGACTGAAGTAGGAAGATTCCAAGTCTCAGCCCAGCCAGACCTTGCCTGGGAAAAAAAAAAAAAAAAAAGTGGAGAAGAGATGGAGCTATAGCCCGTTTCAAAAGCTCCTGGTTCAATCCCAGAACTGCCAAAACAAGTGTTTTTCATTGAACAATAGCTTAAAAGACTGTCTACTTTAATATTTGAATGAAAATTTTTAGATTATATTTAGAAATTGAGTCTCAGTTGCCACATTGTGAGTACAGTTGTCACATGAAGATTATGGCTACTGCGCAGTGCAGTCTCAAGGGCTAACATTGGCTGACGTTATTGGAGAGTGCAGGTACAAGGACAGGTAGTTGCCATCCTCCCAGCTTCCCACCAGCCCTCAGAAACCAGTCCGCTCAGCATCACTTATTCAGGTTCCCTCTGTCCCCTTATAATTTGTGAACAGGTGAGTGACTCAGTTTCTCCCTGGATGAAGTTCTTTTCAGCTTCTCCTTGGTGGGTTTTTCTTGTTTGCTGTGATGTTTTGCATTTCTGGTGTAAGCCTCAACAATTCAAATAGTATTTTTACTACTATGTCTTTAATCATTTGTTCACCAGTGCAGTCACAGGCTAGTGTTTCACAACCTCCATCTGTTGATACCACTTTCAATCCACATTGCTACTTGCAGTGGAGCTGAAAGTGTCCAGGTCTTTCTGGGCTTTCATATTCTAGATTCTAAACTATGCATGAACAAAAGCTAACTCTTCAGTTACCATGACATAGTGAAGTATAACGACACTCCGCAGTCAGTTATAGACATTTATCCATGGGGACTTGAGATTGGAATCTTTGTTTCCCAGGCATTTATGTAGTTCTACAACATATTCGTATTACCAACCTTTTATTTTACCAAGACCCCAAAGTTTCTATTGGCTAACAAAAGTTATATTTTGAATTTTTTTGCACTGAAAATCATAAAGCTGAAATATAGTATGAAATTCATCTAACAACGTTTTTCTTAGAGTGTAGTCAAAAATCACTTACTTTAAAACTATGTGGGTAGTTCTGTAAGAAAAGGTGGATTCCTGGGTCTCCCTGCAGAGATCATGATTTCTTAGGAATGGAGAACAGCAGTGGTCGTAAAAGTGTAGCACATACCCTGCAGCAAGCTGTTCATTCAATGGAAGCTCTACAAGGTTTTCCATCACTGATGGCATTTGTCTTTTCAATCCAGGTTAGTCTGACATACACCAAAGTTTAAAAACTACCAGGGAGGCTCTTTTAATGGTCCATTTTAACCCTCAGAAACTACTAATATAGAGGATATTTAAAACAGAACTTTGCATTGTAACCAGTACTCAAATTTCTATTTTTATTTCATTCAATATGTTGTGTTTGATTTCCATTTCACGAATTCTTTCTTTAGTTTATGACCAGGAGGCCTTTTCTCTTGAGCACCCAGTCATACCTGTGCATAGAAATAGAACAAGCAAACATTAAAAAGAATATGAAAACCTTGTTAACTGGCATTTTAATTATTACATTGTACAAACTTGAGAAATAAAACATTTAAAAAGGTAAATACTTGGCCCATTACAGGTTTTCTTTATAGAGAAATTTCAACTAGAGGCTGCTATACTACTATATTTAGACTGCACAAAGACTTCTGCTTTTTATTTGAAATTTGCTACTTGCCCGTATGTTTTTTTTTTTAATTAGAGAAATTTTAAAAGGTAACATTTTAAAAAATTTATTTAAGGAAGACATTCATTTTAGTTTATTTAATTTGGTAAATAATGTTAAAATGAGTCATATTCCATTTGCAACCTTAGGTATTTTAATAATTTCAATGTAATTCACTTTAGTACTATTTACATGGTTGCTCATAATGTATACATTCTTATTCAAATCTCATTATGTTTTTAATTGTTGTATTTATTATTTCCACAGTTCTTCCTGCATATGTTAAAACTGGAAGTTTTGCCAAGAGGAAAACTTAACAAAGAAAATGAGATTTATTAATGACAGAGAGTGTCATTCATATACATATTTGCACTGTGTGTAATTATATGTGCACTTTCTCAACACTGTCTTAAAAATTTCGCTACAT
>NW_022900929.1:52406100-52458617 GCF_012274545.1 Fukomys damarensis | reverse complement strand
ATATATATATATAAAGATGGATTCTCTTTCCCTTTTTTGGGAAAACTGATGCATGTCTTATTTTTCTTTTCATCCCTCACTTCGCTCAGACACCATCCGTCTTCAACCCAGCTTTTACTCACGTTAGAATTCGTGAAGAAAAATATAAAATGTTACATGGGGGTAACTCTTTTGTGTTTCTATCAAGCAAATAGTGATGTGCTTGTCTCCATCGACACCCAGCCTCTACAATGTCACCTCCTTGGGGATGTGACCCTCACTGGCAGCCCTATCTCCTGCGAATCTCTTCCCTTTCTTCTGTATAATCTCCCCTGCTGGAACACTGCCCCATGTTTGGAAATGTCTGTGTACGTTTATACTTAGGTTTCATTGTATCCTTTCTGATACTTTCTCACCATATTATCTAATTACATTACTGTCTCTTTCTTCCTGCCCCACCCCAATTATTTCTCCATGTCAACATCCCATTTCCTATTTTATTTTCCTGTATTATTGTTCACTTAGTAGTTATCTATCTTGTTTTTCATACTACAAGCTTTACAGGGGTCAGGGACCAAAGTAACCTTCATTTTTGTGCCCCTAGCTCCTGTACAATGCTTGGCACATGGTAATTTCTTAGTAAGTACTGATGGAATTTCTCCTATGATGGTGTATTTTAATATATCATAGCATAATAATTTTTCTGTTCATGAGTATTTAAATTACTTTCAGTTTTTCTGTTACAAACAGTGCTTTATAAGACATTTTATGTGTCCGTTTGTTCACACTATAAATTCTTCAAGAAAGATTGTTTTCAGGGGGATTGCTGGGTCATGGTATAAGGTACATAGTCATTTAAGATTTTGATACTGGAGAGTCAGAATCTCAAAATTTATTAGGTGGATTCTAAGTACAAGAGGAAAATATTTATGTTTAGTCCAAATCTTTTTATTAAATTTTCTTCTTTCAAGGTATTTATGTTTAGCATCAGGTTATGTGTTCCATTTTATGGACAGTTCTTTGTTGCTCCCACCACAATAGTTTAATGCCACTATCATTCCATTGACTATTCTAGGAGACTTGGCTTCTTTCTTACTTTTTCCTTCTACAGCTGTTCGTTTGATGGATGGATGGATGGATAATGTAGTAAGTTACCTGATTCCCTCATTTTACAGACTTGGCAATGTTATGATGCTCTTAGCGTTTCTGGTCCAGAGAGCTCTCTTTCTTTTCAGCTAATTACTCACTGTCTGCATTTCTTCAGCTGGGATCAACATCCTTTCTAATTGCTTGTGCATTGGTAATATTTGCTTGTGCATTAGTAATATTTGTGTAAACCTCTTCTGGTGGAAAGATGACTTGTTGTGAGAAGCTTGGACCCAAAACAAGCATCCTATTTTTCAACCTTTTGAGAAGGATTAGGATTTCTGAAACTCCCAAAAGTTTGAAAATATTTAATCCATATCAGAACTAATACACTGAAGCTCTATGTTATTCCTATTCAGAACTGTTATTGTTTCTCTGGGGTCCATTTGCCTTCTACCATAATATCTACATTTCTTTAAGTGTAAGCCAAAGAATTCTTTGACTCCGCTTGCTAGACTTAAGAAGAGTTTCTAATACACACTTTGTAACTGTCAACATAGAAAGTGATGATGTTTTATTAAGTCTCTTTACTGAACATATTCTAACCTCTTTGAAGAAAAGGACTATGTGGTTAAAAGCATCTAGCTGTGCAGGCAGAGATATCTGAGTTTGAATCCATTCTTATCACTTTCTAACTGTGAAACTTGGGCAAGCCTTTGGCTTCAGTTTCCTTACCTAAAGAGAAATTAAAGAGCCAAGGACAAGTCTCTTTTATCTTCAGATACTTTACATAAAGAAGAGTTAAGGAGCCAATCACACATATTGTGAAGAATCGATGATATAAAGTTGAAAGAGTACCTAGAAGAGTGAATGGCATGTTTGAAATCCATATTAAGTGTTAATTATTGCCACAGCTGTGAATGTGCACCTTTAAGAGCTCAGGTTGTGGAGCATCTTCCACCATTTGCTGGGTTCTGCAGTCCATGCTTGCATTCATGATGAAATTGCACCTTCCATGAGCTGTTCCCAGTGGAGTATGGTGGAAAAACCAAGGCAAGCTCATTGTCAGGCAAAATGAGAAACCTAGCTTTGTCCCCGGGAGTCCCATCTGAGCTTTCTCAGAATTTCACTGCGGTCTAAGGCTCTTCTACCTGCACGTCATTTTCTCACATCCTCCTTCAAATGGGCAAGACCTGCACCACTGTGTGATGACTTAGCCACACTCCACCAGATTCTTTCCCATGTTTCTTGAGGGGTGTAATTTGAACTTGCCTTGCCATTGGCTTCTTGGAGGACCTGGAAAAAGAAAAGTCATTTGAAAACATTAAGAGTTTGGGTGTGGTTAAAAGGGGCATGCCATGGAGGGTCATCATTTGGGAGAGTATATTCTCATCCAAGTCTCTCCATTCACTCTCTGCTAAGAGGTCTTAAACAGTGTGTAGCTTTCCTCCAGCATGCTGCTCTGCCATGTTATTTCTGCCTTGGAGTTTGGCAACCATGGACTGAATTCACTGAACTGTGAGCCAAAATAAACCTCTCCTCCTCTACCTGGAGCATGTTAGGTATTTTGTCCCAGCAATGAGGGAAGGTAACTAATACAGCAACCCAATGATCTTCTTGGACTTCTAAGTTTTCTTCCTTTCCAGGGAAAATCTAGCACTTCCTCAAGGTGTATGGTTGCAGAAGCCTTTCTGCTATAAGCTAAAAGGGTCTACTTTAGGTTCTGTTCTCTTCTCTTATCTTAGCTGGTGAAATGTTAACTAGGAGTAACTCCCAGCACAACCTAATGAGGGATATTTTGGTCTGATAAAGGTAGAAATAGATTATATACCAAAAGAACTAAATGGAAATTGTGAGTATGTACCTAAATGAGCCAGGAAAGGGTATTAAGGAGTGAAATTTGAAGAAATTTGATGGATGGAAGAATGTAAGAATTAATACAAATCTAATTAGTTTAAGCCCAGTTTGGTTGGGTCATAGGATTTAAATTTTAGCAGAAAGCCAATGGAAATAGAGAAATATTGCTCCTGGTTGGTTTTCGTAGTCTGGAAAAAGTTATATTCATCTATCAGAAAAATGAAAGAACTACCCTGAAGGTTGTTGAAGTGAGGAATAAAGAATCTGAAAAGAAGATGCATGGTGGAATAGATATACTATGTATAGGCAAAGGAAACACCAGATGATTATGGTGTATAGACGAGCTCAGAGAATGTTGCAGCCACTCAGGCCACCAGAAATACACAAGAGTGAAGGGCACAGACAACTAAAAAGTCCAGACTCAATATGGGAAAAAAATGGTTTAAGAATCGGGCCCAATGTCATCTACGAAAAGACAGGACCCAAAATAAAGAGAGGCCAGTTAGAAGAGCATTAATAAGTGTTATGGCACCCCACTCAGAAGGTGGGACTTTAAAGGGTCCTGGATAACAAGTACTTTGTGATGGAACTGGTGGGGGTGAGTGAATGCACTCAGTGTTCCTATATCTAGTTGATGAACTCATATGGTTGCAGTTGGTATCCCTGATGGAGCACTACCCTCATTGTGTCTGAAGTCTATGAGACAAAGGCTGTCAAAGTGGTGGTTGGAGGGAAAGTAGTGGCATCATTTAAAGACCTAAAAGATGCTATTGTAAGAGTTTCTTGTTTTGTTTCTGTTTAGTTTTTCTAGTTTGGCCATGTAGAAATCCTATCCTAAGTCTATAGGCTACTGCAGACTTAGCCAAGAAGTAGTCCAGATCACAGTGCTTTGGCTGGAATAGTATCAACAGTAGAGCACATTTTTGAGGTCTTAGATTTTGTGTTCAGTGGTTTGGCAAATGCACTCTTCTCTGTTTCACCTAGAAAAGCAGATAAGAAAGAGCTTCTATTTATGTGGACAAATAATATTTATTTACAGTTTTTTCTCTGGGATAGGTTAACTCATGGTTTAGAGAGATCTGAACTGCATGACCATCCCACAGAATATCATAAAATCCATTACAAGAATAACATTATATTGATTGAGATAGGACAAACAAGAGGTGACAAGTATGCTGGAATATTTAGTAGGGACATTTACCCTCTGAGGGTAGGAGAAAAGTCCTAGAAAGTTTCAAAGACTCATCTCTTGGATGAGTTTATGGATGGAGTGGGCAGAGCTGTGCTGAGATATCTTTTCCGTGCCAAAGAAATATATACCCTTTACAACACACATGGAAGCACCGTGCATGGTAGATCTTTGTGGGGTTCTGGTGGAAGCGTATTTCGCATTCAAGATGGATGCACTGATCTGATACCAAAGACCGGAACAGGTGACAATCCGAGGTCAAACATGAAGCGAGACGTGGCTCTGTATAAGTTTCAGGATGCAAAGCATTACCTCTTTCACTTGGACTACACCAATTAGAAGAAGCCTGTATGGTGCAGTAATTATTAAATGTGTTCTACAGATGAAGGAAGTGAGGCCGAGCGAATGAAATAAAATTCATTACCCATAGGTGATGAACACGGGAACTGGAACAGCTGTCCTTCCTCAGATTATTATGTGCTATCTATGACACCATCCCACTTCTTCATATTTACCTCTCGCTGTTTTCTTCATTTTGGAAAAAATATTAAATTCATTATTAGAAATTAAATTTTACCACAGTTAACATTCCTCATTTAAAACATTTCAAATGCCATGCCCTGTTTTCTAACCTAAAAACTGGCATTCACATATGTTGAGTCACTTTTTCAATTGCTTGCAAAAATGGATAAAGTTCGGGAGGGGCTGTGAATTTATGCATACTAATGAAGCCTTAAAATAAAATGTTTCCCTGTACAACTTCCAGCCTTGTTGGATAACTTTACTTGATTGAAAATTACTTGAGAAAGATGAAATCATAAATTACCTTAAATTTACTGAAAGCCTGTGAACCACCTATATTAAGTGTGAAGTTGATAAAATTTCAGCTTGAATGAAAATAAGTTGAGTAAACAACATGGCTAACATTTCAGGTAAATTTCCAGAAAGAAGACTAGAATATAATATTAGATTCACCAGATTCACCAGGCAATGCTGGGTAACATTGCAAATCTATTTCTACCACAGTTTTAATTGTTAAAGCTCTATGTTGTTCACTTTCCCCATGCTGGAGCAGAATACCTAACACATTCAACTTCAAGGAGAGGTTTATTTGGGCTGATAGCTTTAGAATATTCAGTCCAGAGGCTGCTGGCTCCCAGGCAAGGCGGCATGACAGCCACTGCAGAACAGAAATAGCACTTGGAGGGCAGAAGGTAGCAAAGCAACAAAGGAGGAACAACCAGAGCTCTTTCTCTTCTATCTTATCCAGGCTTCTTAGAGCAGGTGCGCTCACACCCTAAATCCTAGTGCTCTTGAGCCTAGAATTGCACCATGAATCAATTCAAGCATAATCTAGATTCAACCAACTCTGAAAAAGCCCCACCTATGACCATGTGAGGCTTTGAGAGAGCATCTAAATACAAGCTATAATGTAGGCCCTACTTCCTAACACCATGTGAACTATTAAACAGATCAACATATGTATCCACTGATGAGTACAGGGTCCCATAATTCAATCACCTTCCAAACACATGAGACTTTAGAGGGCAGTTTAGATCTAAACCATAACAAGCTCTATTTAGAACACACACTTTCCAATGGATCTACACTTTTCCTCTTGTATTATTTTCCTCCCCACCAATAGGGAATTTGTTCTTTTTTTTGGGGGGGTACTGGAGATTGACCTCTTGCATGTTTTTATTCTGACTTTTTCTATCACTATTGATCAATTGATTCACTTATTCCCTCATTCAAAAACATTTAAATTATGATATTTTAGTCTTCATGTAATTGAAAAATAATTCTTACTCCCATTGTCAGACAATATATTCATAATCTTCACATATTGCTAAATCATTGTAAGGTATGATTTTTATCCATGAAGAAAATGTGGCAAAGTCTTATATAGAGAGTGTGTAAAGAGGTTGGACTAAGAATCAGAAATATGGCACTAGAGCTCATGCTTTTAAGTATGATACATTTTCTCAGAAAATTCATACTTTTTGATCACTCCCTACTTTTCTATATATTATTCAAACATGTGCAGAACTCCCCAGAAAAGATAAAAATAATGACAAATCAAAGAAGGGTCTTTTGGGAACTCTTATATATTCTGATGCAGCCATAGCAACTAATAGGAGCCACAGTAAACTTTGCTTAGTTAGCAACACAGTTTATTTTTTCATAGATCATCTGAAAATGATCAGAGATGTGCTGTGGCTTAGTCAATTCCTGTAGAATATGACCTTCTAGATGTGAATAAGTTATTATTATTATTTTGTTTGTTTATTTGTTTGTTGAGACAAGGTCTCACTATGTAGTTGAGACTGACCTGGAACTCACTTTGTAGCCCAGGCTGGTCTCAAACTCACAGAGATCCTCCTGCCTCAGTCTCCTGAGTGCTGGGATTACAGGCATGCGCCACCATGCCTGGCCATGAATAAATTATTGAAGACACCTCTTATGTTATTTAATGACGGTAAGATAAATTAAGTGACAATATGAACAGACAATAAGTGACACATGGTGGTTATTTTAACAAATGATGCACACGTAATATAATTGAGAGTTGAGTTATATTAGCAAGACTTCCTTGTTATCCATAAAGTTTCCGTCATGATAAAATTATTTAAAATTCTTCGTGGGCACAGTAATATTTAAGATCAGTACTAAAACAATACAAATAAAATGCCCATTAACCTGAAAACATGGTGATTGAAGTGACTTGGAACATCCTACTGAAAACATATTATTATAATTCTTTGGAAGGATGTACTCTGTCCCTTTATGGCTTTTCACACCATATGATTTTTTAAACTTATGTTTGGGTTTTTTTAGTGAATATTGCATCTTATATACTGAAAATTAAAACTCCTATTGGTTGGGGTAAAAGAGATCCAACAGTTAATTCATAGGATTATGAACAACTGGAAACTTTCATTTGAAGCAGAAATAATCTCAACGTCCAAGCCAGAAAATAAAACTTTTACTGTTTGTGAATCACTGTACTGGGTTTGCTTTGTAACCTAGAACAATCTTTGACATTAACTTAATAAACTGTGTTTATTGAAATAAAAATAAACAAAACATCTATCACAATGTGGACGTCCTAGACTGGGAATTCTGTGATTATTTCCAACGGATCCTGGGTTTTGCCTCCCAGCTGTGTGCATTCAGGCCCATCTGTTTCCATGGCACGGGGACAGCTGCACTCTTCCTGGAGCCCTGACACACCTAGCTAAACTGGGGTGTCAAGTCCTTGTTCAAGTAGACACTGGCTTCAGATCTGCGAGGATACTCCTTTCATCTACTCTATACGCAGTAACAGAACTTTCATGTTCGGCGTTATAATTTGTTCATTTACATATTTTAAAATAGTACATTTTATTTCAGAATTTAGATTTACAATCTAAAATTGCCAAGAGAATTCAGAATTCCCATCAACTCAGTGAGTTTACTCAATTATTAACATTTTACATTGATATGGCATAGACACAATTAATGAGCCAAGAGTGATATATTGGTATTAGCTACGGTCCACGCCTTATTTAAAGTTCCTTACACTTTTTTTTTTCTTTTCCAAGACCCTACTATTTACTTAGTATATCTTTTTAGATTTATCTTGCTTATGACCGTCTTTCCGACTCTCTTTGCTTTCGGTGATCTTAGCAGGGAGTACTGGCAGGTATTTTGTAGAATAGGAGTTACTGATCATTTCACCACGATTTTAAAAAATTAAGACATTTTAGGAGGAAGATAACAAAGTAAATGCTGTTTTCATCGTATCAAATTGCATGCACCTACCATCAACATGATTTATCACTGTTGGAGTTGACAGCGATTGTCATTCTATAGGTCACATTGCTCTACTCTTTGTCCCCCACAATTCTGTATTCTTTGAAAGGAAGAAGCCCACTTTTAACAAATAGGTGTTATCTTTCACCTTATCATAGGGAAGATACCTACAGAAGTTAATTGGAATTCCAAATGAGGTATTTGTCTCCCATTTCTTCTTTATTTATGTAATCTTTTATTTATATGAGTATGGAGTAACATGTTTACTTTATACTTTGGGCTACAATAAATACTAATTTAGCTTTTGCATTAGTCTCAGGAGTTTTGGCCACTAGGAATTTTTGAGTTGGTTCCTATATTCCTGTGTCACATTTCCACGATGTAGTTTGTTTTAAACGTCCTTGCTTTCTGAGATTACAACACACTGTACATTACCATGAAAAGCTATAGGAACAACTATCTTTCTATGAAAGTGTGGCTCCTTTTACTGAAAAATGGAATCAGAAACCAAGATGTGAGTACCAATGATACATACTCTTGCTGAAGTGTCATTACTTTTCGGCCATCTCAGCTGACAGCAAGAAATAATATATAAAATAATTTCATATAATATATGTGTGTGTGTGTGTGTGTGTGTGTATACACACATATATATATACATATATATATATACATATATATATATGTATATATATATCTCCTCTCTCTGCCATCTTTATCTTTATCGTCATTAAATTCAAAGCAATGTCTTCACGCCTGGCGTGGTGGCTCACTCCTGTAATCCCAGCACTCGGGAGGCTGAGGCAGGAGGATTGCTGTGAGTTCAAGATCAGCCTGGGCTACATAGTGAGTTCCAGGTCAGTCTCAACTACATAGTGAGACCCTGTTTCAAAAAACAAACAAAAAAACAAAAAAATGTAATGTTTTCAATTCTAAGCCATCTCCATATAAATAATTTAAGTCTTCTCATGTATGGTTGTGACTTCTCACTCTAACACTAAGTCGCCATGATTTGTCAGGTATTTATCTAACTATTCAATTTCAGTATAAAACTATAGAAATTTTAGAATTGCAAACTCTTGTCTTCATGTGAAATAAACTTCATGTTCTGGATAAAGTACACATGCCCAACTCCTTTTACATTTAGTTACAGACTGTACTCTTTCTCGGGACTTAGGCTGACATCTTTCTGTCATCCTCAGGTGAAATTGTTTTTTTATTTGTAATATGGTTAGATCTTTTGGTTATATTTTCTATTCCATCCTATGATGCCTTGATTTCTTAATTTTTAAAATTTGCTTACATTAGGGCTCAAGTTGTAAGGATTTTTATAAATACAGTCATGTATTCCTGCACTGTAATATTGTATAGAATATTTCCCTTGCTATAAAAATTGTCTTTCCTTAACCTATTCAACGCTCTTTCATACTTAAAGGCTTTATTTCAAATTACACTTTTTCTATCCAGTGTTCATTTTTATCTCAAAATATTTACATATAAATGTGATCTAAATCTCAGTTCCTTTTAGAGGTATGGCATTAAATTTTAAACTTTTTCTGTGTGAAGGTCTTGTCTTTGCCTTTATTGGGCTGAGACTGCCAAAATGATTAGGGAGTGCTTTGAAATAGACAGTTTTAGTCCATGAGCATTAAAATGCAAAGTAAGATAAAAAATTGCCATTATGTGAAGTGCTGGTATTAGGGGTTTAAATATGCCTCTTGTTTAAGTATGGCTACTGACCATATCTATGATTAACAACCCAGAAACCTAGAATAGGTTATTGAATTTTAAGATAAAGCACAATATCTGAATCATAAAAAAATCTGAAAATTAAATAAATGGTGAATAAAACTTCTAGTTGCTTGGGAACTCATAATTCTGAAAGAGAAGACAGATGAAGAATACAAAGCAGTGGACCTAAGATATCATCTACCTAATCCTTCTTCCTCTTCAGTTTAGAATACTCGATGAATGTGGTAAGAATGAAAAATCAGTTCTCAGTGACAGTAGTAACCTGTTTTGGAAAATGAGTGCTTAGCAAGAAGACAGCTACTGTCTGGATACTGAACTTTATTACTTCATATTGATTAGGATAAAGGGCTCAGGACAATAAAAGTTTTGTGGCTAAGCTGATTATCTTCTGTTCTGAGCTCCAAACTGAATCAACAAATATTCCTTGGGTTTGAGTAATATTCAAAACGATGCCTTGGGCACTGGAGGTATGACTATGCCGGTTGACACATGTGAAAGGTCTCATGGCTTCATGGTGGGAGGCAGATGACTCCCTAAGTGTCAAGTATCTCTCTAACTGTCAAGAATGCTCTTCCTTGTCATCATTCCTTGCAGCTGAATCTGGAGTGCTTGCTTAGAGGCCACCAGAAGGTTAATTCAGATAGGGACATCAAAGGTAGCTCTATGAGAAGGAGAATGGGGGCTGAGTCAGACAGGCCCTGTTGAAAACATGCGCGCGCACACACACACACACACACACACACACACACACACACACAAATTAAAATTTAGGTAGGAGGCAAAGTTAGGAGAATGGCTGGAAAGCAGGACATGTTATGAAAGCAGTGATGGGCCATAATGAAGGGCTAGCCTTATCCTGAAGACAGTGATTCGTAATCCTTGGTTTGCAGGATGAAGTCTCTGATTCTAACATATAGTTCAGATTAAGGAATTTGGCAGCAATGACTTTTAGCAAAACCTTAAAAGTAATACTGTCATAGAGTTCTTTAATATTACATTACATACAATAGTAAACACTGATGGTCAGGAAGTACGGGCCGGCACAATGTGAAGTGTGATCTGTGATCCCAGGTGCTGGGGAGGCTGAGGCAGAAGGAATGCAGGATGGAGGTCAGCTTGAGAAAATTAGGGAGATCCAATCAGAGAAAAAGAGAAAGACAGAGATGGGAAGGGGGAGAGGGAAGGGGAAGGAAAGAAAAGAAAGAAGGCGAGAAAAAGGAAGAGATAAAGGAAGAAAGCGTGAGAGGAAAAATACAGATTTATAAGAAATATGAATGACATATAAATTATTATTATATGTATGTAGGACTGTATATGGTCTATAAATATGTGAATCATTATTCAGTTCCTTTACCAAACCTGTAATGCAGTATACAATATATATATATTTATACTGGGACTATTATATATTTAGATATTTTTAGGTACAAAAATACCATTGTTGCAGTTACCTACAAAATTCATTACAGTAACATTCTGTATGGGTTTAGAGTCTCGAAATAATAGACTGTGCCATAGAGCCTAGGTGTGTAGTGAGGTTTCTGTAAAATCACTCTATCATGTTTGTACAACAACAAAATCACCAAATGATCCATTGCTCTGCAAGCAACATATGACTGTGTCTCTGAATCCATTTTAAAATCTACTAAATGTAGGGTCTGGGATTGAATTAATGAGAAATTTAAAAATGTTCACTGAGTAGTATAGGAGCAGATTAACCTCATAGTTACTATTCATTTTCATTTTAGTGAAATATAGAGTATATTATGGTAATTAGTTATATTACAGCATTCCATTAAATTCATCATTATTGAAGCCTCTCAAATTGGGAGAAATCAATGAGCCCATATTACCAAATGGTTAATGCTAGATGTTTGGTAGATGGCTATTAGCTCAAAATGTATAGTTGGTGCAAGAACAAAGCTTATTGGTTCCTACAAACATTTAGATCAAATTTTCTTTGTGTTCTATTTTGGCTTTACAAACATAAGCTTTGACACTTGGATCTCATTTATTTTTTAGCACTGCTATTTTTTTCCCTACTGACACCAGGAAAATATGTCTGTTTACTGTAGAATAAATGTGGTTTCCTTGAAACATTTTAAAAACATGCAAAAGTTCATGTTTTATAATTTTAGGAAGGTTTCTTTAGGTAGGAGTTCTGCATTTCAGAGAAGCCATATATGACACAAACAGTGAACAATTGGGAACACTAGCTGATAATGATATGATCATTTTTGGCAGGCTCTCCATGTAGTTCTGGCAGAAGTGTAGTGATACATTAGTCATTTTCACAGAGAAGACATTGGTCTATGCCAGTCTCTTATTTGGGGTGCCATCTGTACCAGTTTTTTGTCATTAAATTTGAACAGAAAATACGTCCATTGGTGGATATTATTTCTATTTTTTATCCTTATTTCACACAAAGTATACCACTCTTAGGGTATAACAAATAGTACACATAAATAATGTTGCTTCTGTGTCTTCACTATTAATTAGAATACCTGTCTCAAAACTGCCCCAGTAAGGTAGGAGAATAATATACATTAAATATAGTGCAAAGTTTTTCCAAGAGAAGAGTTATATTTTACTCCTTCTTTGAACATAGTGAACATTCAATAGATATTTGCTGTGCTGAATTTAAGCACAGATGGACTTGTTATAATCACTTAGAGATACTTCTGTTATAGTAAATGAGAAGAGTTAGACATACGTTGGTGTAAAATACAAATTTGAAGAATGATTTTTTTTGTTGTTGTTGGTACTGGGGATCAAATTCAGGACCTTGCACTTGCAAGGAAGGCAGCAGAACCACTGAGCTAAATCTCTGGCCCATGAAGAATGATTTCTAAGAGGTGATTTTAGAGGACATAAAAATAAGAGACTATTATCTCAAGGTTTGAGAAATTTTATAGTTTTGCTGAATTGGTTAAGGATCATAGCGAAAGATGTTCCTTAGAGTAATGAGTATAATATAAACATAGTTGAATTTTCCAAATTATGTAAGCAACTAAAGAGGAACATAATACTATCACCACTTATTTATATCTAAACCCATTGAAACCTGCTTGGAAATAAGCATATTACATATTTTACCACTATTATCTCTAATAAGTAAGATAAGTATAATTTTTATTTTATTTAGTGGATAAAATGAGTCTTGATGCATTTTCACACAATTATCATCCGCTCAGTGGGTAACTTAGAGATACACTTTATGTTACAAGCACCTGAGTGTAACTGTAGCTGGCTGATGCACACACAATTCTTTTATTTTGTTGCACAGATCTACTAGTAAGAATCCAGATACTTGCCTGTGAGTAACAATAGATGAGGTACTGTGAAATGGTACTGTCCTTTTAAATACGTATATTTGACAAAACAGCTTCTTTCACATTTGGGGTTCTAATGGTGTGACATTTCTTTTTTTTATTTGTTTGAATTTTTAAAATTAATTTTGTTGGTACATTTAAGGTATACAATATAATGACACTCATTGGAAATTCGTACATTTACATAATCAATCTTGGTTCTTACGTTTTCCCGATTTCCCTACCCTCCCTTCAACTCCTCCCCCCATCTACAAAGATTTCGTTTCCTTTTTTTTCATTTTCTCATGTTAATTCCATTCCCTTCTTTCCTTTTCCCTACCCCTCCCACTTCCCCTTCCCCTTTGCCCTTTTCTTCCTATTTCACATTAGCTATTATACCTTTTAGTCCTTATTTATGCTTTCAGTTTCTCACACTAGAGAAACTATTTGGTATTTAAACATGTGTGTCCTATTTATTTCACTTAAGAGCATTGCCTCAATGTGCCTCCATTTACTTACATCTCTAATTTCTCATTTTTATGGGGTGTGACATTTCTAAGCTTGTAGTGAAATTTTTGTATCTCACTTAAAAGGAAGCCCACTCTCTTCAATTTTTATTTTTTATTAGTACATGTTTGTGGTGTATGGTGATTACATCCCTTGTGGAGATTTAATGTACATGATACATCTTTGGTTTCTGTTGTTGTTGTTGTTGTTGAGTTTATTGGTACATTTTAGATATACAGTACAGTCACATTCATTATTGGGATCTTGTACCTTTACATGACAGGTCTTGGTTCTCATTTTTCCCCCTTGTCCCTGCCCTCCCTTCACCCCCTCCGCCCCTCCATATTTACAAAAACTTATTTCCATTTTCTCATATTTTTTCTTTCCCCTTATTACCTTTCCCCTACCCTTCCCACTTTCCCTACACCTTCAGTCCTTTCCTTCCTATTTCATATTGTCAATTATCTCATTAGGCTCTTATCATAGAACATCTTAATCATTTCCTTTTCCTTCTCCTCTTCCTCCTCCTTTCTCTTCCTCTTGATCTCTTCCTTGTCCTCCTCCTCCTCCTACTCCTTTTTGTTCTTTGATGTTTCATCCCCCTTAACCCTCCCTTCATTCTCTTTCCCTCCACCCCTTGGACCCTTTCCCTTTTGCAAAAGATCTATCTCCCTATTTCTCATTATTTTTTCTTTTATTTCCTCTTAATTGTATTTTAAGTGATTTTTGTAGGTACCATAGGTGGCCTCCTCTAACACTCATTACAAATAATAAGGATTGGATAATATGCAGAAAAAATTAGAGAAGGTTGAAATCAAAAAGTAAATGGTAGAAATACATTCCACAGTTTTGAAAATGATATTTATAGAAAAGCAAAAAGACTTGATGTTTTCCAAATTATATGGATTCTACGAACACAATAGCATGAATGGTAACAAATATTTCAAGATAAATGGATAGACATAGAGACAGATACAGATAAAAGAGAATGTCTAATTGTAGGTACTTCCCAGAAGGCCCTAAAAATATGCACACTACAAACACATGCACCTTGAGGGCTTATTCCTTAATTAATAGGCAGATATTAACAATTTTTCCCCTTCATATAATGTATAATTATTAGCAGATGCAGGAGGAAATCAGCATGTGGTAAAATTAAAAGGACAAATCTAAGTTGTAGAGTAATTGTGTAGCATGTGCATGCTAGGTTTTATCCCTAACACCTCAAAAAATTTCAATCAAGAAACCATAAATCTACACCTCACTATATGCTTTTGAAGCTCACAAGCTGAAGATGATTGATACAGTTTCATTACAAAGCAACAGAACAGCAAAATTTTCATTGATAAACTTTCTATTATACATGCTACCATTATTAATTAAATCAATAATTACTCTAAATTATTTTACATCATCTAAAAATTGCATAAATTCCTTATGGGACTTCTCAAGACTGAGGTTGTTTTTAAGTGTGTCACATCTCTTTCAGTGGTTATTTTAACACATTAGGATTTTTCAATGTGCATAAATATCAATCAAAATAAAAGGATATTGGGAAGTATAAAGTGCAGGTCCATTAAATAATAATTATGAAAACTTGTTTGAAAATTCAAACTACATTTGGTATAGTTATTCTGTAGCTAGAAGCATGAGAATCAAAGTACTCCCGTGGTGGGAGAGTACAAATGAATACAGGTGTCTGCTATCAGAATAGAACCACCTGCACGCTATATGATGGAAAGATTCAAAGTGAAGTACCGATCGTAAGTGGTGCTTAACTTTCTGAAGCCAGCAGAATACTATTACTCAAAGTCTGTGTCTAGCAGAGGTAAATTACTTTGTTGTAATCACGTTCATGAGCTGTCTTGTGGTTGCCAGTCAAGGCCTGCCATTCATCTAAATGAAATGATAGCCGTGAAAAGTTAATTAGATGTTACAACCTGATCAATATTGAAGAGCTTTAATGTATATGTTTCCGTTGCTTTCTCTAAAATGTTCTCATATGCTTTTAAGATCAGCCACGGAACTGTGACAGTATTAAAAGGCCAGAATGCTGCACAAATTCTTTTGTAATCTTGAACTGTGTAAATACATATGTTTAAATGAAAATCTTTCAGTCGTTTCATTGTGACGAATTTGTAAAACAGCAGTTAAAAATTAATGACTTAAAAAAATTAACGACTTTTCATCCATCAGAGAAGTCCATTTCCTGAGTATACATACTACTTTAATAGAATATATATTTTAATATTGGCTTTATTTAGGTAAAATCAGATCTATTTGTGATATTCTGGTAGGAACATTCTTAGCTTTGAATATCATTAATAGTTTATTCTCCTCCACAATTAAAAGACTTCGATTTGAAATTCATTCCCAGACTTTAGGTCTCAGATGTGTAGCCATCCTGAGAGAGGAAACACATTAAATTGCATTTTTCATCGTTTGTCAGTATGAATTAATTTAAACAAGTCCTTCTTCATGAGTAATTTGGAAAGGATATCTGATAAGAGCAAATGCAATTTACTTCAGAAATATTTAAAAGCGCAGACTAAGTGGGGAACACTAAAAGTTTCTGGACAACAAAATGCTACAAACTTCCTCTCACTTTGAAATTCCCAAACCTGTTGAAGAGAGCTTATTTTAATATGATCTGTATAACTTAAACTGAAACTACTGATAATGTGTTTTATACTTCTGAAATGTAATGAAATTTTAATTTTTTTAGTAATTAACTAGTAGAAATATATAATTTAGTCATATATAATATATGACTAAAATATATGACATAAATATATAATATAGTCATATATAATTTCTCCTTTTTTGTTTGGGTTGACTTTTAGGAAGTGCTTTAGAAATGACTGAAAAATAAATTATATTGCTATGAGATAGAGATAGAAAGAGAGAGAAAAGAGCAAAGAGGTAATAGTTGTATGGTCGTTTCATTATAAGAATATTGGCAACTTTTAAAAATCAAAATGGCTTAATCTCATAGTCTTTGATTCATATAAATATATGGAAATTATTGTTTATACTTAGACATTCCATAGGTGAGATATTCCAAAGGATTATTTAAGCCTATTTTTCTAAATTGTCTATGAGCTCTATTTCTCTTTAACTTCCTGTGTTCTGGTTTCTTTCCCCACCATTCCACTGAAGCTGCTCTCGGTATTGGTCACCAATGACTTCTACTTTAACAAATTCCAGGGGTATTTTCCAGTAGCTGTTCTGCACCATTTAAAATTGTAGGTCTCTCCCTCCTGGAAATTCTCTCTTCCTGTCAGTTCTGCAACTCTCTCTTGATCCCATTTTCTCTTAGTTTTTTGGCTGACTAGAAGATTCCTCCTTTGGTTCCTCTTTCTCCATACACACACATCATACGCAGGTATACCTCAGAATTTCATTTGCTGTTCTTCTCATTCTCTCTGTATATTTCTAAATGACCATAGTGATTCCTAAGATTCATCTACCATTATTATTAGTTGCTCTGAACAGAAGGAAATAGAACCCAGAGGTCAGTCTACTGGTAGAAAATGTCTAGTGCCTGGAACTACAGAACTGCAGATACTAATCCCTTCTTGGCCTTTTGGCTAAGATCAAGTGCAGAACTGCAGATACTGGAGATTATCTGTGCCTCTTTTCCATATCCTATGGCAAGGTCTTACTTCAACCCATCATCTTCTTTCACTGTGTGCCGGGCATTTTAAGAAAAATTGCACATGAAAGGTTATACAAAATAAATCAAAAGTCCTGATGTTCTACTTGTCTAGCATAAATCTACCATTAGGAGTGATTGAATAACCATTTGCTAATTGTCTGGGTCTGCTAAACAGGTCACAGAAAGTTCATCTGGTCTAGCAACTTCCTAGTATTACTCAAGAATAATAATAATAAAAGAGACAAGAACAGATGCTGTCGTAGAGGTCATGCCAAGAAAATGAGGCTTTGAAGCTTTTCATTTCCCTGTAACTACTGCCATTACCTCTTCAAATTTCAAATTGAGTGTTTGCCTATATTGACTCAAGTCAGAGATAGACTGCCCATGCAACAATCCTTTGTCATTTATGAGGATGAATGACAAATGCATTTTAGAATATTCTTTTTAAAGTAAAACTTTAGGAAATTAGCTCAAAAATTACTCCGTCTATATGTGAAAGGAAGCTTGTTTAATAAAATTTATGTTGTAACCACTCAGATTGTGTCCTTCAGTGATCTACAGATCAGTATGAGCTGTGGATCAATACAACTAAGTTGCTTGTTTCCCCTAAGACTGGTATCCCAAGAGTAGTGTTAATTTAGAAAAGGAAGTAATATGAGAAAAAAGTATTATACCTTACCCTGGGTATTGGAAATAAATAAAATAAACAGTAATGCCACCTTTATTTTAAAGTAGTAGAATGTAATTGACACTTTTACTCAGAAAATTAGACTCCCTTCCCTGAGCTCTTTCTTATGTCCCCTGCCTCAGGCATGCTTTCTATGAGCTGTGTTTTCCAACAGTTTTATACTATGTATTACTATCTACCTGTGACTACCTGGCCCAGATAAGTTCAGAATTGACTGCAGAAATAGAAAATTAAAATAGAAAAAACAAATTTATAGAGAGTAGGTCCTGATGATCTTCCTGCCCAGTTTCCATATCTTCTATGATATACCTGGATGTTATACTCAATGTGATCTTTAAGATAGTGTTGCTTTCTTTCAGCAAAAACTCCACTTTGCTTGAACTGCTTTACCTTGGAATATGTATTTGTGTTTCATGCCTGCTATTCACCTGCCTAAAAATGCATTTTATCTGAGAACAGCTTCCTCTGTCTTTTAAAAATTATTTCCTCAATTTTACTCTACTCATTTAACTTCTGTATAAGATGCTTTATTTTTACACAAACATTATCTAATGGCTGTAGTGGACTACTCCAGACACTGGCAGCTGGCCAGAGCTATACCAATCATAGCCCTTGCTTAGTATTTTTTAGCTCGGGAACACAGAGTGCATTAAGAAGCCCTCTATCCAGTAGCAAATTTCTCAAGTATGATACCTGAAAAACTGCAAACAGGTCCCCTACTAATTTAGGTCCATGGTAAAGATTATGAAGACAACATGTGACACATTACAACAGTATGCTGAAAGCGTTTGCATTGTTGCTTATAACTGATCCCTGGACTAGCTGTGTGGTTGAACTTTTGCCTGTCTAAGCCAATTATTCTCACTTATGTTTAACTTGCTTAAATTGGGTTTTGATTATGGTTGCTACATTCCATAATTGAAATAGCAGTATGCCAATGGTAGTCAAATACTATATTAAAATGATATTGTAATATCTGATACTTATTTAAACTAAAAGATGATCTACTGTTTATCTGATATTAGAATGCAACAGGACATCCTGTATTTTACCTGGAATCTCACTTTTGTTTGCTACACACAGATGAATTTGGTTGCTTTCTGTGACTTGTATCCACATAGAATTATTTAAGATAGCACTTTAATACACATTTCTATTAGAATCCAAAGAGATATGGATGGTAAGTTTATGCTTTGTAGATAGTTTCTTGTGGCTTGAATATTATCCCATAGCTTAGATTCTTCCTATCCGATTTTGGACATATCTCTCCAGAGAGTGCAAATGTACTTTATACATTTCTGAGACCTAGAAACTTAATGTGTATTTTAAGTTAAAACTCTGAGAGATGGATTTAATGTTCTCTCAAAATTAAAACTCTGAAACCCTTAAGCAGCTCCTGGACAACTCACTTCATCTCACTTCTTTAGTCTGCTTATCTTTAAACTGTAGGCAATACTTTTTTCCCACTTATTCCAAGGTGTTACAGTGATGAACATTTATGGAACACTTTTAAGGTGAAAATTCTAAATCTATTTAAGCTTTAGCAAGATATCATATATACATGGTATATTCCTGTAATAAAGTAGGAAAACGTGTTTTCACAGTTTAATTGTTTCAATAAAAGAAAAACACAAAGCTGCATTCTTACATTGACTTGATGAAATGCTTTGTTTTGTTATCATAGTGATAGGAAAGGTTATTCTGAAAAAGAAGTAAAGAAATGTAAATATTTTCCAATATTTAGGCTGTAAGTATTTTTCTTCATAAAAATCCCATTGCTCTTAATCACAAATGGTCAAATGTTTTCTTTTCAAATGAGGTCTACCATTAAGATTGCTTTTGAAAGTGTGCATTAAGGTAGAGGGATGGAAAGTTACTATAATTTTCAGTTCATGTTACTTCTTGAGTACTGTCACTTCTCTATATAAAGCTATAGAAAGTGAACATTAGCCCTTTAAAGGAGTCACATTTCAAGGATCAGGTGGGAAAGACAGAAGTGTTGGATGCACCTCAGTGCACTGCTGTTCATCTTCAACACTTTGCACAATGTGAGAATGTTTAATAATTCCAACCCAACCTACAGATAAGAATCTCTGGTGTCACATCACAACTGACAGTGCTGGTGTGAGATTTGCAATAAAACAATATTCCAGCTGTAGCTTTCATTTATAGAAATAAAACAGCAGAAGTGGAGGGAAAAAGGCCAGGAGAAGATAAACACTTTCATATTGCAACAGCACCAACACGAAATTATAAAAGCTATACTAAAATAAAGAGAAAACTCCAACCTCCGGTCCAAAATCTGATGTGTACAATATCATTTAAAATCTGTTGCTCTGTCTACATTTTACATTAGCCAGTTAATGTTTAGCTATCCAGAAAGATCTCCAAATATAAATAAGCTTTTTTTTTTTCAAATAAAGTCTATGGCAACTGTGGGACAGGCGGCCTTATTTTTCTCCCATTAATCACTAGAAACTTCACACGGCATGAAAGTCTCAGGGGATATTTCTGGCTGGGAAAAAGATCCTCCCTCCTTAGTTCTAATCAGTCCATCCCATCTGTAATGGCTTTAGAAAATTGTTAATGACATAAAGTGACAGTCGAAGGGCTTTTTGGTCTGTCAGTGTAGGGTTACTATGAGCTCTCTAACCAACTACTACACGCAGGCCTCAAAGCTGCTGGAAAATGATCTGGATTATGAAGGAATAAATTTGATATGTTAGCAATCACAAGCAGGAACTGAAAAGAAAGGCTTCCTTAATACAGTTCTTTCAGGCTATAATGGGAAATACAAAGATAAATCTGGCTCAGAGACAAACCCACATAAGACTGCTGTAAGCTCACAGAATATAGTTCTTAGTTATAGGATGTGTAAAACACACAATGGCCTCAATAAGGAGCTAAGTATATAAGTGCAAACAAACCCGTTTTTATAGTTAGCATGGCATTTTGAATGGAGTTTAAAGCCGAAAGGACACTATCCTACTTGCAGATGAAGACGGGAAATGTAACAGTAAGTACTGTGTTCTCATATATAGAAGTCTAATAAGAAAATGTTCCAGAAACCTATGAACATAAAGCAAGTTAAACCTGAATTTGGCTTTCCTCATTGATTGGACAAGATTTGCTTCCCCTGATTTAAAATATTGTTTTCTTTTTCCCGTTCCATTATCTTGTTTTGGATTTATGGAAATTTTGAACAGTGATGTGTGAATGACTACAATTTGAAGTTATCTGTTAAATTCAGCAACATGACATCACAAGGTGTAATCTCATTCCTCACATTATGTAAAGATTCTGTACTGAATTGATAAATAAATGCATATCTGGAAACGATTCAGTTAAAAATAGGCAGATAATAAGAAGTAAATGGAAATCTGGGAGGTTTTTTTTAAAAGAAAAATTTTATCCTTCATGTATTTTCTTTCATGTATTTTTTCCAATTTCTAGAATATTCACCTCATTAGGTGTCATAGAAAGTGACAATATAAACAGTCATTTTCCACACACTTCCTGTAGATTGTAAGGGGTATAAAAATATTATATTCTGACAATTACACAGATTTTGAAAGATTAGGGAAAATATTTTTACCTAGTTATACAGAGAAATAACTTTACTTAGTAGTAGAGAACATATACTTTTCCCCAAATCCTACTGTATTCCATGAGATACATGAAAGAGAATTATACTGAGTACAAAACATTTTCTCTATTAAAGAAAAACCTGTGAAGGCCTTTAAAAGTAGGATAATTTCTTCTCATACTGAGATAGTGTAAGAAGAGCTGTACCTGGCAAAATCCATTTTTACTAGATGGTTTCTAAAGGAAACTTCTAGCTCTGTTTCCTCTATTAGCCACAATTTCTCTTAGATGGGTATAATTTGGTAGGAATAGACAGTCAACTAGTAGGTCCTGATCTAGTTTATAGTTGTGCATTAAAAACAGGAATGGAATAAAAAACATCAAAAATACTTTCTCAACAAGTAATTCTGATTGAGTGAGGCAGTGGAATTTCAACTGATTTCTTTCTTTGTCAAATGTCGCACATTCTCTCTGAGAATTATAATTAGGTTTGGGAAATAACTGTCATACTGAGAGAAGTTCATCCTATTAGGTTTTGGAATGGGACATAAATTTTGGATACCTACACTAATTCTTTCAGAATACCAGGAAGTCCACTCATAAATATCTATTTCAGTGCTCTAAAATGATTAAATGACATCATGATGACCTGATTTAAAGAAAATGTTACATGAGGGCCTTGAATGGTACCCTGGTGGCCTAGAAGAGTTAATGTACTTTTCTTAAGTGCCCAATTCAGTCTTAGTTTGCAATGTAAGAACAGGGAATGTATCTCAATAACTCACTGATAGCTTCATCTAATATAAGTATATTAAGGAGAGATAAGTCTTTTGAAGGAGTCTGTCAAAGAACAGGTGGCAATTCTGAGTAATTCAGCTTTGCTAAAGAAGGAAAGGTGGGGAACATTTTTTGCTATTATGTGGAATGAAGTGTTGCCCAATTCTAGTCTGGAAAATAAAGCCAATTAAAATACTTGCTATCATAGAATTGGTATCATAGAACTATATAATACATCCCCAAGCCAGGAAGCATTTAGAAATCAACCTTTTTATAAGATTATAACCCAAAAGTTGTCACAACACACATTTTTTTCATTTCTTTTATATGTAGTACACTGTTAGTTCAAACTTTGGGATAATATTGAGCACAGAAAATGAGGCAGTGTGAGAAGAAAGTTGACCAGAAAGGGAAAAGAAACAATTATAAGAGTAAAAGTAGGAAACATTATCAAAGATTTAAAAGCAACTTGTCCAAGTAAATAAATCAATTAATAAAAAAGTAAAGAAACATGAAACAAAAAGAACTGTCTGTCCAATTAATCATCTTAAAATATGCACATATTAAGGTTCTTAAGTCCAGAATCATCCCAAGAAGAAAAGTATTTCAATATGTATAACACAAATTTCTTTATGATTAAAGAAATCTTTCAAATTGATGAGCAAGTAAAAGACTCTGGCAGTCAAGATAATATAATTTTGCAAAGAATAAATTTTGGTTTTTATTGATGGGTGCTGGCCTAACTTGTTTGGCATAATGCTTTTATTACATGAATAAGTCATTATATTGTTCTTCAGTTCCTATATTGACACGTTGGGAGAAAAAATGGTGTCTATAATGCTGGATTATAAAAATAACAGAAGACATAAATATAAAGTATTTAGCAGAGCATCTAGATCATAGTAAATCACAATAAATACTAATTATTGGGATTGAGTAGTAAGCGGGATTGGAACAAATGCTTAGCTACATATGAAACAACAGTTCATTTAGTTTCCTTGGTGCTTCATGTAAATTTTTTTAATGGATTAAAACAAAAGCAATAAAGAGAAGTATAAAAGGAAATGTATCTGAATGTTTATAATAATGTCGTTGGTGTGGTAAGCCAGAAAAATATGGGATAGACCTATGGAAGGCAAAGGAAAAATGCAAAACTTTAATGGGAATATATGCCTAAAAATAGACACATGACACATGAAAGTATCTACAATGTAAAATGCTAAGGGTTATCATAACATATATGAAGAAATTCTACCCTCAATTTTTCTAATGGTAACATGTAATCAAAGTAACATAAATACACAGAGATGCCATGTACTCTAACTTCATTGTTCTTTCTATCTTCAGAATCTTTTCAAACTTCATTTTGGGTAATGTTTTCCCTACATCGAGGAACCAACTTAACCATTACTTCAGCAAAGAGGCATCTTCTATGTCTTCCTAAATTTTCCTCTTATAGAATTTGTCTCTATTCATCTTAACCCTTGTTCTTCACCATGTATTTATGTCTTTTGATTTCTATCCCTTTTCCCCATAATTTGAAAATAAGTTTATGGGACAGAGTGTATATTGTTTTTGATTTCCTATGCTGCCCCTAAACTATAGCACACATTGAAATAATGTGAATATTATAAAGTGGCCAGACTGTCACATTGAGACCTTTAGCATGTACAGGTAATGTATGCATGGTAGTCATAGAATTTTTATGGAGAACAATTCCTTCTTGGTCTTAGCAAAAGATGAAATATTAACTGGAGACTTAGTGGTCCATCGGAAAATTTGAATCATTCTAAGAGTTTGTAAAGAGCTAAAGTAAGGGAATTTAAAGGAGATAGAAAGATGAATGTAAAGATATTTATTCAAAATTTCACTATTTTAAATGTAGTTGAGTGTATATACAGGGAAACAAAGGATAAAATTCTTTCTCTAAGAAGTATAAAGTCAATTAAAAGTTTTGAAAAACAGATTTTATGTCTTGCTTTTTGTCTGTGTGTTTTAAATCATTTTGACTATGCAGTCTAAATTATTGGAATATATGGATTAGACATATAAGGACCAAAGGAAAGATGAGTTTTCAGATTTATCAGTCACTCTTTCTAATGCCACCATAAGTCTCTAGAGTTGAGATCACCTTAATAAAGAAATATTGGAAATCTGACAACTATTTCCAAGTGAACTTCCTTATCACTCTTATCTTCACTACCACCAATACCAGTAACAATAATGGCAGTGTTGACAACAAGATCAATAAACTTTTACGGAACAATTATCTGTTAGGCAATAATGTAGATTTTTGGGTACACAGAAATATGACATAATCCCTTCCATCAAAGAGGGAGAATATACCAGTAAATAACTTTATTTGTGTAGAGTAGCCTGTAATAAAATGAGTACTGGAAAATCATTGTTTCTGTAGTTTGAAGAGCTGTCCACAGATGAAAAAGTCTTTAGGAATAGTTCATGGAGGAGGTAAGATTTGCATTAGTATTTATAGAAAGAATGATCTAGGATAAAGATAAAGGCAACTACTCACATGGACGTTATTGTGACAGCATGAAATGGAATTCTATGGTATGTTCTAAAGGTAAGGGGACATATATACAAATAAGACTTTGATCTAGCATAGAATTCACAGAAAGAAATGAAGGAAATATTCAGAGAGATAGGTTAAAATATACTATAAGGTACACTTAGTATCAGATTGCAGTTGGTTTATTTTGAAAAAACTTCAAATGGTTTATTTTGAGGAAATGGAAAACCACTTACAAGTTTTGAACAGAGTAGCTACTTGTGGGATGTTTTAAGAAGTAAAGAGAATGAACCTGATAAGCATGCAGTAGGTTAATTTTAGTGGTTAAAATGCAGATCAATGAAACCAGCACGATTTTTTTTTTTTTTTTTTTTTTTTTTTAGGAGAGAAAAATGAGAATCTGCTTGGTAAAAAAAGAAGAGGGAAATAAGACATTTTTAAATACTTTTTACTATGAAAAATTTCAAAATAAAATGCAACAAACCTTTAAATATTAATCAATCAACTTCAAATTACTAATTTAAGACAAACCATATTTAATCTATATGTTTACCTATTTTAACCCCAGACTTTTTTTGGAAGCACTAGTGATTGAATCCAGCACCTTTGCAGTAAGATACATATAAATCCTTTTTAATTTTTAGTTTTGAGACAGATTCTTCTTGAGTCATTAAGTTGTTCAGGCTGTACTTGAACTTGCAAACTTCTTGTCTTAGACAAGTTATATTATATATTAAATGTCCATTTATAAAATATGTGACCTTTGAAAAAGAATAGTATTATCATACCTAAAGATTTTAAAAAATTAACAGTCCCAAGTGCATAGTAAGTATTCAAGTGCATATAATTTTATATGAAATTCTTTGTAATTCATTATCTTAAATCATTGTCCAAATAAGTGCAATTCTTTTCAATTGATTGATATATTATATATTAAATGTCCATTTATAAAATATGTGACCTTTGAAAAAGAATAGTATTATCATACCTAAAGATTTTAAAAAATTAACAGTCCCAAGTGCATAGTAAGTATTCAAGTGCATATAATTTTATATGAAATTCTTTGTAATTCATTATCTTAAATCATTGTCCAAATAAGTGCAATTCTTTTCAATTGATTGATATTTTCAAATCTTTTAAAATCTTTAATTATATCTTCCACCGCTTTTCTTTCTTGAATTTTAAAAAAAAATTATTATTACATAGGCACAGTGCAGCTCCTCGGCCTGCAAAGGGGCACGGCGCGGTCGCCACGTTCTCCTTGGCTCTGCAGCCAGGGCGGGCAGCCTCACGGCCCCATGGGGAAGAAAGATAAGGACTTTGCATATGACTGCTGTGCAAACTGGTGCTGGAGGAGCCTTTTTTGTGCACAGAGATGCTCCTGAGAATGGCCCAGATACTCCATTTGATTTCACACCAGAAAACTCCGAGAGGATACAGGCAATTGTAAAAAACTCTCCAGAAGAGCATAAAGCAGCCGCTGTGCTTCCAGTCCTGCACTCAGCCCAAAGGCAGACTGGGTGGAGGCCATCTCTGCGATGAGCAAGGTTGCAGAAGTTGTACAGTACCTCCAGTGAGAGTGTATGAAGTAGCAGCTTTTTACACAATGCACAGCCGAAAGCCGGCTGGGAAGTACCACATTCAGTTCTGCGCTGCCACACCTTGCGTGCTCGGACCCTGACAGCACCCGGGGGGCCCCAACAAAGGTTGGGGGACCACACCCGACAAGCTTTTCACTCTCACCAAGGTGGAACCTTCAGGGCCCTGCGTAAATGTACCAATGGCTCAAATAAACGACAGTTACTATGAGGATCCGACACCTACGGATATTGAAGAAATCAGTGATGAGCTGAAAGCTGGCAAAATCCCCAAATCCGGGCCGAGGAGTGGGCGTTTCTCTTGCGAGCCAGCTGAAGGTCTCACCTCTTTGATTGAACCACCTAAAGGACCTGGGTTAGGTGTGCAAACAGGCCTCTGATTTGTACTCTGCTGTAAATATGTCACTGCAGAAATAAAATGTGAACCTCCTAGCTACAAAAAAAAAAAATAAATAAATAAATAAAATAACAACAACAACAAGAAAAAAGCTGCATAGTTTGCTGACAGCATAACGGTAAAATTTAAGTCTTACTCTGCCTCCTATATTTCGTAATATATGATAGTGAAATTTAAAAACTAAGTCAGATTTAGGTCTGTTTGTTGCCAACGAGGGCTTATAACTTATGCTGTGTACTATGGGAAAATATGATATTTGTTCGTCTCTTTTTTGTATGTGTTATAACATTTCTTAAAAATGGTGATGTAATTCAATCTTTCGTCTTTTTTTAATTGAAATGCTACTCTAAAGAGATTTTCCTCTTGAATAATTTATTGTCTTGATAAATTCTTTATATGAAAAATTTACAACAAATGTATTCTCTTGTATGTATCAATTTACAAACAGCTAATTTCCATTTTCCTCCAAATTTGATAAATGAGTATTCTGTCTTTGTTTTGTTTTATTTTTTTCACTTTCTAGTTTTCTTTTTATTTTGAGACAACACCTCACTAAGTTATCCAAGCTGATCTGGAACTTGGAATCCTCCTGCCTCAGTCTCCCAAGAGAGGAGTATTATGGTTTTTTTAATTGAGTTTATTGGTACTTTTAAAGTATACAGTACAGTTATATTTATCATTGGGATCTTGTGTCTTTACATGACAGATCTTGGTTCTCATTTTTCCCCATACCCCTCTCCTCCCCTTCCCTCACCCCTTCCTCCCTCCCCTATTTACAAAGAATTTGGTTACATTTTTTCCTTTTCCAATATTTTTTTCTTTTCCCTTATTTCATTTCCCCTACCCTTCACACTTCCTCTACACCTTTAGCCCTTTTGTTAAAATTTCATATTGTCAATTATATAGTTTGGATCTTATTTACACTTTTAGTTTTAAACATCACTGGTCGTTTGAGAGATGCAGATGAATACAATGAGATTCCACCTCATCCCACAAAGAATGACTGCTACCAAGAAATCACACAATAACAAATGTTGGCGGGGTTGTGGGGAGAAAGGAACTCTTCTCCATTTTTGGTGGGAGTGCAGACTGGTGCAACCACTATGGAAATCAATATGGAGATACCTCAAAAAACTAGGATTAGAGGTTCCATTTCACCCAGCTATTCTCTGCTGGGTATCTTCCAGAATAATTAAAAGAATCATACCACAGTGATATATATGCACCCATGTTTATAGAAGCACAGTTTGTAATAGCTAAAACTTGGAAACAACCCAATTTACCATCATTTGGAGACTGGAAAAGATGTGGTTTTTCTGTAAAATGGAGTACTACTGAGCCATAATTAAGAGAAACTAGAGTCATTGTGTCTTTGTTTTTAAAGACCTGTTACTAAGTCAGGTTAAAATATATTTTTTCTAACTATTGCAGTCATTCTTATTTATATTCAAACTATCCTGTCCTTTCCCATTGAATAGCTTTAATTTGACTTGTGAGGACATTTGAACCGCAGTACTCTTCTTGAGAGAGGTCAAGGTGTCCTAGGCTCATCTGTTGCATTTACTATCCCCAGAACTTGTAACCATTCATTTCTTTAAAGAAAACTATTCCTTGTATTATATAATGATATTTAGGAACCACAATTTGGGTGTTAGATGTGCTCTTTACTATAGCATTAGACATTGCTTTTTATATATTTTTAAAGAGCAGAGCTAAGAAATGTGTATTTTTTAAAACATAAAATTTGTCTTGAGTTAAAGAAGATATTTCCAATATCAAATCTCTCTCCATATATATGTATATATATATATATATATGTGTGTGTGTGTGTGTACATATGTATATATAAATATATTAGGTTAATATATACAGTGTTCTTGCACTTATTTCCTACAATCCTGGTTTTGAATAATCTTTATATAATTCCTCATTTATTCTTCTCACTACAAATTCAGCAATCTGTAACATTGATATCATCGTTACATTCAAAATGAATTGTCAAACTGTGTAATTATTTTTCAAAAATTTTGTTGAAATATATATACAACAAGTATACATAGTCAAGTAATGGTGTTTTAAATTCACTATAAACAGTCCCCTTTTGTGTTATATCCCTTGTCATTTCATGCATGTGTTGTATAATTTTAATAATAAGAGATTTATATATTTGCTGATAGCTTCAAAGGTTAGGCTAACTTTGTCTACCTTTAAAGGTTATCCTTTTATCATCATATTCTTACTCTTTTCCCACAACTGAACTCTGTTTAGTTTTAGGAAAAAAAAGGTATATTTATGGAAGTTTCATCTGGACTAAAATGTTTTCTTGCTCAAGAGAGTAGAGTCATATGTCTTTCTCTTTGTTCATTTTTACTTTTGTGTCTTTCAGGATTGTTTTGAAGTCTTTTGCATAGAAGAGTCATTCTAAAATGTGAAAAAGTAGGGATGGGATGTGAGGGTTAAAAAAAAGTACACCCTGGTTCCAAGCTTCTCTTGTAAGACTTTTTGCTTTTAAATAGAAGTAGGATCACTTGAATAAATTAACACAGAAAATAGTGATTGAATTTTCTACCAGACAAGAGTTCTCTCTCAGCTTTAATAGTAACTGAATATATCAATCAAACTTATATAGAAACAAATATCTTTGAAGGAAATTAGAAATAATCCCTGAAATAATAAGTCATAAGGGACAATTATTCACTCTACTTAACCACGTGTCATGAATAAATAAATCCTATAGATCAGGTGCAGTTCAGGCAAAATTGGAGAGGTTTTCTCTAGCTTTCTCATATGTTGCTCACAGAGTAACACCAGCTCATGAAAATGTTCTACTCCTGCATAGGAACATCCATACCCTTCAATCACTTCCTGTGTTGGAAATCAGAGTCCTGGGCTGACCCCTTCCTGTAACTGAAAATTACTGAAATCCTGCTGAGTTTACCTTCTTAAAAGTCTATTTTAAGAAAATCTTTCTCCTCATTTTCTTTTCTTATTTTAATTCATAATTGGTATATATTAGGTATACAATGTGATGATATTCATCATTTGGACTTTGTACCTTTACATGATATATCTCAGTTCTTATGTTTTTCCCCATTCCCCTGCCCTCCCTTCAAATTCCTCCACCCTTCCCTATTTACAAAGAGTTTGTTTCTGTTTTTTCCTGTCCCTTATTTCCCCTATGCCTCCCATTTCCCCTTCCCCTTCCCCTTCGGACTTTTCTTCCTATTTCACATTATCTATTGTACATTTTAATCCTCAATTACATTTTCAGTTTGTCACACCAGAGACAAACTGCTTATGGCTCCGCCTTGCTCCGACCATCATTTCCTCACCACCAATAATACTGAAGTTAACTTTTCAGTAGTCCTACTGCTTGCATTATCCTCTTACTTTCTTTTAAGATAAAATGGGAGTGTATTTGTCCTATTTATACTATCTGCAAGCCAATTTTTTTTTAACTGCTGAGTAATTTTTTTAAATTAGAAGATAAAAATACTTCTGTTACCCTTACTGCTTAAAGCAAATCCTCAAAACATGGTATAGAAAATGTCATTCTTAGTAGAATCGCAGGGTACATTAGCTATAAAAGGGCTCTTTCTAATAGAGAAAACTTCTTAAATATGATCAGTCTAACAAGAGCAGAATCAAGTATCTAATTTTTTGTAAATCTGTTATTCTGAAAAAATAAGCTTTAGAATTTGCTGACTTAAAGATTAATGTCCAAACTAGTTATAATGTATTTTTCAGATAGGGAAATTAATTAGATATCTTCTAGGCAGTTAGACAGGGCTGCCCTCAAGGAGTCAACACAGAATGGAACCAACTTGGAGGACAATCAAGACACATTCACTGAAGGCCAGAATTGTAAAAGGAGAGAAACTACTATATCTTTGTGCTTCTCCTGGGGATAAATAGCAGTGATTGATATTCTAAATAGATATCAATCACCTAGGTAGGGGACCAGTGTCTTGATCCAGCCTTTCCAGGAACTATCGCTGTCCCCTACACTCAATGAAAATTCTTGTACACTTGCTATGTGACTTGCTCCTTCATTTGATCCCTACTTAATCAATATTGCCTAGGTGACTGTACTTGTAATTCTATTGGTTGATCATGGTTTTGCCCCACCTCATGCCCACCTTGTAATTTTCCATTGGGTCTTATAGTTTTGTCCCACTTTGTACCTGCATCACCTCATGGCTTTGCTGTAAAACATCTTGGAGAAGTGGGGCGAGTGGGCAACCACTTTCTGGTCCCCCTTCTGTGTCTTTTAGACAGAGGCTTTCTTGCCCTCAATAAATTCTTCCTATTCTTAACCTGCCTTGTTCCTAGAATTCATTCTAAAGCTGGAGCGAGCACAAGAACTGGCATTTTGGATAGCTATCAGGTTTGGGATCTCTAGCAGTGTCTTCCCTTATATCAGTATGATCTGATGTATTTTCAAGGCTTCATCTCTTACGTTTCCATCTGTTGCTAACAGGCTGCCATGGGAAGACAAAAGCTGAGAAAGACGCTGAAGAGCATTTAGGTAAAGGACAGCGAGGGGACATGGAAAATGAGAGGAAATTTTTAAAAGGGGACTTTCTTTGTCTTCCTCCAGTAACAAAGGCTAAAATGAGAAAGTATATAAATTTGTTCCGCTAGTCTCTGGATTTGGTTTATATTTGCTTATCTAACAGTAACAAATTTTCCAGGATTTCAGATGTTAAGGGTAAACAAATGAGTTACAAAAGGAAAAAGAGCTTTACCTTGAAAAGCAAGTAGAATTGAGGAAAAAGTTTTCGTAGATTAAAGGGAGCAGGCAAAGGCAATGGACAAGATGTAATAGTGGAGTAGAGAGCTTGAAAAGGATATTGGTATATTTGTGTGAATGTGTATGTGGGCTACATGTTTGTGTGGGTGGTAGGACAGAGAACAAAGAGAGATTGGATCTGAGTAACATTTGACTGCATATTCTAGTAATTACTCAATTTGATAAACTACCGATGTTTAATACCCATTTATACCTCTCTTGCACTCTGATCAGAACTGTTTTTTTTCACTATAAAATTTTACACATTGTATCTGTCTTATATTTCCAAAACATTTTTTAAAATCCTTATTCTAATTCTCACTGTGCAGTTCTTTGATCATTGAGAGCTTTCTTAAAATTAAGAATATCTCTTCTAACTTATGTCAAAATTATGTCTAGAAATGGAAGACCCTATACATGGTGGTGATGTTCCTTTGAAAAAATGTAAGGCCTCTCCATTATTTTAGGATACTGGCGACATGAACATACATTTTTGAGGTGAAGAAGCCTAGAGGGAACTTCTGAGAAAGTTAACCTGCCTGATATCACTGGACAATTTATGTAGTTCCCCATTGTGATGTCAAGTTGAGCAAAGGTCTCATATTTCTTTTCATATTGGAATAATCATAATAATATTTGATATTTTTAGTAGAAAATAACATTACACAAAATCTTTCAGTAAGGAGTGAGATACTTGTATTGGCATGATTTGTGAAATCAAGTTTAAAGTAATAGAAAAGCTCCTACACTGGCACCAAAGTGTACCTAAGATTTGCTGTTTCACAGATTGAAAGTACATCTAGGAGAAGCTTTTCTTTTCAGCACTGCCAAAGTACCCATCTTCCTGCAGTGACCTCAGTTTAGCACTTGGTCATAAGATGTGTTTGCACATCGTTGGTACTTTATAGTGGCATATATAGTCTCATCAAGGAGACTGTCATAGACTTTAGAAGATGTTAACATTTTCCCATCTCTGTGTGTGAAAATGGTGTTTCCTGTTAATTTTGTTCTCCTGCCGAAATCGGTAAGCAAGAGCCTTCTGTGTGAAGCAGAATGATGTCACAGTCACAGCATAAAACTTTTCAAACTTTTGAATGAGACATATTATGGCATATATTTCACTACTTTTAAAAGCAGCGAAACAAAAACTCTGAGGAAGATGATGCCGATTTTATATTTTCAAGAGTGAAGATTTCAGGAGCCTTGGAAATGACCCCAGAATGAAGATGCTCCCCCAAAGCCATGTGTGCTGCAGGGCTCCCCAATGGAGTAGCTGAATGATAAGCAAGCTTATCTGTAGATGCCTTCATTTCTGAGATTAGAAACTTGGCTGTTTACTCCAGAGCTATAGAGGGCATAGAGATTTAGTCAAGAAAAGTAGTTTATCAGTGATTGTCTTAGGGAAAAATGTGGAAATTTTTTGTAAATGATGTCACGATTAGATAATTTAAAAATTAAAGAAAAATAGACTTCTTATTTCAGCTCCATATGAGTTGTTGAGGATGTTGTGTGTGTGTGTGTGTGTGTGTGTGTGTATGCATTTCCTTTTTCTCGCAACACAAGCTAAAAAAAAAAAAAAAAAAAAAAAAAAAAAAAAAAACAGGAGCCTAAATGAAGTCTGAGCCCAAAGCTTTGAAAACCATGGGATCTGATTGGGCAATTTATGGTCTTAATCCCAGGGCCAGATTGTCAGGAGCTCTGACATTCAAGATTAAGATAAAATGATATCCTCGGTCAGTGAAGGCAGAACTTTTAGGGCTCTCAGTTTTACAAACAGCCTGCTGCAGCACACGTGCCAGAGGTTTACCACCCCTGTCCTAGATCAAGCAGAGAGATCAAATCGATCCTATTCAGCTTGTCTTTCTATGTTTTGAGTAATGCCCACCTACATTAATGGGGTGAATCTTTTTACTCAATCATCAGATCAAACAGAAATCTCTTCTATAAATGCTTTCACAGACACAGGAATAATGTTTTGCCAGCTATTCAGGCATCTCTTAGTCTAGTGAATTTGATGGAAAAATTTACTATCATAGATCTGACATTATAAGTTTGAAAGTTTTCACTGGAATCTTTACTACCAGAAAATTTTTGAAACAAAATTGAAAATCATTGACAAAATAAAACTAACATCTATTAGAAAACTGTAGTCCCAGGGAAAACAGAGACACACATAAAGGAAGAGTCACTATCTTCATTTTCTGTGTTGGAGAAACTACTGGCATCAGAAACTGATATGAACACTTGAATAATCATTTTGATCAGTTGTTGGAGGCTTAGGAACTCGTGTGAGAGTGAGGAATTGTTGGGGCCACATTTCAGATGCCTGTTTGCTGTTTTGTTTTACCTTCAAGAACTGTAGGGCAAGTTTCTTGGGGAAAACAACAGTGGTGTTCTTACACAGAACAGCTTTCCCTTCATGTGAGCACCTTTTGGTTCTTCTGCAACATCTAAGGGAGGAGGGACTGATGGATTCTAAGGGCTCTATCTTGTAAAGGTTATATTCCAGATGTACAGGCTCACTTACACATTGAGATGTAATTATACAAAATGCATTCCTTCCACACTCTTTACCACCACACCAATAAGAATCAAATGTGATATCCGTATAATGTATCTCAAAGAGTAGACTTCACCTACAAAAGTGCTCTTTTTCTTTAGATGCCAAACATAATACAGGAAACAAAAGCAAGAACACTCAAGGAATTTGAAGCTGATAGAACTGCAGCTATAGCAAACTTAAACACTCCTAGCCACACTGATATAAAACTGCACTATGAAACTATTATTTACTTCATTTTTTACTACATGATATATCATGCCTGGCTTTCCACAAAAAATTACAAGATATGCTAAAAGACAGGAGAAAGGATTCTAAAGATAAATCAAGTAACAGACTATACTCGGCAATGACACTCATGTTGGAATTATGAAGGACTTTAAAATAACTGCGACAGATATGGTTAAAATTCTTTGAAAATATAGACAGTATAAAATAAGAGATGAGTAAAATGAGTAGAAAGATGGAAATTCCAGAAAATATATTGAAAGGTAATGGTACAAACCAAAACCACTGTAACAAAATTGAAAAATAAGTTAGAATGGCTTATCAATGGAGAAAAATAAAGCTAATTTGACGTACCTCAGTGGCTCTGCACCTGCCTGGCAAGTCCCAATTTCAATCCCCGGTATCAAAACACAGACACAGACTAAAACAGAATGGAAAGCCTAAAATAAAAATAAACCCACACATCTAAATGTACTTTATTTTGACAAAGAGTCTAAGAACACATATTGGAGAAATGATAATCTCTCCAATAAATTTGATAGCCACATTACAGAACTTCCAGAACTGCTTTAAAAAGTGGCAACAATGACAGGACAAGTGTATCTGAACAAGGGGTAAGATTTTGAGTGCGGGTAATGGCACAATGTCTTTTACTGCAAAAGCATTCGCCACATGCTTTGATCACACTGCACACATTCTACTGATAAGAATTGATGAAAGAGCACTATACTTCCACGGCCTTCCTCGTCAAAACCTGTAATCTCTCTCTAGTGATGAGACATGCATCAGACAAAGGCTGTTACAGGAACATATTATGCGATACCTACTTTGTCCCCCAAGCTGCCTAGGTCATCACAAACAAACAAGGTGATGAAGGCCAAAATGAAGAGTACCTTAAGGTGACATGATAACTGCATTTTTTTTTTTTTGTACCAGCAATTGAACTCGGTCCTTGCACTTGTAATGCAGGTGAAGGAACTACTGAGCTAAATATGACAACTACATTTTATGATATTTTGGATGGGATTCTAAAACAAACAAAAAAAAGATGTTGGACAGAAAGTAAGAAAATCTGAATAAAGTATGGACTTTGGTTAAAGTTAGTGTATTGATACTAACTTTATCAATTAGAACAAATGTATTGTTTTCATGTAAAAAGTAAGTAATAGTAGCAACTGGGTAAACACTTGATTAGAAATCTCTGAAGTGTGATTTTTTATAAATCTAAAACTGTCCTAAAATGCCCTAAAATTTTACTGAATTCACATTAAATAGAAAAAGAGCTCAAGAATAACTTGTGCTCATAAAACTATTACTTCACTAAACAATAAGAATAGAGATGTTTCTAGCTAAATGGTTGCACACAGAGGCCATAGTCTTAAGTGAAATAAGTAGGACACACATGTGTAAATACCAAGCAGTCTCTGTGGTGTGAGACATGGAAAGTGTAAATAAGGATCAAAATATATAATAATTTGAAATAGGAAGAAAATGTCCAAAGGGGAAGTGGGAGGGGTAGGGAAAGAAATAAATATGAGAAAAAGAAAAAAACGGAAACAAATTCTTTGTCCTCCCTTTGAAAGGAGGTCAGGGAAATAGAGAGAAAAAAAAAAAAGAACCAAGATACATTGTGTAAAGGTACAAATTTCCGATGATGAATGTCATCATATTGTATACCAAAATGAACCAATAAACTTAATGAATAAAAAATAGTTTAAATAATTCATCCTGAAAAATAAACCATTTTAGGGCTCAAACTTAGAGGCAACAAAAATCTTCTACATTTATTATTACAATGCATGAAACAATAGACCATTCTATCTAACATTTTAAACTTCAATTTTACTGTGTAATTTATATTTTTATCTTCAGGGTAATAAAATAGTCTTTGTTTTCAATGCCATTTCTTCTTATAGAATTAATACATATTACCTTAGAAACTTTAGGAAATATAAAAAAAAATGAATGAATTAATCAAAGATAGCAATTTTTAAGATTTTACTATTTTAAATTTCTAGCCAAAACATTTTATTTTAACAATAAATATAAAACATTACCCACATTAAGCATTTCTATATTAGCAAATATTTGAAAAATTACCAAACTTCATTTAGGTCATTCTGGTGTATACTGTTTTCCAAAATTTGAGCATAATGTATCATGGTGTTGATATTTCTGAGAAGTGCAAAAATCTTTATCCATAATCATATTAGTGAAAAATTAAATATAAACTATACTTATGTAATGACATTTTGACTAAATCTGTTTGTCAATCAAATAAAATAAGTCAATTGAGTCTCAAAACTATCTGAACTAATTGACATCTTAGATGGGGAGCCATTTTACTTGAGTAGGTGTGGTTAGAGCAAGAACGCTGCCTTCTGATTACAGCGTCCTAGAGGGATAGATTTTTCACAAACAGAGAGTTCTGGGAATTTTGTAGTTACTACATGAAGGGTAAAATGACCAGTGTCAAAAAGGTAGGTAGTGAATGTCAGTTTGAAAATACTGCCAGATGATGTGATTGAGGTCTTACCATGAACAGCTTAATTTCAAAAGCTTTCTCTGTACTTTTTTCAGTGATGTGGAAGTCATAATAAAGCCATCGAATCTGTAGGGCTACTATGTTCCTTCATGATTCCTGCCTGTGAAGGCCCACCCACTAGGGAAGAATACCTAGTCACAATCTTGCATTTAGAAACAGAAAGAAAAAATAATGTCATTGTTCCAGCTCCGTGTTGTCAGTTCTGCCAGCAAGATAGCTCTTTTCATGAGACTTCCTCAGGCCTTGGTTAGGAAACTGTGCATTATGTCTCTCAATTCATGACTCCGAATGCTTTCCCACTTTGCAGTTTTAGCTATATTATCAAATGTGTCTTTATGAGCCTTAGTATACTGCCTGAAAAAGTAAAATAGTGAGATTTCTGGTCTGGTGGGTAAAAATAATAATCACCTCCTCATCCAAATAAGCAAAAAGTTAAATAACTAAAAGATCATCGTATTCATTTCATCAGAATATCGAAGTCATAAACAAACCACTGTGCCTAACATCAGAGAAACAGGCAAATAATTTCAATAACTTACCAGAGCAGGACCTATGAAGAGAAATATCTGTGGGATCATTCAAGGGAGGCAGACTAAAATCATATTTTACAATTTGCAAAGGACCAGTGTAAAGAGTAAAAACCTCCGGAGAACCCAGTCATAGATGAGCTACAGTATACATCCAAGAAATCTGCCAGATCCTCAAGTAAATACTAGAGAAGAATCATCTCCTGCTTCTAGCAGAAGATGGGGAAAGGGAACCACATCACAGTATGATGAAGCATTTTGTTCTTCCTGACAAGGCCTACCCTCAAGAAAAAGAATGTTTTGCCAGATCCTAACCTACTGGGGTGACATCAGAAGCTAACTTACCCAGAAAAGGCAAATACATAACTCCTGCCCCCTCTAGCCATCTTGGGCCAAATAAAGGGGAAGGGTAAATTGCAAAGCACTGTTTAGTTCACAGTCCATGGGCGTGTGCTCATTGAATAACTAAACTCTATTCAGATTTTGTAGAGTGTTTCCATTTCCCCTCCATCAATACATGGAAATCCCTAATATGTTTTTGTGCCTAAAAACAGTCTTAAAATGAATTACTCGAAAGCTACAAGGGAAAAATAGATGAATGTACTATTGCAGCTGGAGAGTTTAATATTCCTTTAATCATAAATGGACAGATCTAGTGGGCAGAAAATCTGTAAGTGTATAGTTGATCTCAACAGGACCATCATGAAACTGAACATAATTAACATCCCTAGACTTCTTCAACATTATTGTCTAGTGTACATGGAACATCTACCACGATAGACCAAACTTCAGGCCACGAGTCACAACCTAAAACATTGAAAACGATGGCAATTACAAAATACCTGCTTTCAGGCAGGGGATTTAGTTCAGTGATTCTGCCATCTGGCTCGCAAGCGGTCCTGAGTTTGATCACCGGTATCAAAAACAAACAATGTGTTCGCACAAAATACCTGCTCGCACCAGTTACAGATTGTTAAAAAATTCCAGGTCTGGGCCTGTAGCTCAGTGGTGCTGTGCCTGCCTGGCAAGCTCAAGGTTCTGAATTCAATCCCTGGTACCTCCAAAATGAAATGGAATAATTCCGCATAGCAATTGGACCAATAAATAATCGGAAGAGAAATTCAGGAGTATTTTAAACAAATAGAATACAACTTATCAAAATGTGTGCCATACGGCAAAAGCAGTGCTTAAAAGACTTGTAGCATGGACCTATAGCACTGACTACAGAACTTACAGCATTGACAATGTATATTAGAAAAAAAGAAAGACTGAGGATCAATTATGTAGCAAAACTAGAGAGAAAAAATAAACCCAATGAATAAATCCAATAGATAAAAATAAATCCAATGTTAGAGGAAGAAAGAAATAAAAACTGAAGAAAAAGTCAGTGAATTATAAAACAGTTGTAGAAAAAATTATGAAAGCAAAAGCTGGTTTCTTGAAAAGGTCACTAATATTGATAAACATCTCACAAAGAAAATTAGGAAATAAAGAGAAAAGACATAAAATACTAATGTTGCCATGTTAATACTTACATGTTCATGTATTTAATAACTTAGATGATAGTAATCAATTCCCTAAAAGGCATCTACCAAAAATCACAAGAAGAAATAGATAATTTGCATAGTCCTGTACCTGTTAGAGAAATGTAACCACTAATTAATATTGCTACAAAACAGAAAGTACTAGGTCCAGTTGGGTTCACTGGTGAATTACCACATATTTAAAAAAACAATTCCCTACAATTTATTCCAGAGAATAAAAGCAGAGAGTATAATTTCCAATTAATTTTAGGAAGACAGGCAAATATCTATTTCTAAAACAAGTTAAAAATATTACAAGTAAACTATTGAATAATATCTCTCATAAACAGAGGTGCAAAATTCCTCAAAAATATTAGCAAATCAAGTCAAATAATTGATAAAAATAATTATACACTATGACGAGGGAAATTCATCCCAGTTATAAAAGGTAATTAAAAGTTTGAAAATCAATTAGAATACTTCATTACAAGCTAAAATGTCACATAATCATATTAATGATGCAGAGAAGGTATCTGACAAATCTCACATTTATTCATAAGAGTTGTCAGAGAACTAGGAGTAGTGGAGATTTTCCTCAACCTGGCAAACAGCATCTTTAAAAACTGCAGCTAGCATCATGCTAAATGGTAAGAAACTCAAAGTATTCTCACTAAGGTCAAAAGCAAGGCAAGACATTTCTTCCTACCACAACTTTCCAACATTATACATCATAGACAATACGTTAAGGAAATAAAAAGAAATAAAGAGTATACATTCACAGGAAGAAGAAATAAAAACTGTCTTTCATTGCAAATGACATAATCACCTATTTACAATATCCAAAAATTTGACAGACATTCCTGGAATTAATGAACAATTTTAGCAAGGTTGAAAGGTACAAGCTTAATATTTAAAAATCTATTGCATTCCAACGCAGTGAAAAATATAATGTGGAATTTAAAACACATTGACATTTATATTATTATTAAAAATGAAATGTTTAGGTATAAATGGTGGCCGAGTGGTTAAGATGATGACTGCTAACAAAATAGATATAAGATCCCTATGAAAAAACTACAAAACTTTGATGTAAAATACAAAAAAATAAATACACGAAGAGATATTCCATGTTTAGGAATGGAAAGACTAGGTATTGTCAAGAGGACAGAACATGCCACCTTGGTCCATAGATTTAATGAAATCCCAATCAAAGTCACAGGAAGTTATCATGTATATTTGCTAAATATTCCTGAAATTTATACAGACCAGCAAGATTCCAGAACAGACACCTGATAATTAAGAGAAATGATGAAAGAAAACCGACACATTCAAATGCATAAGCCCTAACCATTAAACTACAGCAATAACGCATATTATGATTACTACAGTTAACAATACTGCAGTAGATATTATAAAAAATAGAAGTTAGGCATTGGAATGTTCTTATCACAAATTATGAATATTTGAGGAAGCAGATATTTAAAATGTGTTTTAAACATTACACACTGTGTATCTCGTATGGTATTCGATAAATATGTACAATTTTTATATACCAGTTAAAATAAATTTGAATTTGTAAAACGTAAATTTAAAAAAGACAGAGCAGTGTTTCTGAAGGAAAAGACAGATCCATGAGCACTAATAGAGTGTTCAAAACACACCAAAATAGTCAGCTGATCTCTAGAGAAGGGGCAAAGCCAGTGCAATCCAGGAAAGTTAGTATTCGCAACAAATGATAGTACAACAAGTGGATATATAAACCTTAGATCATTCACAAAAATCTACTCAAAATGGATCACAGACCTATAAGCAAAATGCATAACTCTAAAACTCCTGGAAGGCAACAAAAGAGAAAATTTAGATGACCTAGATGGTGACTATGTCTTTTAAATCCAACACAACAAGCCCAAAGCATAAAGAGATAATTTAGAAATCACATCTCATTAAAATTAACATTTTTTGCTGTGTGAATTAAAATGTAAACAGAAGAAGAAAAAGCAAAAACGGAGAAAATGGAAAAGACACATCTGTATTGGACAAATGCTTGTTTCCCAAAATGTGAAAGAACTCTTAAAATTCAAGAATAGGAAAACCAACAACTTGAATTAAAAATTATCAAAAGACTTGAACAATTTTCATCAAAGAAGATAAGCACATTGTAATAGAAGATGTTAAGCATAATGTATTATGAGGAATTGCACTTCAAAACATCAATGTAAATACTACTATATGTCTATTAGAATGGTTAAATCCAAAGCATGGACAGTACCACAGGGTGGTGAGGATGTAAATATAAGATAATGCTGTAGATGATAGATTGGTGACTTTTGGCTCTTATCATAAAATTCTGCAATTGTTTTCATTGAAATTTACTTGATGGGACCAGGGATTTATCTCAGTGGTTCGGTGGGCTGCCTTGCAAGCACAAGGACCCAAGTTCAATCCCTGGTACCAAGAAAGAAAAAGAAAAAAGAAATTTACTTGATGAATGAAAACTTGAATCTGCATAAAAATCTAGATAGAAATGTTTATAGCAGCTTTATTCATTATTGCCCAAACTTGACCTGATAAATGGTGGAACATACAGATAATGGAATACTGCTCATTGATAAAAAAAAAGTCAAACCATGAAAAAAATACAGAGACAGTAAATGCAATTTCTAAATAAACAAAGCAACACACTACAGTATATCATATATTTGGAGTCATATAGTATAAAGCTTCTTTATTTAATGATGTGTTGGCATCATGCTAAATGCAAGGAAAATCTATGGAGACAATAAAACATTAGTGTTACCAGGATTTAGCTGGGGAGAAAGGGATTAATAGCTGTAGCACAAATTTCTATGGTAATTAATTTATTTTTGGTATAGGGATCAAACTTGAGACCTTGTACTTGTGAGGCAGGCAGTGGAACCACTGAGCTAAATCCCCGGCCCCTAGGGTAATTAAATTGTTGTACAGTAATAAAATGATGGGTTCATGCCATTATTTACCTATAGACTATACAACATCAAAGGTGATACATAATGTAAACATACCTCCAAAATAATTGGAGATTAAATGGAATAATTCCACATAGCAATTGGATCAATGAATAATCTGAAGAGAAATTCAGAAGTATTTTAAATAAATAGAAGACAACTTATCAAAATGTGTGTCATGCAGCAAAAGCAGTGGTTACAGGACTTATAGCACTGACCTATAGCACTGACTTACAGGATTTACTGTATTGACAATGTGTATTAGAAAAAAAGAGGGACTGAGGATCAATTGTCTAACAAAACTAGATGATAGAAAAAAATAAATCCAATCTTAGAGGAAGAAAGAAATAAAAACTGAAGAAAAAAAATCAGTGAATTATAAAACACTCATAGAAAAAATTATGAAAGCAAAATGATGTTCTTTGGATGACATATACCATGCCAGTGGAGGTTCACTGTTGGTAACATATGAAGCACTGTGCTAGGAAGGTTTGTAGTGGGAAAGTTACATACGTGTGGGAATAGGAAGTAGGGGACCTCTCTGAACTTTCTGCACAATTCTCTTATGAGGCAAACCAAATTTTAAAAAGTTTACTCCTATTTTAAAAGAGACATTTATAGCTAAATGGATGCACATTGAGGTGCTACTCTCAAGTGAAATAAATAAATAGGACACACGTGTAAATACAGAATAGTTTCTTGGTGTGAGAAACTGAACACGTAAATGAGGACTAAAATGTATAATAGATAATGTGAAATAGGAAGGAAAGGGGCAAAGGGAACAAAAAAGTGTGTGGCATAGGGGAAAAGAAAGAAGGGAATGGAATTAGATAAAAAAAATGGAGACAAATTCTTTGTAATAGGGAGGGGTGGAGGGATTGGTGGGAGGGCAGGGGAATGAGGAAAAACTAAGAACCGAGATAGACTACATAAAGGTACAAATTTCCAGTGATGACTGTCATTATGTTGTATACCTATAATCTACCAATAAAATTAATTTATAAAATAAATTATGGCACAGTTGTTTAAACAGTACTTCCACCAACAAATCATTTAAATTTTCAGAATTTTTAAATCTATTTGCCATAAATCTATGAGGTACTGTGGTAACAAAACATACCACTAATTTTTCTATAGATATAAAATTAGGTTTCCAGTTGTTTGAACAGAGGTATGAAATCATTAGTCCTTCAAAAACAAAATGTCCACACTTTATAAGAAAGGACTTCAGGTTTACTTGTTGAACACTTGGTGTGTATGAGGTGATAGTCTGGAATATATTACTAAGCACCAGAGCATTCACTTTGCCACCATAGACTTTACTGTTCACTGCAAGAGACACACATCAGTGTAATAATGATTTTTCAATGCTAAGGGCAAGTAAAGAGGCACTGTGTAAGGGTGCATAGTAAGAATTTGATGTAAGGAAGCAAGAAAAAATTCTGAGGTAGAGAAAATAAAGCTGAAGTCGAAGATGAAATAGAAGTTAACTGCTAGGGAATGGGAGAAAAAAGTACTCCAAACAGAAATTATTCAGTTAAATATGTTAATATAAATTGGGTTTAATACACATTTACTGTGAACCAAAAACAGTACATAATAGAATAATTGCTTACAAAAATGCTAGTTCTGACTTTGCTTTAAATATATACTTCAAACTCCAAATTATTAAATTGATTCCATTAAGCAGATGAGATCATGAGTGGTTCTTCATTCTTTTCTATTTTTCTAAATACAGTTGAAATAATTTCAAATAACAGAAATATTGTACAAAAACAAACAAAATAGTTGAATTACCTCCATTGTGTTATAGTAAGTAGCTTTTATTCTTGTTCCTTTATTTAACAATAAATTTAGCATTCAACACCTTATTTTTAATCAATGCAAATTGATTTTTCTCAAAAATATCTATTTCTTCTAAGAATTCCCAGTTCCAACCTGCCATTCTTGACTCAGAGGACAGCCTTATATGGAAAGTGTGCAGTAGCCCTAGAGAGACCTCTTGTCCAGTCAGAATGTTCATTATCAGTCCAATTATCCTCTGATAATTGGCCTGCCCATGGGAATAAAAGGACGGGGTGACTTAACTCAGTGCTGACATATTCTTAGCACCCTAAACACTCATTCTAAATGTTTTAACTTTTCCAAATTAAGTAAGGGAAAAACCCAACTCTGTTAGAATACTTTATTTGCTTAACATTTAACTTCCTAAGAGTACTGAAGGGCCACTCTGCCAAGACTAGGGAATAGTCCTTGTTTTTAGTAAACTTTGCAGTTCTGGCAATAAACCATACACAAAGTACAGCTTTCTCATTTTGTCTGTATACAACATTGTTCAAAAAACAATTCGTCTTAGACTCTGTGAAATTTCCTCATAGGATGTGCCTCAGAATGGAGTGCCTGGGCTTGTTAATGCTTATCAGCATTTAAACACTTTTAGCTGGCTGGCTCATGTCCAAATGAGTCTAGCAAATGGCCAACAAGAGAAAGTGGTGGAATTTTTCAGAAGACAGGGTATTTGCTTTTGTGTGTTTCTTGAAATAATTAGGTCGAATTAAGTTAATGCTCATAGTCTAGTGCTTTAAAGTTTCCAATTTGAGGCTCAAATGTCCTAATTTTTATATGTCTAGTGCTCCTGAAAACTTGTTAGTAGGATAAGGATGTTTGTAGGCTTTGAGTCTCCTTTTTCAAAGCTGTATAAATTTATCTGTTTAATAAAAAGTTTGCATACTGGCCAGAAACCAAGTGGACAAACTGTACTCACTAACCCTTTAATACTCAGCTCCTTTGTATAATGACCCAGTCCATTATTAGATAATGAAAGAGTGTATGAGAAAGTGGGAGATTATTTATGATGGAAACAAAATGAAACTAATGGGACAAGATTTGAAAGCTGTGATGCATGAAAGGTGCTATGCAGGCAGCTCTGGCACCATGACAAACAGAGATAAAGGCTCAGTGGGAAGCAGCAGTGTGAACATGACTATGAAGAAGAAAGAATGGATTTCCTGAATGAATCCTTGCCATCTGGTGTTTGTTTAATACACAATGAAGGTCAAATGGCTACTGATCCTTTTTTCTATAGTCCAGTGACTACAAGAATGAGAAGAATCAATGAATTTATCGATATGTCTGGAAATGACTCACCGTATGATCTGATTGAGTCAATAAAACTCGAGTAACTTGTCATTACTCTTTCACGTGTGGTTCAAATAATACAGCTACAATCCAGTCTTGTTTCTTTAGCCAATTTGTTGAATCAAATGCTGCAGTTACACTTTTCAAAATTAATGTCATGAATCATTTAATTTTATATGTATGCATAATTAATAAGAAAATCTAGAAGGAAACTAAAAAAAAAAACTGAATGTTATTCCCCTGTTCAAATAGATGTGTTAATCATTTGTTTCTGTTGAAAAGTGGTAGATTAATCTTTTATTTTCCACTGTGCCTTTTCTATGTATGAGATTGATTACACACCTATTTTATATAATTATTCCTAGGGGACATATTAACTTTAGTGAAATATGTTTGTTATGCATTATATGTAAACAGCATACGCTTTAGGAAAGTCATACACAAGTAGAATGTATTATTTTACATTAACATTCTCTTCCTAAAGGTTGGTCCATCAGTGCATTTCCACAATGTAATCTGGAGTTCAGCCTCTACTGCTGAAGTTGCAGGCTTTTCTGTTGAGTTATTTTTCAAGACTAAAATAAAAGATAATTTTTCACAGTAATATTTCTCAGCTGCCATGAAAACAGGGATAGGAGAAGCCAAAAATAGTGAAACCAGCTGTGGGAGGCTGCTTTTTTTTCCCCAGGACAACTCAGAAGTCTCTCAAATTCATTTCATAAGGAGTGTGTTAATGTATATACTGTTCCACATGCCTACACGCTGTAATTTAGAAGCTGACGTGCACTCACCTGTGGCAGAGTGTAGGTTATCTGTTGTAAAAGGGAATTATTAAGTTCATTTCTGAGGTAGATGGTTTGGGAAATCTTTATTTCTTCTTGTTTTGAAATAAAAACTGGCTTTACTGAAGTTAGCTAATTAACGTAGAAGTGGGGTGGCTGTGAGAGAAATTCACTTCTTCCCTCCAGTTAACACAGAGTTTTATGCTATGTGCCAAACATTTTGCTGACGTTTTGCCTTTTTCTCCCAGCGTGTCAAAGTATTTCACGCTTTCCTGCTTATGTAATAGGGAAAAGAAATCACTCTTCATTCTCCTGTGTGAAGACTTCGTGTTAATATATTGCCCTTTTTATTTTTCATTTATTTTCTTTACATAATTGTGATAATAATGTAAATAAAATTTTATAACTTGCTGCCTTTTGCTTAATATTTTATCCAAGTATTTCATGTTCATGAAGTCTTCTTTGAAGGCCACTTCAACTGGCTAGTCTCCATTTTTGTTACCATGGTACTTGTGATGCTGTATTTCAACATAATGCCTTTAGTATTGCACTTACAATTTTATTCATTGGCTGTAAAAGCTTAAAAAACAAGAACTTATACTATATATCTTTTTGCAATATAAAAATAAGAGCAATGATTAAAGCTAAGATAACAGTAAGTGATTGCCTGACGATTAGAAATTGCCCATGTACCAGGGATGTTAAAAAAGTTACAACAGATATACTTCTAAGTGAAGTAAACATATCGCACATGTGTAAATGCTGAATAGTTTCTCTGGTGTGAAAAACTATAATGGTACATCTGCCCATGTACCAGGGATGTTAAAAAAGTTACAACAGATATACTTCTAAGTGAAGTAAACATATCACACATGTGTAAATGCTGAATAGTTTCTCTGGTGTGAAAAACTATAATGGTACATCAGATCCTAGTGATATAACTGACAATGTGAAATAGGAAGAAAAGGGCTAAAGGTGTAGGGGAAGTGGGAAGGGTATAGGAAAGGTAATAAGGGAAAAGAAAAAAAAAACATGAGAAAATGGAAATAAAGTATTTGTAAATAGGGAAGGGAGGAGGGGGGTGAAGGGAGGATAGGGATAAGGGAAAAAAATGAGAACCAAGACCTGTCACGTAAAGGTACAAGATCCCAATGATGAATGTAACTGTACTGTATATCTAAAGCCAACAAACTCAATGAGAAAAAAAAAAAAAAAAGAAATGCTGTGAAAGTTTTCTGTAGCCAGTAGAGAATTGAACTGTATAATCTAATGAGACCCTAGAAACTTCAAGATGCAAATATTCTGTTTGACTGAGAGATTCATAGCTTTATGACCAATATATGGTTCATGAAATGGTGCCAACTTTTTTGACCAGTTGGCCATCGCTTGAAAGGCTTTGCAAATATCATCCATGGGTTGGTAGGCACAGATCTGAAGAGGTCTGCTTATATTTTGAGTTAATTTAGAAAGTAACTGGATTCAGCAGGGGTTTGCAAAACCTGAGTATGCAGCAACTTTCAGAGAGACTGCCTTAGATTTTCTCAAGGTGAAAGGCGAGACAGAAATGTCAAAATATGATGACAGTGGGCCAGAGGTTTAGCTCAGTGGTTCCACCACCTGCCGCGCAAGCGAAATGTCCCGAGTTCAATCCCTGGTACCTGCCCCCATATATGATGAACACTGTTGTATTTTATTGTTATCCACTAATAGCTCTACCTCTTATGACTCATTTATTTAAAAGTTGGTACAGAACTGTCAAACTTTAAATAAAGAAAAGTTTTATAGCTAAACTTTAAATAAAGAAAAAGTAAATTTTGGATTAATTCAACATCAGTAGACTTCATCATACATACCTTTTGTTCAGATCCATGAATCTTAACTACATACCTATTTTTCCTGATGTACTCTTTTTTAAAAAATTATGGATACATATCAATGTTTTAAGATAAGGACATTGGTGTTATGCAAATAAGCAGTGATTTTAACTGTAAGACTTCTCTATTCTGTCTCTACTACACTTTAGTGTCATTTTTTAGGATGTTATTCATTAGATAAAATGTGGTCTTCTGTCTCTTTGCCATTTTCCTTTGCATAATAAAAACTGATATTTTAAAATTTTATTATCAAAAGAAGGAACTTGATATCCAGCCATTCTAGCTAAAATTGGCCACGATCAATAGGTTTTAAAAACTTTCTGTAACCTAACAAAGACATAATTTTTAGTCAAATTTAAGATATACTTTCCTTGAATTATCTCCCTATTTCCACTTCTCTGTGTATTGAGTATACACTAACAACACTTCCTACTCATAAGTATACTCACGAGTTCAAAATTTGCAAAAAACAAAAACAAAAACAAAACAAAAAAAACGCTGTAAGAGAAAGATAGTCTATCTGTGTGACTGAATTTTTACAAATCTGATATAAATTTCACAAAACCATTCGGAGGACATATTTCTGTAGCTTGTGGGTTGTTGCTGTTTTACATTAACAAGTCTCAGAAATTACCCATGTTACAATACCATTGATTTGGGTCAGTTGTATCATAGCCTCTATGTAGAAACATACATATTATGTTTACTTAGGACTCTTACTTTCTCCAAAAGGTTTTGCACATGACACATCAGAAATAAACTTTGAATCGCTTCTTGGCCTTTTGGCTAAGATCAATTGTAGAAATATACTTTGAACACTGCTTTATGGCTCTTAATATCATTGTTCAAGGGCTGGGCCTAAGAGCTGAAAATTGAATGATCTTGCTTTATGGAGCAACTTATCTACACAATGTAACTCCTTAAGTGCTGCTACTGATTCTATGGCTAAAACATTGCAGACGTAGCTGATTAGAACCAGTGCAGTTATGCTAGATATGCATATACAGATAAAGCTAAATATCAACATGAGATCTTATTCTCAGTGCATATAAACTCTCAAACTCACCTGCAATCTTGTTAGACCTTCTTACTCTAGTCACTATGAGGTCTTAATTTCTTTTACATTTTTGAGGTCTCAGAAATGGATAGGAAACTCAATGGTGTTGAGTGGTATTTGAATAAATTAGATTTTCAAGTAAGTTCTATTGAGACTGATACAAGTTAAAAATCAAGTTTTTATTTAAAATATCTGTTTATCAAAGCATATAATTTGGTACATTTAAAATAATACATAAATTTAAAAGTCATAAAATAACTTTTATGGAAAACTATATATAGTTGAAATATCATGGTTGTGTGTGCGCATACATCACTGTATTTTATAATATTCTTCTTGATGAGGAACATGTTTTACTGACGTTCATTTAGCTCAGCTTTTGTACAGAATCTTTTGAGGACTTCATTACAAATGGTAAATTTAATTTTAGATTAAGATTTAAATAAAAGATATTATGCTAAAGAAGATATATATATTCAATATTTAAAAGACTGTGCTTTCTGTTTGACTGATTTTTGCCAAATAGGGTCCAACTAATGGGCAAGCAAGAAGACAATCAGAAGGAAATTCTAACTGAATAAAGGATTTGAATAGGAAGATGGCCTGAGGATAAGACAATTAACCCCAAGTCGTTGGGTTCAGTGCCTTTATTGGAGGATTAGAGTGATAAAATAAGGTCATTTCTCTTGTATAGAAGAAGACAGAGAGGTCAAGAATGGAGAAACATGGATAAGGAAAAGAGAAAGAAAGTGCATGGTGCTACTCTTTATTTCCTCCTATATGACAAAGGTCAAACTGAGAGCACTTTCTGAACTTTGAAGACATGATATTCCTTTGCTGAGATTTGTTTTCCAAAGTTGTGTTCACTGAATTTCCTTCTAGTCACAATAAATATTTCAGAATGAACTTCTAAAGCATGAGAGACCTTTACTCCACCCTGAAAACTTCCCAGACTAAGCAATGATGAACTGCAATAGCTAAGCCATTAGAACTATATTAAACAATATGGCCAGTTTACAGATAAATTTTTTTGTCTTTTGAAAATAGATGTCATATATCTATTTCACCCAAAATAGCACTTACGTATTTTCAAATATAACATCGATTCAACAACGTCTAGATACTTAAATTTTGAGGACAATATAATTTTTTTCCATTCAACATTGCTATTTTACCTACAATGTCCATAGCTATTACATTTTGGTAACAATTTTAGAGAAATTGAGCACTTTCATATAATAACTATAGTTTCCCCCAAAGTCTCTCAAATAGACATGAGCCTAAATGCAAACGATACACAAAGAATAATAGTCTGTTTGACTTAAAGACCAATTCTAGTTTTAACCTGACCATTATTTTACTTGGTCTTTAAAGCCTTCTTAAAGTCTTGATAAAATTTGGTCAGAAAAAACCCTGATAAAGGGTGGGGGATTTAGCTCAGTGATTCCACCGCCTACCTGGCAAGCACAAGATAACAAATTCTATTCACCCCCCCTCAACTCCAAAAAAAAATCCTCATAAATTTCTAGGGCCTCAGAAATTACTTTTGCTGGTTTTGTACATATGTTTATATATCTTTATATGTAGTATATATACACATACAGATAGATAATTATACAGTTAATGATATATAGGTTTGTGGATTTAAACTTGAATTTAAAAATCAGTAGGTACTATATGAAGTGTGATCAGAAAATATGGTGAATGCTTAAATTTTAAAAATATATTGCAGTGGAAGACACATCACCATTAACTAGCCTCAAAATATTCCTCTTCACTTTGACCACACTTAATATATCCTTCTAAACATTTTCTGAAGCAGTTCTGGAAGTTCCTTTTGTGAATATCTTTAGTTGCACTGCAACAGCTGCCTCAATGTCCTGAGCTGATTAAAAATATTAACCTTTTTTTGGTCATTTTGACTTTGAGAAAGAGTCAGAAGTTGCACAGAGCCAGATCTAGTGAATTAATAAGGTGGATGAGAAGCAACCATAATGTTTTTATTTGACACAAATTTCCATGAACTTTTTTAATGTATTCAGTACAGCAGCCATGAATAGGCATGAAAGAGGACTTCCAGAACTGCTGCATTAAATAGCAAAGAAAAATGGATGTGTACTGTATTTGAAACGAGGAAGAGTATTTTGAAGGAAATTAATGGCAGTATGTCACGGTAATTATTTTTTGTTCATATTTAAGTATTCACTGAAGATTTTGATGACACTATGTATGGTATTTGGTATTTCTATGACAAATGTAAAAGTATTTCCTATTTACAAAAATAGGCAAATTCATATGGATCTTTTGAGGAGATGTTTTTTATGAATACTAATACATTCTGATTTCTAAATTTCCTTACTGCCTTTTTTGCATGTCTTGACACTATTAAGTCAATGCTAAGAATTAACTGTAAGAAAATTTTGGAAATCACAGAATTATGAAAATATTTTTTCTTACCAAACTGGAAGGGAAGACAAGCTTAGAAATTATACATATATTTGAGTTCCTGTGACGTCGACAGTTGTAAATCAGGATTTTTTTTCCTGTCTTATTTGGGTTATATGCAAACTGAGTTAATATAGTTTATAATTTTTCACTCAGGGAAATCTTATGGCTTCATTTTTAGAAACGAACTCAAATGTAATTCTCCCTTGATTGAGTGACGAAGGCAGTGACTTTTCAGTGGTATATTGCAGGGAAGAAAATATTGCTGAGTCATAGAAAGTTTTGATGAAAGCACAGATTTAATTCTACTTAGTGACTCATTTGTGACTTTTCTTTCTCTGTTTAATTGAAGTGTTTAATTCCCCCTCACTCAGAGAAAAGACAGCAGGAAATGAAAGACTATGGATTTATCCTTTCTTCACTATGAAAACAGACAAGGAATTAAAAATCTTACAAGGCAGGCTTTTCCTAAGTGTGATCTGCCGCACAGTTCTCTCCCCCATTTAAATAACAAAACTAAAGACTTTTTCAAATTTCAACTCAGTTTCTCAAAGCTGTCCAGGAAGTGGATCGTGATAAAGTTGAATGGCTGATTTTTGCTTCTACTAATAATCCAGAGGTATTTACTGAGCTCGTTTCTGTGTACGGACCGGTTCTGCATCTTCTCTTTATAGAATCCTTCTCCCTGGCAACTCAGGTTGGCTGGTATTGAGGTGAAGCTGGAATCTGTGGGGTGTCTGTGGTTTAATGATGCACAATTTATAATAATCTTATTCAGATCAATGAGCAATTTTCTCCAATTTTGACACTCTCTTGCCATGTTTTGAAAAAAAACATACTGTCAGTTCCAAAGTAAATGGCCTAATTTTTTTATCAAGCTCTGACCTATTCATAAATTATACATACAATTTAGTTTGCCTATTCTGAGAAATAAGAACCCAAGCAGCTAGGATAGGCATTTTTAAAAAATTTATGTCACATGGCATGATTATAAGGTAAAAATATTTTGTTTAATACTGTCAGAGGAAAGTGTACTTGGCAAACACTAAGATCCTTCGGAGGATTATGAAACTGTGGTTTGAATTACAGATAATATAAATAAGAAGATGATAACACTGTCCATGTTCAGTGGTCAGGTCATGTTAACAATTACCTAACCTGTGATATTCAAAAATATGTATTTAAAATTCATAAAGTTTTTCCATTCTGTGATGGAAAAATATACTAATTTATTTTATTATAAAAATAATAACATGTCTTTCTAGAATATATAGAAAGCAGATAGACAAAGCTACTGATATTCTTTGAGGTCGGATATATTCTTCAGAAATGCAAAGAACTAACAAAATCTAT
>NW_022900929.1:52389109-52405947 GCF_012274545.1 Fukomys damarensis | reverse complement strand
TTTTTTTTTTTTTTTTTTTTTTGGTACTGGGGATTGAACTCGGGTCCATGTGCTTGCAAGGCAGGCAGCGGAACCACTGAGCTAAATCTCCAGCCCCAGAAAAGCTATTTTAAAAGAGTGAGGCTTATTTACATCAGTAAGGTCAGTGTTCTCTTAATTGTAGTCATAGCTATAACGTTAGAACTCACCAAGTAATGGAGTTTTGAGTGGCACATAAAGAAGCTTCTAGTGATACATATAGAAATATGCAAATCAGCTAAACCCAAGTATACGCTAATTGCCCAAAACAGCTCTAATTTAACCAACAGAGAGCTATTCCACATTATCTGGAAATCAAATGGGTGACTGTGTAGGTGTAAATGCATCTCTAAATTAACTTTCCAATAATAGACAATCTCTAACAAACAGAAACTTGGAAAAATAAACAAGCATAAGGGCAGAAGGATATTTTGTGTGTGATTTTAATAAGTATGATGTTTTTTGTGTTTAGACGCTGTGGAATTTCATCAACCACACAAAGCATAACAAAAGTAAACTTTGACTAAGGTTTCCTACACACGAGCTTTTGTGTCATTACAATAATTCACTCTCTTCTTAACTATTAACCACATTGTGAGAAGGGTAAAACATGCCTCTGTGTTTTATTAGAAAAAACATTCTATTTTTTCCTAGACACAGATCAATTCTAACAGTATGGCATATATTTTTTTCATATGCTGTTTGCATATCTTTATTCTGCTAACTTTTATTAAATGAAGACAAATTTTTATTAATGGAGTATGAGGAAACAACTGAACACGTTATAAGAAATAAGAATGTGTGGTTTTTATGATTCACTCATCTCTACAGGGCATTCATAGACTCAGAGCTTCAAGTGCTCTTAGAGATGTCTGAATAAAATCTCTAAATTCTACAGAAGGAAACTACAGTTAAGCAACTTCTCTACTGTCACATAATTAGCTATATCTGAATTTGGAAAAAAATTTAGTGTTTTTTTTTCAAAGTTTTGTATAGCACATAAAACATTCAGCAGAATTAGGAACAAATTTGTAATGTTAAAATCCAAGACTGTTTCCAAGATGAAATATTACCAAAACACTGGACATAATTGTTAAAGCCATAGATTTTCTGTTTTCTGCCAATGTGGCTAAGTTTTATCCTCAAGAATATCATAGAAGTCTAAGAATGAAAGAATGCATACATTATATGCACTCACAGTTAATTTGCTATTATATTGAATAATAAAATTTTCTTTCAAAATATAACTTTTTAAATTAGAAAGAAAACAGCTGTTCCAGGTTATAAACCTATGCATGTTAAATTTCCCTTTCCCTAGGTGTTAAACTCTTCATTGAGCACTTCTATACTTCTCATATTTTAATTTAGATAGCAGAATTGAGAGAGTATACGTGAATTGTTGAGAATGAGCCAATAGCTGAAGAGAGAGAGACAGAGACAGAGACAGAGACAGAGAGACAGAGACAGAGAGAGCGAGAAGAAAGGAAAAAGAAAGATTCAACATAATCACAGAAGTTGTTTTAGTAGCTTTACTAGGGTTAGACTTGTTTAAGATTCTCATGTCTCTTGTCTCCTACTTTTCATTTTGACCACCACACTATAAGAAGTTTCTGTGCTGTTGAGTTGAATATCTCTCACTTCTTACACAGAAAATGCTCTAGAAGTGATAGCAGTGGTGTTGAAGATGGTATATTTACTAGTATTAACATACTTAGTATGTATTGAGTCACAGATATGCTCAGTGAGATAGTGGTACTATGAATAAACATAGTAAGAAATTTAGTTCTTAGCTAAATACCATGGTATGATTCTCCTCCTCTAAGTTCAGTGCAAACATATACATGGTACATTAAAATTGTTTGTAATGACAGTTAACTATTATGGGTGTTTGTACCATGGAGAAATTGGAAAGCATTAAGTGATTTTTAAATGGCACTTACATTGTGACAAGTGGACTAAAGAACGTATTTACTTTTAAATTGCTTAAATATCAAGGGCAAATTGGTTGGCAGATGACACAACAGATGTTAATTCCAGTTCTCTCTTCTTCCTTCCAACCCAGAATTGTCACAGCAATCGGAGGTCTGAGGGTACTGCAATAGTTCGATCGATATTAGGAACTTATCTGTAGCAGCTAGACACAAATTGTTTCTTATAATAGAATAGATTTTTTAACAGAAACTGTAAGAAGACGAATGTTTATGGAAATATATATTGGAAATATTTTTATTTGTTTAGAGGCAGGGAGCGGATTGGTGAGGATTTCATAGATTTTTAGCACTGCGTAATATATTGTTTTAAGAATAAAATATTAGCACTTTAAATGGCACTCTTAGGTTAAGTCTGAAAATATATTCTTTTTGCTAGCACAAATAGCCGTAAAAGAGGGTAATTAGTGACCAGTGGCTAAGAAGACCTCTGTCTTGAGGGGTTATGGCTAAGCCTCTTGAAGATTCCCCATGTAAACAAGTCAAGACTACATCACTCATTATCCCTTTTTTGTTTACTTGGGAAAAGGTTCAAACTATTTAATGAGAGGATTACCCATACTTCAGCTCTATTGAAATAGATTAATTGATATTTTCCTGTTGGAGGTTTCACCACTTGTATTTGGCTCCCACCCTTCTATTGTTGTTGGTGCTGTGATCAACAGAGCAAAGTTGCTTAAAGGTTATCCAAATTTCACAGCTTAACAGTAAGCAGACTAATTATATTTTTTCCTTAGTAATAGACATCGTTTCCCAAGGATGATTAACTTGTCTGAAGAGACTGTGTTTCAAACTTTAAAGTCTGAATAGAAAATTTTATGACTAAAACATGGAAATTTTGGACAATATTGTTAACTATAATATAGATGAAGTAGAACACGTACTTGAAATGGATTACTAAAGCATAGAGCCAAATTTCCATGAAAAACCTAAAAAATAATGTATTTCCACTGTAATATATATAGAAGATTTTGCAACATAATTTCAACATTTTACTATGTTCATGGTAATACAATATAAGAAAAAACAAGACTTACACCATTTTGAGATATAATTTTGTGATAGAATTCTTTACAAAATTTTTTCCCAAAAATATGTGTATTATGGACATATGGCTGCATATTTGGATAACACCATTTGCATTTTTCAAACTTGCATTTTTTTTAAGCACTAGCTTGGCTTTTGCTGTCAGAATGGCAAACTGCTAGAGTATTCATCTGAAATTCTTTAACTCTTTGTCACTTTAGCATGTTATATAATGCTAATATGTTCACCTTTTCTTTAAAAAGTAACATAATATGTTAGAGGCAGTAAAATAAGAAAGACTTCAAACCATAAAGTTTAATAACAGGAGGAGTCACATCATAGTGCCGATAAAAAAGGGATAGTGTCAAATTCCCATCTTAGAAAAAATGTTTTACAAATTACTGAGAAAAATCATATTGAAATGATTTTATTTCAGATTAATTCCCTGGAAGGATTTGTGAATTTTTAGTTTTATAGGGTTATTTTGTAAAAGCAGTTTTAGCTTAAAGTGCTTTTAAACATAACAGATTGGAATATAGAACACTAAAAAATGATGATGAGGAAGAACTAAAGATAAAAACAACTCTGACATTAGTAACTCGTGGCAATTATACTTCCAAGGGACATGAAATTTCACTTGCTCTATGCTTTCTAACACACATCCTTAAATTTCTTTATGATGCACTTTTGATGTTAAAAATGTCATATATTGTGCACATGTCTTGCAACATCATTATAAAATATGCTTATTTCAATACTTTCCACGTTCAAAACAGCGACCATTATTGAAGGGAATCTGGTGCCCCTTTATGGCTGAATAATTTACCGGTCTTATAGAATTCATACATATCTGAAATTATGTCATCTGTAGGACATGTTTTGACTTGATTAAATATGATACAAAATAGGTCATCAAATTCACATTATCAATAATTTTAAAATTTTTAGATAGCCACTCTAAAGGTCCACGTTATATCTATATATGGTAAATATGCACTATTTTAAATTTTGCAATATTGTGCATATATTTGGACATATTGCAGACATATTTGGACATACTGTGGACATATTTGGAATATTTCAGCTTTTCTCTTAATTGACATGCTATATGGCTACTTATATTCCCAAGCCACTTCAATCTGCTTCTTTCAAATCGTGTTTTTGCAACGTGTTTATCTAATTATTACTTATTTATTAGTTTCAGCAGAAGTATTTAATTAATTAGCATCAGATGCAAAGATAAAAGTAAATACTAACACATAAATTATGCCATTGAATTGGTATAAATTTCATAGGCCCTAATGCTGGTAAATGCAGTTAACCTTATTGATTTATCTGAATACATTAAAATAACATAATAAAAACATTTTACCACAAGACAATATAATATGACCACCGTGTCAGCTATTTTAACCTTCAAACCTTAAATGAACAGCCTAACACTGAACATATTGATTCTTTTAAAAGTCATCCTATAACAAATATGACATTATTGGTTTTAAGTCTGGGAAGTCCTGTTAGGTTATTAGAGAGTAGTATGAATGTAATCAGAGAAAATATTTGAAAGATAATAATTCTTTATTCCCCTCCTTTGAAACACACACACACAGTGAACTATAAAATAGCAATAATTGCTCGACGGGGTGTTAGATAATCTGTGCTAAATGAAGAAGTACTTTTCCTTAAGTGATACCTTTATAGTTGAAGGGTGTCATATATATTCAGTTGCCACAAGTTCTTAGAGTTAATTATTTGATATGTAAGAAATTTTCCTCAGAATTATTTAGTAAGTCACTGAAAATTTGTATTTTCAATATTTTAATATATGGTGGAGAAAATTATTAGGCACCAGATAAACCATGCTGAGTTAGAGATGACTTTGTATCACAGTTTAAAATTAGAGTACTTGTTTTAAGGTCTTTATCCATGTGAGTACATTTCAAAAAATTGAGGTCAAATAGAATAGCTAATATAAATGTCAGTAGTTTAACCACGCCATGTGGTCTTTGCTCCAGTTTTAATATCTTGTAAAGGAATATAAAACCATAAGCTACTATTGGAAGATGATAAAATATCAGATTTTAATAATATTTTAAAACCAAATGTACTTAATCCAGCTATTAAAAGGCATAACTTAAACAGAAGGAACATAAGACTTAAACAAAGCAGAAGACAGCTGTCCAGAAATTATCAATTGCTAAAGCACACAGATTGTGATTAAAATTTAATGTGGCTTTTAAGCAAAGATTTTGCTTATCAGACAGAAAGAATCTCAGAGAAAATATTGTTATTGATTTCATCGTTTTAAATGTAACTGATCCTTTAAGTAATTTTTCTTGCTTTCAGTACCACTTTTTAAACTGACTGCTTAAACTAGGGAAATTATTAGACAGTATGTTCATTTAAAATTCTAAGCCAAATTGTTCTCCAGTGCACTCAAAGTCACATCTGTTGAAAACAAAACACAGCATTCAATCCATTGAGTAAAAACAAAACACAACTGCAGGATATTTGGATAGTCAAGTCATGTAAATTAAATGATACTGAAAATGATATTTTTATTGACTTTTTTCAAGAATCTGGTCTTTGGAGTTAATATACATTGATTATCTTTTATGTACGCTAAAATAACAGTAGCGCGAAATAGATCCACTGGAGTAAACATACTAGTTTTAGAGTTAAGGAGTAGAAGTAGATTGTAACTCTTTTTAACAAATAATTTTGCCTTTTAGGTAAAGAACTACAGAATATTATTGTTTCTATAAAATTAATTATTACAATGAGAAATCATTGTAATTACCTTTATGCTCCAGTAACACAAGGTGTTAAGCAATTACTTAACAATAGGTGAGACTGTAAAGTTTAAAATCCAATTTTAGCTTTGCTCCCTGGATATTAATCTATGTTGTGCATATAAAACTTTATCTTAAATTTAAGGAATATGAATATATTTATTGATATGGTTATATGTATTTGTAAATAGATAATGTCAACTAAATGCCACAATTTAACTTAGGTACCATATGTGCATTTATATTCTCATAATAAATGTATGGACTTGTATACTTAGGCCTTTTTAAAATGATATTGATAAATGTATTACTCAGTGTAAGTCAACCCAAAAAATCTAGGTAGTAACTGCTTACAAGTTTTCCTATTTTCAGAAATGTAAAACATAACTTTTAAACCAAACGACTTTTAGTAAGGTGAAATGTAATGCTCTTATATTACCGTTGCTCTTGCATTCTCAAATGTATTTCAATTGATTAATTAGTATTGATCTAATTAATCATTGGCAACACCAAAGAGCCAGGCAGATATTATTTCTTTGTGTCCTGAACATCTGCAAGTATAGGTAAATAAAGACGTAGATTCAAACTTGAGTATCAGATGATTGACTGGGTTTTCATTTTTTAACTTTGTCCCAACTAGACCAACTACTAGTAAATGAATGAACATGTTTTACATCTTTTTTTGTGTCTTTGACTAACAGAAGTCTACACAATCACGCAATCCAATATGGACACCAAAAAAGTTTTAAAAACCTCCTAAAAATAGCACCTTTGTGATTTGTCCATGCAGTTAGTATTTTCTTAGCATTCCTAGTTCACTAAGATAACATTTTTATTAATGATAAACTGAATTCTCACTTTCAAAGAAATGATTTTACTTACTAATTAACTTATGCCAATGAAATCACATAAAATCCTTGGATATACCAACACAGATGATAATCCAATAGCCATTATATTGTTTGTTAATTCTTGGTGAGGAATGCATGGGGAACTAAAGCAGAAGAAATATTTAGTAATATCTTTAATTTTGAAGAAAAACATAAACTGGCTTGCTTTTGGTTATCATTGTGACACTGACATGAATGCCTTCAGTACTATCTGTAATATTAGGGTTTTTTTAATTTCTAGCAACTATAGTAACATAGCATGTGCTTTCATTTGATATTTATGGACAGAAATGACGCCATTCTTCCTTGAACTCTGGAAATTCTAATCTCAAATTTTCAAGTCATAAATGGTAGTGCAATAAGGTACAACATTTATCACTTAAATTAACTTTCTTCTGAGCATCCTAAACTTCAAACATTTGATTAAACTCATTTGGAAAATCTAAATCCTATTTGCCAAAATCCTCCTACAAGTTAAATAATCTTGAGAAAAACTTATTTGCTGAAATTACAGGATGATTTTAATCGAATGAAGGCCCAGTTAAGCCTCTGTTATTTAGGCAAGACCCGCGTGGTCTCCCATTTCAAAATGTCCTTGTTCCACGGCTTTCTATACTCCCCGGGCACTGAGTAGGGAACTGATGACTTCTACAGGGCAGGGCCAATTCCTTGGTAGCAATTCACTCATCCTCTGCAGCCTAGGAACATTTTGTCATTATAATTCATCTTTTTCATAACTAATTGCCCATCCTACTTTTAAGGAACACCAACGTTTTCAGTTTCTAAAATATCTCAATTACTCACCTTACCTCCTTTTCTTACCAAATTTCTTTCAAACGTGATTCATTATAAAATGTTACATTTTTCCATCACTTGTTAAACTTAGGATCCAAATTTTTCTTTTCCCATAATGTGGAAATATCTGATTCTTTTTTGCTTTACCCAAGTGTTCTGGCTTGTGTCTAGATGTCCCCCCAAAGCCTCATGCATTCATGGGGGCTGCTTTTTCAGAGGTGGCTGGATCCAAACTGTGGAATGCTGGGATTGATTCATGGTGCAATGCTTGGATCAAGGGGGCTAGGATTAAGGATGTGAGTGCTACCTGATCTAAGGAGCCTGGATAAGATAAAAGGGATAGAAGGAGATGTGGCCATCCCTCCCTTGTTGCTTTGCTACTGTCTCCCTGCCATGAACTGTCTCTCCTCTGCCATGCTACCCTGCCTTGGAGCCAGCCACTTTTGGACTAAAATATCTACAAACTGAGTTAAATAAACCCTTCCTCCTTTAACCTTGGATGTCAGGTATTTTGTCTCAGAATTGAAAAAAGTAACTGAGGCAGGAATTTTTGTTTTGTTTTGTTTTTTGGTACTGGGGATCAAACTTGGGTCCTTGTGCTTGTGAGGCAGGAGATGCAAACACTGAGCTAAAGCCCACGCCCTGAGACAGGTATTTCTACCACTGGTTTAATTACATTTAATTCTTTCCATAGGTTTGATTTAAAGCAAACACACACATTGTTGGTGGTTGTGATGAAACAGACACAGGTGGAAGTAGAATTAGCTGATTTCTTCATGGTTAAGATGAACAAAACACAAAAACTAAGAATATTCACTGTTAAAGACAAATCTTTGCAGATAATAAATCATTGTTGTCTTGAACTTAACATTTAGTTGAAAATTTGGTGCTTTTAGTTCATGTGTAATGAGTATGTAAGTGATAGAAGCAGAAGAAAATGATGCTTTCTGGTTTCCCAACTACACCATCAACCTATCTAGGATGAATCACATCATGTGTCCTCTGGAATTCAAAGATGAAAGTGTGGGAGGCAACATGAAGGAAAATGACTAAGGAATATTAGTTTCTTTACCAGTATATGTGTTATAAAGTTCTCTGTTGCCTTGTTGTGACTTCATTCTCATTGCTTGGAAATAAATCATATTCCTACAGTTAGCATGTGTCAGTCACTTTCAGTTTCAGTATTTAATGGTCCATCTTTTTTTTTTTTTTTTGGCACTGGGGATTGAATAATGGTCCATTCTCAAAGTCTGAGATTTACATAAATAGCAGAATATACATGTGAGTATGGACTTGGGAGTTTGACGTGTTTAAGAACCTCTATACCCTTCCTGATTTTGCAACCTATAGCAACTTCCTTGATCCCCTTTTGCATCAACTACTCTTTTTAAAAATGGGCACAGGAGCTGGGCATGGTGGCTCACACCTGTAATCCCAGCACTGGGGAGGCTGAGGCAGGAGGATCACTGGTAGTTCAAGACCAGCCTGGGCTACATAATGAGTTCCAGATCAGTCTCAACTATATAGTGAGACCCTGTTTCAAAAAAAATAAACAAAAAAAAATTGGCACAAAAGCTGAGCATGTTGGTTTGAGCCTAGAATGCCAGCTACCTAGGAGACAGAAGGATGAGGATCATGAGTTTGATGCCAACCTGGACAATATCAAGAGACTGTCTCTTATAAGAAAAATAAGGGGATTGGGCATGCAGGAAAGAGGATCTGCTTATCATGCTGGAGGTCCTGGGTTCAATTCCCAGCACCACAAGAAAACAAATGAAAAACAGAAAAAAGAAAAGTGGGCAGGGAAAATATCTAGCAAGGTAGTTGAAATGATTTAATGAAATAATGTACTAAAAGTATTGAGCACTGTGTATGTCATGTGGTAAGCACTGAACATATGAAACATTATTAAGGCTGATAAAATAGAATGACACAAAATGCCAAAACATTTGACATTCTATAGTGTTTATTCTAACCCTATTCATACTTAGAAGTCTTTTTCCCATCATGGGGCCTTACCAGTCAGAAGAAAAGAAACCGATAGCTTGAAAGAGACATCCTTCAGGGTGGCCTAGACTACAAGGAAATCAGTTAGTAGAAAATTAACATAGAGATATACTACAGTTTCCGAGCTGATGCTTTAGAGTTTCACACTTCCCTAGTGTCTTTAGTGCAGTTGCTCAGAGTTTTAATGCTCTGTGTTGTTTTATCGCGCACTGGCACCATCTTCACTCTCCAAGTGGACACCTTCATTTAGAAAGCAGAGGGAGTTCCTTTCTACCATCCTGTTAGGCTTAGATGCATGGAAACCCTCTTATCATCTCCCAATATCCGTGCTGGCAGGACTTTTACGATCCATTTCAAGGGTTACTAATACCATTTTTTACATGTCTTTCAGAAAGGAATTGTTGCCAGGACCTTAATATTTTTCCCTTTTCTTTATTATAACAATTATTAAGAAACAACAGGTCTAAGCTTTAAAGAGGATTTGAATACATCTTTGAAAGCTAATATGTTATATTGTGCTAAATGATAGCTCTCTTTAAAATTGGATGTTTTATGTTGTAAATAAGTTTAAAATGACAAAGGATCATGATTTTTTTTTTTTTGTAATCCTGAGGTCTTGTTACATTAATCTCAGGTCAGATACTGCTTTATGAGAGAACAGTAGTTTAATGGGCATTTGTCAATTCAAATTAAATTATAACTTTAGAGACAGTAACTTGCAAAACTTAAAACAGTCATATGATATTATGAATTACATCTTATACACATTAAGATATCTTAAAGCAAGGAAACCAAAGATAGAAAATATTGGTTCATATTTCAAACCTCCCTCAATATGTGTGAATATAGCCTCAATTTAATAAAAATACATAATGCAACTTTCCCTGGGTTAAATGTCCTGCAATTGCTCTTGGAATGGGCACTTGTTTTCCCATTATTGGCCACTTTAATTGATTTACCCACTAATTTTCTCATTTAAAGATCACTTTATAGGATTGGGTCTCTTCATCTCAGTGATATGTTCTGCTCCTGCCCCGTCCAACAACACAACAGTTTACATATTTCTGAACTTGATCTGAAAACTGATTTAAAAATCCATATGGACAATCCGATTTCCCTGAAAATATATACACACAGTTCTGCTCAGAGGTGGCTAAAATAAAATAAATTTCATTTGAGGAGACAGGAAGGAAGCTGAGACAAGAAAAGTGAAGATTCTGAAGTAAATGGGTACTCACCCTGACCAGGATGGAAACCCACCTCTCCCGAGAGAATATTAGAAGAAGGAATAGAAGACAAGCATTGGAAAAGTAGAATGTTTGTGCTTTTCTTTCCGGTGGACTGCATTAAATATTCAGCAAAAGAGGGGATCAGTTTACATGACTCTTCTTGTTTCTCATGTATCGACTGACAGGTGCTGTAAACATACACAGACAAACACAGTCCTGGGCATGCACTGCTCGCCTGGTCCCACAGAAGACAGGCTGCCATCTAAAGTGATCGCACCGAGGATGGAGGCCATAGCAGATATGCCTTGCTCAGATTGGAGATGGAGCTTGCCTTGTGACTTTGATTCTCCACAATATTTATTCAGAGATGATTTCATCCCAGAAACACATCACTAAGGTAGAACAACCTTGCTCTGATCCTGGGATATGACTGAAACTCTCCCTAATGCTTTTGCCATCTAGTAGAAGGAAGAATCTCATTTTGTGAATCTTTCACTTTGCTAGGAACAATCTGTATCTCCTTGATTTCTGGAGGGTAAAGTCAGAGATCAGGGAGCAACAACTGACCTTGGTTTTGAGATCAGAACTAGTATTTGAAACATCCACTCATTCATAGTTCAGTGATGTCATAGTAAATAAATAATGACTGTTTACACTAACGACTAAGAGTTTCTTTTTTCTACACTATAGGCAGCGATTTGGCTGAGACAGTACCATTCTGTGATACTATCACACACTACCTTTTTTCTCACTTTAATTGTACTTTTGGCTGTCATTTGCGCTTTTGAATAAAGGTTTACATTAGTGGAAGTTATCATAAAAGCATATCTCCTTTCCCTGAGTTGATATACAAATCAAAAAGAAAGGATAAGGCCAAGACTCCCTTTGTCCTTGGAAGAGAATGCCATCTGCATTTAGCTTATGATATTCAGCTAGGAACAAAATTCTAGCATAAGGATGTCGTTAATACAACCCTCAAATTAAACTGTAAATTCAAATACTTTAAATGCCTTATAATAGTCAAAGCCAGTAAAATCGACCCTGTATATTTTTATTTCATCTCTGTTGGATCATATGATATTTAATAATTGGTTCTGGCACCTCGTTGCAAATTATTATAACTTTGAGATTCAACAGTCCTATTGAACATATGGGCAGCACAGGCTCTGAACATATATATGATACAGCCTCTCAAGAGGACCTTCTGTCTTGTTTTCCTTAGCTTGGAAGGGTCAGGTAAATTTTGTTGTGTCGTCATGTGCTCAGATTCCTCAATTTCTCTTTTGCAGGATAAATGCTTAACGGAACTGATTTTTCCCCTAGCTGTGAAAACCTCCCTTGCAAAGCCAACAGAGAAATTCATGCATCTGGGATCTAGTTTTATCAGGCTCTTACTAAAGCAGTAATAAGCTTTTCTGGCATCAGGTCACAAGTGTTCATCAACCCTAAATAGGTTCTATTACTTAATTCCATATTGTGTTCTGGTTTAGGTGCTAACTACAAGCATTTTTGGAGTCAGGAGAACTTTCCATGCCATTGAAAGTATAAGATGATTCTTTATTAAACCTGGAGAAGATGGAAAGTTGGCAGTAAAATAGACTTGGCCCCAAGAAACCTTTCACATAGTTAGACAGTCTCCCTCCAACAATTTTTTCCAGACCTACTCACAATAACACCCTGAGACAATATGAGGAAAAGCATTCCACCCTACAACCCATTAAGGTTATTTTCAACATCCCTGCTGCTTTGCCTCTGTATCTAGCCTATGTGCCTTGATTTGCTCTTGTATTATTTCCCATTAATTGCCTTATTGTTTATTGCCACATTCAAACATACCATAGTATGGGCACAGTGGCAATAATTGCAGAGTAAGTTGTCTTTCAAAAGAGATGTCAAAATGGACAGTAGTGGGTGGGGTAGGCAGAAGGTTATGATTTATACCTTATGTTGACATTGTGGAGCAGAGCTGGTTCAATTTCTCTTGATTTCACTATAATATCTAATGCTAATCTCTCTTTGTCTGTCATATAATTAGTCATTACGAAGACTACTAGACTGAAAAGTTCAAGGGGAGGGGGCAATGGTTAAAGGAATTTTTCGAGCACTGATTTTTTTTCATATCCGCTGCAATATTATAGCTTTAAAATGGCATGTTGGTGGTAAAGAAATAGCCATATACAATGTAACTGTAATTCTAACACATTATAAAAATGAATATCCTATCTTATTTTAAAATTTCTGTATAAAAGTGCTTCACATAGCTATGTTTATCTACATGTGTATTTGCTTTTATTATCTATCAAAGGCATTTTGAGGCCCTTTGTCAGGGTTGCAAAAATCCACCTTTCAGTGAACCACCCTACCCTTATATACCACGCTGATGAGGAGAACCATCTTCATGATTAGGTTGTGACTTAGCCAAGACAAATACCAAGGATCATTTTAACCCTGGTGAGCAGCACGTTGGGATCGTGATTAACTGTGCCTGAAGATCACAGGGCTGAAATCCTGTTCATATCACCGGGATGAAAATATTTTTTGCTTCTGCTGATTTGCTTTGAATCCTGGATTGCTTGCTTGGCATCACGTAAGCCAGTAGGTGGAGTGCTTGCTAACAGTAATTGAATATACAGAACGTGAACTTAAAATAAGTGGAAGCCACTTTTCTTGTTATAAACTGTTAAAACCATATTTACATTGAACTCTTTTTATGGATATAATTAGCTGGGGAAAAAAGTTGCAAGGGCAGGGTTGAGATGAATGTAGGCCTATGGTCACATGGGAGAACACAGAGGCAAATTGTGCCCAAGAAGATCAACACATCATATGGTATAAATCTTACGCAAAAGACACTTTCTCAAACATTCCACTGAACTTGATTGGGTAAATAGACCATCATCTCTATTTTCTAAAAATTCAGTACATATGCACAAAGGATACTCTGTCATGAACTGTACCTGAAAACGCGTGGTTTAATTATATACACGTGTTGGTAGGCATAGTAAATTCAGCACCTTAGAAAAGTTCCAATATGTGGCTCTAAAATAAAGTGTAACTTTCTCCTAAGAGTAACTTGTTTTCCTCCAAAGAAAGCTTTTCAAATGTATTTAAAAGCTGCAGCTTGAGACTTGCTAACTACATCACTCTAAATCTATCTATATCACACCTAAAGATGTTAAAGCAACATTTAGAACTCCAAGGAGAAAACAAGCAACAGAATTTAGAAAGCAGGAACCACATGAAAATAGGAAAAGTCCTCAGTCGTTTTTTAAGAATGTGGATTACATGATGTGAAGTAGATGAAAATGTGGGAGTTTAAAAAAGAATCTCTTGTTCCATATCAGGAATACTTAACATGTCTGATTTTGTGGTTTGCAAGTACTGCAGATTTGTGTGGCTTGGAAATACCATTGCATCTAAAGCAGCTCCAGAGAAAATAACTGTACAATATACAATGACAACGCTACTTACTAATAGAGTGACCTTTTCCCCTTTATTTAACTCCATCACCAATAATGATTTCATTTAAAAATAATTTCTATCAGGATACTATTGACCCCCTTACCATTACTCCAGCATATTCTCAGCACCTTCTAAACTTCAGGTAAATTTGTGTCTCAGATATGTGACTTTTTCACGCTGAGATCAGAGAATAGGAGAACAGAGGAGAATTTGCAAGATTAAGCCAAATTAATCATCCAAAGCTTAAAGCAATGAATAACTGTTTAAAATACTGGGAAGCTTTACTTAAATCAACAAACGGCTTGCCACTTTCTACCTTTCTGAGTAATTTGAAGAGTAAAATGGGACCTCCTTTAGGCCACAGAAAAGGAGAAAAAATACATATTGTAATTTAAAATAAAATTTAAAATGTGTTATTTTCTATTTCTTTTTTGAGGAAAAAAATGTTCATTTTCACGAAGGGTCTTAAAACATCATGAGATTTGGCTGGTAGTTAAATGTGGCAAACTATGAACAGAACATAATTCCGATCCTTTGGCCAAGAAAGCAATCTTTTGGAATTTATTATTTACTTATTTTGAACTGGAGAAGTGTGAATGCTGACATATTCTAATCCCAAGGCAAACTGCATGAGCGTGGACTAGGCCGTGAGAGACTACAAAGATCATCTATAAGGTATGACGAGCTCATTTGTGGCTTCAAGTTTCACAAGTACCTTGTTCAATTGCACACAATACTTTTATTTTTTTTCCGGTATAGGGGATCGAACTCGAGTCCTTCCTCTTGCGAGGCAGGTGGTGGAACCACTGAGCTAAATCCCTGGCTAACACAATACATTTTTTTCGTCCTCTCATTTCAAAACATTCCAGCTCACTTGCTTCTTTGTCGCTTGTCAGTCACTGCTACCTAGTTTTCCCTGTGTGTTACTCCCCTCAGACACGGAACCATGTCATTCTCAGCCAGTGTGCATCCCTTCACAGTGAGTAGGCAACAGTCTTTACTGAGAAAAAGGGAAGTGCTAGACTCTGGTCTCACCAAGAGTCTACTCTCTCTTAAGAGAATCTGTTCATAGATCCTGAACAGATCCACACTCAGGGTGTTGACTTGGAGAATGAAATCTTCTGCACACAAGCACAGCAAAATATTTTGGTGAAATGTAATTATCAGAAATAGTGACACTACCAAATTAGTTAACTGCATTTCAGCATGAAGCTTGAGTTGCCCCTGCCCATTCTTGTTCCAGACTCATCTGAAATTAGCAATTCAGCTTAATGATGTCACAACATTTGCCTGCCTACGGGCACTGAAGGAAGACATAGAACGGCTCTCCTTGCATGGGTTTCCCCTCTTCTCCCTCTATACACAAACAGCCCATCTGTCTCACTCATACGCAAACTTATTCTTGAAACATCATCATTCTATTATTATCATGGTTGCTCATTAAAATTGGTCCTTAATTTTAGATTATGTTTAGGAATCAGGGATCTTGTTGGCCAATTAAAACTGTGGATAGTAATATGCCCTGGAAACAGCTCATCTCACCAAAAAAAAAAAAAACCAAACAACAACAACAACAACAAAAACCCCCAAATCCTCAGATGCTATATATTTCTGTTCACTTACTATAAGGTAAGCTTCTGTGAAATACAGATAGCCTACTTAAAAAAAATCACAACAAAGAATTCAACCCCTCCCAACCTCTAATATTTTTCAAAGTGTGAATTGAAGAGGACTTAGAGACAGATGGGTCTGGATGATCAAGTTACCTGTTATAGCAGCACATCTGCCGGGGCAGTCAATCATTGTGATGGCTCTGACAGGTCGATGGAGCCTGAGCAAGAACGGCTAATGCAGACAGAAGAACGGCTGGGGAAGGGCAGACCTCCTGCCTGTCTCCTGGGTTTGACTGGTCTGAAAGCTGCACTTGAATTTGCTCTGTTAAAAATTTGTCTGTCTATTAAGCAGTATTATTAGTTGAAAGACTTAGGTTTCTAATTTGTTTTAAGCCAATATATTGAACACATATGATTTGAAATGACTAGAATAGCACGTTCGAGCTATCAGTCAATATTTGGTCATATTTGGGGAATGTGGTAGAGAGTGTGGAGTGAATAAGATTAGAAAGGGTAGAAGTGGGAAATAGTTTCAAATTTACATTTTTACCATAAGTTTCAAGAGGAAAAAAAAAAGTGCATAAAGCACTGGTTCTGAGATGCCTATTACTGAGAGCTCAGTATACTTAATATTAGCATTCAGTAGAACAAAGGCAATTCTTAAAACATCAAGAACCAAACTTAATCAAATTTATAGAGGCCTGATGCTTTCCTTTCTCCATATATTTGACTTTCTTCTGCCCTGCAATCAAAAAAGGAATCATATTTATTATCCAAATAGATGAAAATATTTGGCAATAGTACACCCTAGAAAATATGGAGCAAGTGATTCTAAGATTTTTACAAAAAAATGAAAAGATGTGTTTCAGTTAAGTGCAGCATTAATTGTACCATTTATATGACACATTTTAAAAACCCAGGTGTTGGAAGACAATAGAATCTCAGAAATATCTTGATTTCTTCTAGTGACTAATTAATCAGTTATTAAAATTATACAACTATGAAGGGGTATCAAAAT
>NW_022900929.1:52274109-52384109 GCF_012274545.1 Fukomys damarensis | reverse complement strand
GTACCTGATCCAATGTTCAAAAATCCATTCTACCACCTTTACAAGGATGACGGTCTTACTGACTGCACTTTTTTTGATATGTCCACAAGGTGAGCAAGACAGAGTTGGAGAATCAGTTCACGGGAGCCCCAAATTTCACAAAAATCACAGGAATTACGTAATATAGATAAACAAGTTATTTAGCAAATTGGCTTGGCCACAGTCAAGATCTCTGTAATACAATTTTAAGGGCCTTTCCAACACCTTCTTTCATTGGTCTATCTATTGAGGCTCTACTTACGTCCTGAGAGCCAGCCTTGATAGAGGAACAGTTTGCATCTATGTAAGCTCTGGATGTCCCAAACTGCAGGATGAAGATCCACACTGGCCTTTGACGTACCATCACCACTGTTCAGCTGAGCCCATTGGTCAGTAACGCACAGGCTTCGAAATGGGTCAAATCACACTGACATTGCTCTAGTACATATTTCTTTTTGCACCCCTAATATCCTTCCTTCTTTCCTCCTTTTTTTTCCGTCCCTCCCTCTCTTAATTCCTTCTTTCCTTCCTTCCTATTTCCAGTTACTCTTTCACTCATAGACTAGATTCTCTTTACTTTTTATTTATACATTTCAAGTGTTTGTCACTTATTAGTTTATTTAACCTATATTTTCATTTAACCCACCGGCACTGTTAAATATTTTATTAAAATATCCCCGGATGCCAGCACTCTTATAGACAATTTATTTTCTATTCTACATCAGCCTGCATTTCTGTACACTGTTCAGAATGGCTTTGACCTTTGTGCCTGTGCTATCACATTGAAAACTCATGCAATACTATTGAATTTTGTATCTAGCACTCCGTGTTTTCAAATCAGTTTACGATTATTGATTAGTTCTTTCACACAATATCCAAGCAAAACAGCCTGGATAGGGCTGGAAAACACTAATTTTATTGATAAGGAATAGAGATACTACTACTTTGTCTGGCGATCAGCAACTTGATGTAGAGCACAGTGTGTCTCAGGAGGTACTGGATTCCACGGACTGAATTCTTTACCAGGGAAGCCTAGCCAGCCAATTTTAGTGTATAAGAGACTGAGAAGATAAAGTCTGTTTCCTAGAACCAGACAAACTAGATTCAAATTCTGGCTTCATCTCCCTAATTGTGTCACCTTGAACAGGTCAATGGATTTTTCGGTGTATCCATTTTCTAATCAGTAAAACCAATATAGCCTCTTCATATGTGGCTATAAGAACTAAGGAGGGGTACTGGTCTCAGATTAAAATGTCACATTTTTCTGTGTGTGTATTTTTTTAAAGTTTCCTTTCCTTTTCAGTGACCTCCATGGATTGATATTAATGCTTTGTGCCTTTTGGGAGCTACATTCATTTTTGTTCTCCAATACTAAAGCTAAGCATTGTTTTCTCCTAACTGATCTATTTTTTTAAAAAAATTAGCAGTGATATGTGCAATAAATCTGAAACTTAGGGTCACATAGTACATGGTTTCTCTTCCATCGGAAACCCAAATGAAAACTAACTTAGCAAAATGAAAGAAAAAAATACATAAAACAGGGAGGGAGACTTTTTGCAGATGAGAAAGGGGATCTAGGGATGGAGAAAAGGGAGAGTGTGGAGAGGGGAGGGGAAGTAAAAGAGATTAAGGTACTATATATACATCTACTAACTCCCCAGAATGGATGTATTGATTATGTATTATAAGTGTGTACTTATCAAACAATATTTAAAAGTAATGTAGCAAGCGTACTAAATTTCTGCTGCAAACTGCCTTCATATTGCCTGCTCTGCACTAGCTACTCACTTTTCACATTTGCAGTGAGGGTAAGAAATGACTCATTCATTAAAAACTTGCACTGAGTCTCTCTTGTGCCACAGATTGTTCTATGGACAAGGGTGCACAGGACAGACAAAAATGGAGTGCAACCTTTTGCTCTAATGCCAAAGAACAAATGACAGAGCTGCAGTTATCTCCAAAGTCTGTTTTTTTAAGCAATTTTAAATACCTTAGTGGAAAAATGTTTTGCATTCACTACAAGTTCTTCCCGGAATAGGAAGAGGCATTCTCGCTTTAGGTTGAGGAAGTTCATTCCAGAAGAAGTAAAAATCTCCCATTCTTCGCTTTAAAATAACGTCTGCCATACTCATCCTTATGTCTTGCTTCCGGTCTTTGTGGATAAAAGATCCTTGTCTCCATGTAGGAGAACCTTCTCTCTCTGCATTTGATCCTATTCCTCCAATCCCCAGTGAGACCTCACACTATCACACTGTTTGTCACTACTGCCTTTGAACTTCTGTGCAAAAACAGGATTGGACATCTTCTCCCCAGAATTGGAATAATAAAAGACTAATTGTTTCATAATTCTATGTCTAACTATAATACTAACAATAGTATCTCTCCTTTCCTTTACTACCCAGATTTTCACTGTGTGGTCTCTTTTTTCAACTTCTAAAGGACACTCGCATGACAACTTTTTAATTGTTTTAATTTTCTCACTACCCCATGGTCAATCATCTCCCTCAGCAGATTCACTGCTTATAAGATTCAAAGGATAACTTTGAGTCCTCATCTATTTTGTCCTGTAAGACTTTCAAGACTTGCAATCACTCTGTTTCTCTTTACCATGGAAGATTTCAGACTTGAATGTTTCTGCTCTCTATTATTTGTGGTGTGTTTTTTTATTTTGTTAGCTACCTCCTAAAACCAAATTTCTGTAGTATTTGACCTCTTTTTTTCTTATTTGAAACACTTTCCTGGGTAATTTCATTGTTTGAGATGCCTTTGAGGACTACATACATCCTAAAATTTCTGCAGTTTCCTCCCTCCCTTCCTCCCTCCCTCCCTTCCTTCCTTCCTTCCCTCCCTCCCTCCTGCCCTCTCACCTTGTCTTCATCCCTCCCTCAATTACTCTCTTTTTCACTCTTTCTTTCTAACACCTAGAATGGTGTCAAAAACGCTAGACTCCAATCAGAAACGAAACCAGCACCAGATAGCAATCATTATCTCGGCTTCTCTGCTGGAGACCCCTGCAGTTCAGTTCTGGTCTCCTGCCCAGTATTTGATTCAGGCTCATGGGGGAAAATAAAAACCTAAAACAGAACTAAGAGAGACAGAAAGCAGGGCACCAGGACAACCAATGCTGGTCCAACTGACCAAAGTGCTGGCCGGTCCAAGCCACCAATTTTGATTGGTAATCAGCTGAGGTAAGGGTGAGCTATGCATAAGGGTAAAACTATAAGCAAGGACATGCAATTATGTGATTTCTATGGAGATTAATGTAAGCAAGGCTCTAGAAAGGCAAGACAAAGTATTTTCAAATTAGGAACCGAGTCCACAAAATATATGGTTATAATGAAAACACTGTTATTCCAGTAAGAAGCTTTTAATTGTGGGAAAAGAATTTGGGTGTGAGTTACTCTGACCTTTGCATGCGGGCTTTAGTTGACTCACTCACTTCCCAATACACTGGGCGTTACTTGCCTAGGAGAATTGTGGTGATCTAGACTGTAGGAAGGGCGAGAAGAATTGCGTGGAAACCTGACCTCCTTATGCAAAGGAAAAAGTGTAAGATGATGAACTACAGAAAGGATTGTGGAGGCAGGGTGAGTGACTAGCCTCCCACATTCCCGAGCTGAATAGGTGGAGAAAACCTCCCTTCCTAGGAGATCTTATTCATGGACAAAGTAAATTTAATTTTTTCATGGCACTAGGGAATTAAACTCAGATCTTTTGCACTGGGATATATCCCCAGGCCCATTAATTTTTTTTAAATTTTAAAACAGGGTCTTTCTAAGTCATTGTCAGGACTAGGCTTGAACCTACAACCCTCCTACCTCAGCCCCCACCCCCAAATGCTAAAATTACAAGTCTATACCATCATGCCCAGGTACAAAAGAATTTATTGGAAAAGATATTGTATGTTCTTTGTTATCATATAGCTTTGCATTGTTTTCACATAAGATCTATTGACTAGAAAGAATAATCAAAATTTCCCTGTGACTTTTTAATACAGATATCTCAAAGATCGATTGTGAAATTGGCCCTTACCAGTGTGGGCAGGTGCAGCCTATGGTTCAGAATATGAGTGTTAAAAGTTGAACTAGCAGTCAAAAGTCTTTTATTTGACAAACTATTCATTTCAGAACACAACTGCAAATAAATAATGAGAAAATAAATAAGTGAAAGGCTCTGAATAGCCATGATATATGTTTTAAGACAAAACAGTGAGGTCATGGCATGTAATTAATCAGTCTTTCAAAGATGACATTAACTTATATTCATAATAATTCTATGCCTTAGCTATTTTCACAGCTGATGGCATAATACCAGTACATCACTAGAGGAAGGAATTCTGTGAGACAGGATGCAGCAAGAAATGACATTGGAGGACAAAGGCTAGGATGGAAAACTAATTAGATGTAGGAACATAAGCACTGTAAACTGGAGATGTTAGTATAGATGCACCAACTTTGGTAATATTCCTAAGGGCCTTGTATCATGTAAGTGGAGTTTCTATTATGGTGCAACAGAAACAAAAAGCCCCATTACAATTAGAAATGTGTATGTTTTAGGTTAACTCCTCCATTTAGTAGCAATTGGATTTTAAGTCTGGACATGTAATTTCTTGGTGCTCAATTTTTTTATCTACGAAGTCATAAGAATAGCAATTTCTTAATGTCTAACATATTCTATTTTAATAATATAGGTATAACACAACAAAAAATTTTGTAAATAAATGTTAAAAAGCAGCAGTTTATTTAATGATCATAATTACCCTTAATCATTGCTATGACTTGGATAAGTATATCCTAAAAGCCTACGGGATGGACAAAGGCTTTGTTTCCAGCTCATAGCACTACCAGGAAGTTGTGGAACCTTTAAGAGTAGGGCTTGAGTAGGAAGTCTTCTGGTTGTATGAGTGAGTGCCTTTGACAGATATATTTGGACTCTAGCCCTTTTCTTTTCTTTTTTTTTTTCCTCCTCCCAAATGCCATGAGGTGAGCCGCTTGTTCCACTGTGTGCTCCCCACCATGATGTGCCAGATCACCACAGGTCCAAAATAATGGAGCCAATCAGTCATGGATTGAAACCTCCGCAACTGTGACCCAAAATAAACCTTTCCTCTTTGTAGGATAGTTTACCTACATTATTTGTTATGTTGTAAGAATTATCTAGTGTGTTTTAAATTAATTGTACTGTTTAAATAAGTCTGCTCTTTCTGTCTGTCTTCACTGTCATAGATGATTTCGTTTGCGATGGATACAAAAAGTGATGTGCACTGATCCTGTCTTTCAGAATGTCATGGTTGGAAAGCCATTACCATCTACATGTAGACTCTTAAATTTAATTAGCTTAAAACAGAACTCTTCATTTAAATTAAACCCTGTTCTTTCTCCTGGTGTCCCCAATCACCCACTGGTAAAACTATACTTTGTTGTCCCAATAATCTAAGTCATTTTTTATCTTTTAACCACATACTCTGTGTCTAGCTTGCTAGCAAGGATTGTTAGTTCTGTATGAAAAAAGCCATTCTGAGTCTATCAACATCTGTCCATTTCTAGTGTTGTCACCCTAGATAGACAAAGCCAGTATCATTTTTTTTTTTTACAAATGCTATCACAGTCGCTTACTGGTTGCTACTCAGCCCTTCACTTCATTCTCAATTAGAATATTGAGTGATCTTTTTAAAAACTGTAGATTATATTATGTTTTATTTCTACATAACCCCATTTGTTTTACCTTTGTCTCAGAAGGCTAGGCAAAGTGGATATTGCCTACTCCGCAGTTCCATTTTCTACGTCCTGCTCTCTGATAGTTTTCCATTTACAATGGCCTCCTGTCTCCCTTTCAAACACAGATAGCCTATTCGATCATCATTCTGCTTGTCCAGCCTGAAGAATATATTCACACCTGCAAAGGGAGGATGAGTCCAGGAGATGAGCAGAACCACTAGAATCAAATAGATTTGGAGAAATTGTTAAGAAGGGATGTGAGACAGATAATCAAAAAAAGCCAGCCTAACTGTTTCATCATTTGATGTACCATCAAACACTTCATACATATCTGAGTGAAATTGTTTATATAAAAATTTTCCCTAGCTAAAATTATATTTTCATTCAAAATTAGCAGAAACAGATACAGCCAACATAAGCTTCTAATTAGATACTTAAGTGGGATAATACAGTCCTGTGAAATTAGAGTACTTAGTCATGTCAAAGGATCATCTAATCATTGTTGACCAGTAAAACATGTCTGTTTTCTTTTAGATTAATCTTTGTGAAAAGTTGCCAAGATTACAGCCCTGTAGTTTGGAAACACAAAAAGAAGTGTCAGGGTTGTTTATAGCACTTGAGCTTTCACGGTCCTTTTAATGACTATTTCAAGGGACTTAGCTACTTGTTTGTTGACTTATATTATTTGATTATTAATCTTTTTATGGTTCATAGGCTTTTCTCTAAGGATTAGGCACCACTGAATTTTACCAATAAAATTATTTTCTCTAAATGAAAATTGTCTCAAACCCTTCTTTTCATAAAATGCTACATTCGTGTCTTAAATGTCAAGGTTTGGAATCCAAGGAAGTAATAAAAATAGGAAAAGCCATTAATGAAAAGTGTTATTTTGAATGATAAATTAAAAGATCAAAATAAAATGATTATTCATTGTACTATACAAACAGCCCATCTTTATACCCCCCAAAAATTCCCTTTTATCTTCGCAACTAAATTGACTAAGAGGCAAGATTTCCTAGCAACATTCATGTGTTTTTGACCTTTCTTTTAATCTGAGTACACAAATGTGATTCTGAAGCTAATAAATATACACTATCCAACCTGACTGTTCAGTTTCCCTAGGAGGAGGTTGAGAGGAATAGCTCAGCAAAGATAAGAGTTAAGAAAATAAACACTTATTCAAAACAGTTCTGAACATTTTCATATGGATGAGTTTACTTAACTGAGGTTAATAAATCAAAGTATAATTGAGTAGCATTTTATTGTGGCATCCTGACATATAATTATAACAGCACATTCTTAGAAAAGGTATGGTATAGTAAAGAGATTCTCCTGATGTTCGGAAAACTATATCTACATTCCATTCAGAAATATGTGCATCTATAATTTATTGTATTAAAATATTTGACATTTTGAGAATCTGTACCTTTTTACACCATTAGAATTTGGAAAAATGTTTGATTGAAAATATGAAATGTAACTAAGCATTCTTCCAAAGATAATTGTAACAAAGTATGGCCAACAGCTTTGTAGCAGCAAAAATCTAGGTAAACTTCTTATTCAAATGATTTCTCATATCTGTATCTTGCTACCTATCTGTTATGTAGAAAATCAAAGATAGCAAGGACATCCAGAAAAAATAGTGGGATCTTTGCAACTTTGCCACATACCAATTTCTATATAATAAAAATTCTAAGCAGAATCAAGCCAAGAAGTGTTGTATAATCTTTGGGAGAGAAAAATGTCTTCCCTGCTGGCTAATTCACCAAAAGAGCAGGAGTTAAATGACATTGAGCCATTGGTTCGTTTTCTCTGGCATTATCTAATGAATCCCTCCAAATTTATATGTTTTGTATATCACCACCACAGATGCAGGGTTTAGTGAGTTTTGCTTATGCAAAATGAAAATAATTACAGAGAAGCTTTTAAGCCAGATGTTGAAAATCGCTACAGACGTGTTTGGGTCAGCATGTTTGACAGAGTTTACACAAGTGGCTACTCTAACTGGCAATTGACTGCATAGTGGACAATTGGTAATATATCTTCCTTGTTTTCTAAGTATATATTTATTTCATTTTAAATAATTGTGTCTGAGGTTAAGATGAAAATAAGAGTGATAGATACTCTATCTTAAATTTCTCAATAGGTACAATGAGTATAGTTTTGCCTAAACAGTAACTGCTTAAAAAAGAAATATTTTATTTATTCTGTCATCCATATAAGATTTGTTTTGTTTACAAGTCACAAGGATAATTTTTCTAACTGCCAAATCTTTGATCTCTACTTAAGAGTTAAAATTCCAGCTGTGTTCTTTGTGACTCTCATCTTCATTGTCACTAGTAATGAAAAGTTAGGCACAGCTGAGTGTTTTCTTTTTTCCTCTTTCTTCTTTCTTTCTTTCTTTATTTCTTCCTTCATTCTCTTTCTTTTGCTTATAATATTTGTGGTGATAAATTTGGAGCCAGTGCAATTTCTCTTTGATGACAAAACCTTTGATTAATAGGGGAATGAATTATTCTTGAGCTTATTGGTAGCTGTATATGTCAAAATAACCCCAGAACTGAAAGACATAGTTTTAGGAATGTACATAGACTATGAACTTTGGGGAGATATCTTATTGGTCATTTACAATGAACTTTATAGTGAAATTTGTCATTATTCATAATCTGAAAAGTATTTCTTATTCTTTCCAGGCCTCAAATATTCAGAGATCTCAAATATTAAAATTGAAAAAGTTAGTTAATTGTTTTTTAATTTAAAAAGGAACAAGAGGACTAAGTATTTGGCTAACTGAATTTTCAATCCTGTGCTTATTATATTCAACTGCCTTACATATACAGTCTTTCTTTTTCTTATCTTACTGAGCTTATTTATCTACTCCAAAGCTTTATCACTGTGTGCAAAGTTAAGTGCAAGCTCAGCAGAGCTCTCATATGGGATAAAAAAAAAAAAAAAAAAAAAAAACCTTACTTTCAGGCTAATTTGTGTTCTTAACCTTTTTACTTGTAAATCTGAACTGCTGAATGACATAATTTTCGATATCCCTGAAGTCTTACCATTTTAACAGTGAACAATTTCCCATCTCACTTTTAGAGATTTTGTTTTAGGTTTTACTTTAATATATTTGACACTCTTCAGCTCAGAGTTTTGCGCATAGGAGAGGCCTAGTAAATAAAGATGTCCAATTTAACAAATTATTGATAAAGTGGGAATCATGCTCTCTACAATTTACCTCTAACCTGTCTTTTATAGGGCCACACAATTTTTAAACATAACTGATAAAGCGACCCTAAAATATGGAATTAATCCTGATCCAATAAGTAAAAGGAAGTCATTCTAGTTCGGGGAATTTCTATCAAGTCCCACTTGCCATTGTATCCTCTTAATAGTGGACGTCAACTCCAGCTTCTTTTATTCCTACCAGTACATCTTTGCCTTAAATTTTAATCCTAATGGTGGAGTATCTATCCTGTTTCATATAAATTGTGAATTAGCATCTAGTATTCATAACTTCACTATACTGCAATTCTTCTCAGCATAGAAGTCTGTTAAATTGTCTCTACTCTAAAGAGGGGTAATGTGCTAGCAGCATTTGAATTTCAGCACAGTATTTGGCATCTACCTGCCCATGGCTGCTTTTGTGCCCCGCCAAACCTGGAATCTCATTTCCTCAATTCTCTTTGTCTGCGGGAACCCTGCTGTAGATGTAGCTGCTTTATTACACATACATTTTGTCAGCTATTATACATCCAGACTTCCTACCCGCTTCTAGGATTCAGTTTGTTTCCACATACCCGTTTCATCCCAAAGGATATTCTGACTTCCAGTGGAAAGTTCCTGGACTGATACTGTCCTGTTGTTTTTCTTGTTCCTCTGACATTTCAGTTAATTCTCTTTTTGGAAATGTCTTCTTCGGGCACATTCACATATCTTGTCTTTCTTTATCCTCCTTTTTTTTTTTTTCCTAATGTGAAGTCTGGAAAAAGTTATTATTTTTTCTCTTTCACGTATGAATCCAAAGACACAGTAATAATACTTGCTAAATAGCTATTGCAACGTTCGAAGTGAAATCTGGGAAGATGATTGGTTATACTGTGCTGACCAAGGCTCCGCGGAGCTTCACTCATCCTGAAGGGGCGCCGGAGGCCAGGGATTTGTCTTTGTTTTGAGTGTTTAGCTTCCTCATCAATAATTCCCCTCTATAAAATGTTTAAGTTTTGGGGGCTCAATTCAAATTCGTCGTGCACTTGGACAATATTTATTTTTCTCACTTATGCATCTTCTTTCGACACCATAAAGTAGTAGTTTTGATGCCGTGGATTATTTAAAATGCAAAATGTTCGCTTCTGCTAAGTCAGTCCACAAAATGATCTGTGCACAAAATATTTAGTCTCATTTAAGAGTAAAGAATTAGAGTGTAATTAGCATTACAATCAAGTAAATATCTGATATTTTGTTGTAGTTTGTTACTTAATTAACTCAGGTCATAGGCCCTATGGGGGAGGATGAGGCTTTTCTTCATTTTACTTCTTACTGCTAAGCAAGAAACTGTTCAAGAAGAAAGATAATTTAATATTTAAAGTATAAAGTTATACAAAGATTAAAAAATCAGAAATTTCTGATTTTGCCATTAGCTGAGGTCAGTCATATGTTACATGCATGTTATTGTTATATTGGCAATGGAAATGTAATAGAAATTGTCAAATCTGTGAAAATATGTATTGTTGTGTTCAATGAAAAAGTAATTTGAAAGAAACTGGATTACCAACAAGTGCAAATTAGATCAACCTCTTTAGTTCCTCTTTGGGGACAACTATACACGAGAAAGTGGCAACACCAGTAACACTACACTCTCCATATAAGTGCTATTCCTGAATTCATCTTAAATTTAAGCTTCAAATATTACAGTATTTGCTTATAGCAGAAACCACTTATACAAGTGTGGCTAGGAAATCTAAGTAAATATTTTGCTTCTGAGCAGGACTTGAAAACTAATGTAGCATGCAACTTCCAACTGCATTTAACTTTAAGTAAACTTCCAAAGCACAGCTCTGAGCATTGCACAGTCCAAGTACCTTCCAAATCTCTAGGGAGAGTGGAATTGGAGATTGGGCTTGTAAGACAATACTCTATGATTGGACGTAAAGGCATTCTAGGCAATACAAAGAGAACTGTAAAAGAACATGACATGTTTAGGGATTTTTATGTTGTCTGGTTTCTTAGCACTTGGGGATACAGTGTGAGGAGGGGTGGGCATAGACCCTAAGAGTAAGGTTTTCTTCTTGTTTCCTTTACCTCAAATGTGTGTGTGTGTATCAAATATACATATATATTAGTATAAAATATAATATATTGTATAATAGTATATATAATATTATATGTGTGACTTTCTATTTTATAGGCACAAGTTCCCACTTCACACAGTTTACAGTCATCTTGGGAAGTGGTTACGTGTACGTATTACAGCTTAGTTTTTTTGAACCCCTCGCCCTTCCTTCCTCCTACTCCCTCCTCCTTGTGGTTTCCCTAGCTTCTTTTTCATACTTGTTGATATTATTTTTAGCTCATGTAATGGCATACCACATTTACATTACTAGGAGTTACCAGGCTCCTGTATGTGGCACACCTTTATTCCTCTCATTTCCCCTAATCTTCCTCCTTACTCCTTCTTCTTCTTGTTCTCTTGAACCACTTCCCTATTCCAAGAGATTTGTCCCCCTGTCCCTTCCTATCCATCCTGTAACATTTTCTTTGTTTGTGCTTTGCCTCACTCAAATGAGGATATGGTATTGGTATTTCAGATTGAGTGTCTGGTTTATTTCACTCAGTATTATATTTTCCAGGTGCATCCATGTTGCTGCAAATGTCTCAAATGTACATTCTTTATAGCCGAACAGTATTCCATGATATATAAATACCACGTTTTCTTTACCCAGTCATCTGTTGCTGAGGCTGCTTACATGAGTTAGCTATTACAAATCGTGCTGCTATAAATATTGGTGTGCATGCATCACTGTAATGTGAGGACTTAAGCTCTTTGGAGATGACAACTAGCAGGAGGATCACTGAGTCATATACAACTTCTAATTTCAATTCTTTAAGAATTCTCCATACTGATTCCTGTGATGGTGGTAGTAATTTACATTCCCACCAACAATGGAGGAGAGTTCTTTTCACTGCAGTCATGCCAGCATTTGTTATTGTCCTCAAATGTTTTTATAAACCATATCCATATGCCCAGTCCAGTTCAAATGCCACTTTCTTCAACATGTTTTCTGAAGTATCACCAACTAGAAACCATTCCTTTCTCCAAATAAAAGCCACATCCCTGTATTCTCCATGTTGTGTCATGGGTGTTTGTGTACATGCTTAAAACTCATTGTACTGCAATAATCTTTCTGCAGAGGGGTATGCATGTCAGGTTCATTTTATTCATCCCCAAAGCACCTTTTTAAATGAAAAAATGAAAGATGCAATTATTGCAAATGATGTAATGAATGACAGCCATTCTTGGAGGAAAGAAATTAATAAACATGAGTGTGCCTTAAGATAGAACTGACACTTCTTAAAATTCCAAAATATTTTAAGTAAAACTGCAAAGAAAATGACATGCAAAATCAAAGAAAAGGAAGCATTGCAGAAATCATATGTTCTAGTCATAAAGTCATTGCAAACATTTCTTCAGGTTTCTATTGGTCATCCTTTATTACAGGTTGTTGAATGTGCCTTTAAGAAATTAAATTGCAATTAGAAAAGAGAAACATTCCTGAGTTGTGAATTCAATCTAATATAATAATGACCATCATTACACACAAAGTATAAAGTTTATCCTTTTGTATTACTTGTCGTTTCATTTTTGCATTGGAGTTTGTCCTGTGTAATAAGTTAGTTTCAATTTTTGAATTGCTTTGTAATAGAGTGGTCTTGCTGGGTTAAAATAGTGCCCTCATTATGGTACAGAGTAATTCAGTATCAGGGCTCTTGACTGGGAATGTGAAGCTGTAACTTATTTTACATTTATAACAACCTTAGTTATCTCAGATGGACTTCCTGTACTGCAGGAAACTGTACATCAATATTTTATCAATGACTCTGCAGCTTGTGCTGTAATGAAAACACATATACAGCTTTAATGCTTTTTCATTGTTCCAATTTTTCTGCCTATTTTTTACTTCACATTCAGGTCATATCACAGTAGGTATATAATATAATGACTTAACCACATGTTCTTGCTACAAGAAAAGTTGAGAGAAAGTAGCTGATTTTAAGTGCTACTCAGCTTCACATAGTTTACCAAAGTGAAGGCTATAGGGAACAGCTAAAGGAATCAGAATGGAAAATGGAGAAAACATACACATCAGCCTCTTTCTCAAGTGAGATAGCATGTATGAAAACATCCTACAAATTTTAAAACTTCATCCCAATATATTCCACAAAATAAGCATAAACTTCCTACTGAATCAGGTGAAATTATAGTGTAGAGGAACATTCATTAAAGTTAGAATTGTAAGAACTATGTTTGCAGCTCTATCTTCTATAACATAATGCACAAATTAGGTATGTTGGAAATATTTCTAACTTCTGAGGCCATTATTCTATTCACAGCCTTTTGTTTATTCTTGCTTGGTTTCCTTTCCTCTTTCTTTTAATACAGTTTTATGACTTTTTCTTTGAGGAGCTCCTCCTCTCTTGGGCCTATGGTTTCAGAAAGGAGATAGGCATTTTCTTTTGAGCTTGGTGAGTTTATCCAAGTAGTCAAATCATCTCACAAGTTTATCAGCCTAGAGCTAAACCTGGAATTGTTAAAAGAAAAACATATAGTATGTTTAGAATGACTGATAGTCATACTAACTCTGTTGAAATTGCATTAAGGTAACATTAAGAAATGTAATAACTCAAAATAATGACATCTAATAAAGAAAAAGAACAAGTCTTTATAAATCATTATTTTAAAGAATGATAAACCAGTCTGTGATAGGTTTGGTCAAGCACATACTAAATAAATGTAGGTAAGATGTAATACTTTGAACTTCTAGTTATTGGCATTGAACATTCTTATCGATTAAATATGGTGATTACTTTGTGAGGGATGGGTTTAGGAGTTAATATTTTGCTCACTTTTTTCTGTCATATAGAGAAAAGATAAATTCTTGCGCTTAGAGAATTCAACTGGTACATAAACTTTTAAAAAAGGAAATGACTAAGACAAAAGGATTTAGAATAAGTAGATGTCCAATAGCCTAATAAAAACAATGACCTAACAAAGTAAAGGATTTGATGTAAATAGAAAAATCACAAATATGATGACACATCCTCACACTGACAAAGATGCAGGAAATTAATTAGGTGAATTTTCCTTCTGGTGTTTTCTTAACATTTAAAAAAAATATCATCAAGCTTCCAGTTTTAAGAATGATTCATCATTGTAAGTCATCTTTTTTTGACAGTTATAATTACTTTTTAAATGACCACTTGCATGGACAAATAATTATTTAAGTTAAATCAGGAACAAAGATGTTTGATGCAATTTACTTTATTAGCTACTTTTTCAAAAGACATTTGCCAAGTAACAGGAGTGTTTCTAGGAATCCTCTCAGTCTTACTTGCTTGTCCTTTTCTTAGTGAAAAAAAAGGTAACATTCTTTATCCAGCTAGTGAGAGAAAAGAACACAAAACAGCTTCCATCGCCATCCTTAACACTGTAGATTACATTTAAACTCCTTTGGTTCAAGGTTTTGAGACCGTTGGTGGTCTAGCCAGTGCTTGTCTACATCTACAGTAGGGTTTCTTACCCTTTAACCTATTGATATTTTGTGTCACATAACACTTGGTTGTAAGGGATGGTTATGTGCATTACAGGTTTTTAGTAGCATTCTTGGCCTGTGTTTATGAGATGCCAGAGGCAGACCTATTCCTAGTTCTGTTAAACAAAATATCTGTGCTCATTGTCAAATGTCCTTTGGGGGAGCCCTATCACATCCCAATAAGAATCACTGCTGTTATTAATTCCCTATTATCATCATAAAAAAGAACTACAATTTAACAGCTTAAAACAGTCTATGGTCTCAAAGCCTATAGGTCAGAAGTCTGAGATGGCTAAGCTGGATTTTTTGCTACTAAATTCATGTAGATGCAAATAAGATCTTGAGCTCATCGGCAGACTCTGAAATGAAGCAGCTTTCAGGCTCATTCGAAAGCTGGCTGAATTCATTTCCCTGAGTTTTTAGGTCTGAGGTCTTCATTTCTGTCTGGCCAACTGCTGGGAATTAGTCTCAACTTCTAGAGAACATCTATCTGCCTCATGCAATGCCACCAGCTTCTCCAAACTTCCACCAGAGTGACAATTCCTTCTCATACTTCTCTCTAATGTATGCTGCTGTCTCATCTTTTGCATGTATCTCTCATTCTAGCTGGAGATATTTTCTTGCTTTTAATGTTTTTGATGATTAGATTGAGCCTACTAACATAATCAGGATGTTTTCTCCATTTTCAGTAATGTAATCTTAATTATATCTGCAAAGTTCCTTCTGGTAGTATCTAGTACTTGGTTGAATAACTAAGATATATAAATCTTGGGAAAACATACTTAGAATACATCCCACCACAATTTTCCACTTGAAATACAAATATCCAGTCAGCTAAATGACCTACAGTTCTGCATACTTATTTTCTCAAGTTCCTAAATTGTCATATCCCTGGTAAATGCTCTGTCTTCACTTGACTGTTCCTCCAATGTTCTTATCAAATAAGAGCTTCATAGGAGCTTTCTTGACCATGCCAATAAGTGATGATCATATGTACATCCTTGGACTCTTGTTCTCATCTGAATTATGCCACTTACCACAGTACCATGAACTTATCTGCATAAATCAGAGAATTTAAAGGAAGAATAAAAATTTAAAATAGTCCTGTGTACTTCCTGAGAGATTTAAGTATGTCTACCTATTAACAAGCATTTACAAGTACCCTTCACTTTCTTCTAAAACTAGTGGTAATATGTGTTACATACCCATGTACAAGTTCAGAAAAAATCTACACCTATTTGAAACCTAACTGGACCTTGAGATTTGAGCAATTAAAAATGAATTTTCTGCAATGTTAGACGCATCACAAAACCTGGTTTCAAAACATGCCTTTGAGCCAAAATAACAGAAAAAGCATAGTATCTGCACTAAACAGACCCATGGAACATGGGTCACAATAGAAGACTCAGAAATAGGTGTTTTCAGCCAGATTCTCAGTAGAGGAGGAATAAACATGCACTGGACAAAGAGTAGCCTCTTCTATAAATGGTGATCAAAAAAATAAATATCCTCATGTAGAACCCTGAAATTTCATCTCTAATTCTCATTGTGTATATCAACTCAAAATCATCAAAGACTGCAATATAAGAACTAATATTTTGAAAGTAGAAGAAGAAAAATATCTAGATATTGATGCAAGCCAGGATTTCCTGGATAGGAATAAAGTACAGAGGAAACAAAAAAAGAATTATCAGTGGTATCATATTGAGTTAATAAGCTTCTGCACAGCAGAGGGAACAATATATAAGAGAAAACAACTTGCTGAGTGGGGAAAAAAATTTATCAGGTATTCATTTGACAGAGCACTGATAACTACAATACATAAAGGACTAAAAGTAAATGTTCAATATGCTTAGCCATCAAGGAAATGTAAATCAAAACCAAACAGAGTCCATCTCATCCTAATTAGAATGACCTTTATCAAAAACAAACAAAATAACAAATACTGAAGAAGATGTGAAACAAAAGAACACTCATATAACACTGATCGGAATGTAAATTACTACAGCCTATATGGAAACAATGTATGACGGTTCCTCACAAAAATAATGTAGAACTACCACATGATCAGCCATCCACTCCTGGATCCACTTCTGAAGAAAATGAAGTCAGCACCAAAAGAGATACTTCCATAACCGTGTTTATTGAGGTGATGTTTACAATAGCCAAAATATGCTGTCAAGCTCAGTGCCTGTCAGCAGATGAACAGATAAAGAAAATATTTTATACACACAAGGATTAAAAAATACAGCTAATGTTTAAACTTTAAAATTTTTATTACAATGAAAGATACATAGCCATTAATCCTCCTCAATATACTCTTCTCTTTGAGCACACTCATCCATCATTCTTACCACTTTCTCAGAGCAGTTCTTGAAGTCCTCTTTTGAGTATTTTCAGCTGTGCTGCTTTCATTGCCTCAAGGACCTAATATATTCAAAATATTTCATGGTCATTTTGACCTTTTGGAAGTGCCAGTCATATAGTGCCACATTTGGTGAATAAGGACTTGCCCACAATATCTTATTAGCCTGCCTTTCTGTTGAATGACATATGGAAGGCACATTCACCGCATTTTTTATTATACCTCATAATATGAAAGAGGAAATCCAGAAGGTCTTCAGAGCACGGTAAGAATGGAAACACATGTATTTGAAGCAAGAGTCAATATTCCAAAGAGTTGAATGGTGATGTGTGTTTTAGAGTAATAAAGTTTTAAAACCTACATTCACCACTATACATGTGTCTCTCTATACATAATATATATGTGTATATGCACGTATATGAAAGAGAGAGGCACCATACCTGCCTCAAAAGCACAAGGTCCTGAGTTCAAACCACAGCACCAAAGACAAGGGGGGGGATGATATTTTGTCATTTACATGAAAATGGATGGAACTGGAAAACACCACGTTAAGTGAAATTAGTCAGACACTGAAAAACAAGTATTGTATGTGTTTTTTTATGTGTACAAAATATTTTGAAAACTAAAACTAAAACAAAGATGGTCTGAAAGTAAAAGATAGATTGTTAAGGTCAGAAAATGCTTGAGGAAGAGATTAGAAGTGAAGAGTGCATGATTAAAGTTTGAGATATGCATATGCAGAAATGCCACGGTGAAATCCGTTGATTTTATTATTAATATGTGCTAATAATTATAACAATAGAAAGAACTATTTGAGCTAAGTTTTTGCACTAATGATGACTGTAGATATTATCTTTAATTTCCTGAATAGATCAAGTGGGTGAAGTAGGGATCCCACAGGATGCAAATCTTAGGGAGATGTCAAAGCCCGTTCAGGGTGGGAAGGGTATCTGTGCAAGAGAATGAAGTGGCACAAAGTATTAGTGCTATTTACACTATTTTAAAATACAACTAAATTTACTCTGGCTAAAATGAAAGAAGTTCATCCCACAGAGGTTACTTACAAACTCAGTATGCTAAGACAGAGAATGAAAGTTATGAATTTGTCTGGCAATTAGGGAAGATTTGTATCTAACCTTTGAGCGCTCATGGAACAAAGTGTCTAAATACATTTCTCACTCTCCCTGGTAACTTCTCGCCTAGGGAAACACTAAGATCACCAGTGAGTCAGGAAGAGCTGCCTGTCATAGCGCTGCCCAGGAATGGACTCTGACTTCATGTACCCTGTGACTCGTTTATCATGAACAAATGATGCCAGCCATTCCATTAACACATTAAAGTCGTCCTCCATTTCAAGTATCCATGTGCTACCTCATTGTTTGAATGTGACAGACTGCCTTGAAACAGACAAAAAAGGAAACAAACTGGTATAATATAGGACTATCAGAATATATGATTTATACATCCGGAGATAGATTTGATCCTACACAGTTACTGACCATACTTCAGGATTTAAGACCATTTAAAAGACTGTTTTTAAGGAGCACATCTCAGAATCGCGTGGTGGATTTATCACGCCCTTTCCTCAGGTTCACCTAGAAAATTAGAATATCTTTTGAATCTTTAAACATTTTGATACACAAAGAATTAAAAAATAATCAATGGACAGTGTACCGTGGCTGAAACCAAAGAATTGCTCACTGGAGATTGATCTAAAATACCAAGCAGGGCAAAACAATTTTACCCTTATGTCTTTAAGCAGCTGAGCATTCATGTGCTTCTCAGAGTATCCAAATGGTGCTGATGAACTAGGAGTCTCTCAGTAAGTGGTTATTGTATTACTTGAAATGAACTGAACTCAGGTTTTTAAAACCATTTCTATTATGAAAGCGCTGTTATTTAGATTATAAGAAGAAAGGACAGTGTTATGTGTTCCATTGTGAAATAGACTCTACTGTTATTTGTATTTCAAACTTAATCTTGGGAAAACATAACTAGTAATGAAATATTGCTCTTCTGATATTCTGTATATAACCCAAGATTCTACAAATGAAAAGTGGCTTTTAATTATCTATTATTAGATTATCCCAGACATGAATAATACATTCAGAAATAATACTGCCTACACTAGAGTCTTGACCTCACTTGAAAGCCAGAATGGCTTGGTAAAATGATAGCAAGCATGTAAAAAGTGGTTTATCCATCTGAAGAAAATAAAACTTAGATATTTTAATATCTCAACAGAATTTGTAAATGTGGCAATTTTTACTGTACATTAGCAGTCAATAGGAACAACAGCAGATTCTGGAAATGAATTGTACAGAGTGGTTTGACAATTACTGTTACATATCTCAGCAATCTTCTAATAAATAATATGAGTCTTGTTTGCATTTATCAGAGTGATCCTTAAGCAAATACTCCCATGAAAAAGAAAGCTTGCATATTTATAAGAGTAAATTTACATATAACTGCACATAAAATATTCTGTTCCTTTGTAAAATACTGCTTTATAATTTCCATTAAAATCATCATGTAATTATACCAGAGATACAAACCTAACAAAAATTATTCCAAGCATTATTAGACAGAGTGCTTTTCAATTGCAAGGGCATCTGCTCTGTGAGAATTATCTGATTTCAATTTTTAAGTCTCCTAAATGAGATAAAATAGACTTTTTCCCTTACAAAGGACTAAAGAACCATGTTCTCAGGTCACTGACCAAATTTATTTTTAAACTGGGATGGAAATGATTAAAATGAATTATGAATGTGCATACTTATAAACAATAAACAGTAAAGCTATTTTAAAAATGAAGGTTTATTTCAGTTTAGGAGTACAAACATCTATATCGGAAACATGTAGTATCATTGATGCATAATCAAGTAGTCTTTTACTCTAAAAGCCTCCTTAACTAACACTTCTGATGTACACTAGGCATAGGGGATACAGAGATGCATGTCTGAATACCATAAGACATTTACATGTGCTAAATGTAAATAATGCATTCACAATATAGGACACTAAGCTTAATCATTTAGCCAAGTGATGTCAGAGCCCTGAAGGAGTAGTTGGATACTACCAGTGAACTGTACCCAGTTGAGTCTTCTAGGAGCTCAGGGTCCGCATTCAGAGATACGGAGATAAACAGATCTAGATACCATCCCGAGGAGTTTGGCTTTTATTTGAAGAGTCTGGTGCAGTAGTGATCTACCTTTGAATGGCTTTAATATTCTTTTTATTTTTAATTGATGCTTAATTGCAAATCTGCATAAGGTATAGTGTTTCAACACCTTGTATGCATTCTGAGTTCCACACTCAAATCTGTACTTTAGAAAAATTACTTTGCAGAGCTGTGATCTCAAAGTATAGTCCTCACACCGTCAGTGTCAGCTGGCAACTTAGGTGAATTTTCAAGTGCCACACAGACTTCTTGGGCCCAGCAATCTATGTTTAAGGAAGTTATTTAGATGATGCAGATGTGCACTATAGTTTGAACACCATTGGTCTGTAGACTAGAACGCTGGGTGTGTATATGCAATATATCTGTGGAAATATCTCCAAAAGCTTAAATGTCACATGGTTTTTCTTATATGAGAAACCCAAAATATAAATAAAGATAGAAAATAAGAAGTAGGGAGATCTTTTGCAAAAGGGATTGGGACCAAGGGATGGAGAGATGGGGGAGGGAGAGAAGAGGAAGGGGGTGAAAAAAATAATTATGATATTAAGTACGTGTACCGTTCCCCACCAGGCATGGAATCATGTAATGCAAACATGTACTAAGGAAAAAATTAAAACGTAAAAAAGAAAAGAAGTAGAAAATTTGACCAACTGTAGATTTTTTTTTTTTTAAGTTTTATTTAGGGCTGGGGATTTAGCTCAGGGTTTCCACCTTCTGCCTCACAAGCACAAAGTCCCAAGTTCAATCCCCAGTATCAAAAAAAATTTTTTTTTTAATTACCAACTAGAACCACCAGGAAGGCAGTCCAAAGATGCCACAATGGTTACACAATGTCACCAAGAACATGCACTATGTTTCCCTATGCCATCCTTATTGGGAAAGGATTTTTGTTCCTAGAGCTTTAGTGATTGTGTTCTAAACCCTAGGGTTGTCACACTTAGGAAGCTGGGAAAGGGTATAAACAAAGGTTTTTCCTCATAGGGCTTTGATTCTCTTTTATGATAGAATAAAGTAAAAGCACTTTAAGGTCTTCTACTCACATCCTACTGATGAGGACCACATCACAAGCTGCTTTAGCTGAAGTTCCAAGTAAAGTAATGAAAAATTAAAATGAAATGAAATGCAAAATTGCTATCTGGTTGGGAAACTCTCCTATAAAATATCTCATTTATTTATTTTAATATTAACTTTTTATTAGGGCATGTTAGCAGTATATGATTACACTCAGTGTGGTAAATTGATTCATTTATATAACACATCTTATTTTTCTCAGCTAACTGTATGAAGTACATATATTTTAAGTCATATGTTATAATGAGAGGAAAGCAAAACTTGTACAGTGAAGCCTTTTCTCTTAGCCAAATCCTCAACAATTCTAAAATATTAGGATTTTGTCACTGCTAGAATTCTCCTCAGGTCCCTGTGAAGGGATGCTAAACATGTCTTAGTTATTTTGATGACATTTTTCAAAAACAATGTAAAATTCTGTTTAAATTCCTGAAAATGTGAAATGGTACTTAGAATTCCTTTCCAAATCCAGGAACTATCTATGGGATAATTCATGGGCAACCGTCTCATGTGAGAATTTCCCCCTTTTATCACCTTTGGGACTCACTGGAATCTGGCAATGCCCGGTAATTAATTAACTAACGCCAGATGTCCCATTTTTGTCCTGAGAATGAACAAATGCATACAAGTACAAACTCATATTTGAATTGATAACCTTTCTTCACTGGCTTCTCTGTTGCTTTTTGTATGATTGTAGATATTAGAATCAAGTATGAAGCAACAATCTTCTTTTATTAGAGAGCTGTTGTAATGAAAATATAAATCATTTGCTCTTAAAATCTGACACTTAAAAACTGTTAAGCAATTTTACTTTAGGTAGAAAGCAAGAATCTCAACTCTTGTTCTTTCTACATTTCCTCAAATGCATAACACGACCTAGAGGAATTGAAGTTACTAATAGAAATCCCAGGAAGAAAACCCCAAAGTCCTATGGATTCACTCATTTTAGCCAGTCCTATTACTGGCTGCAATGTTGAGCTGTCCTGGCTTAGGAATTAGGAACTGAGGAGATGGGAAACTGTGAGTAAACACTATTTAATCAAGAAAACAAGCAGCAACATGAAGAGTCTCTATCGAGTAAATTCAAATACCTTAAGAAATATGTTGTTCTGGATAAAATTCAAAAGCATTTGGGAGACTAAAACCTTACATGTTATAATTATGCCCATTCACTGACAGGAGGGATGAACATAAACAACAGCCCTAACCATTGCTCTTTAATTGAAATGAGAGATGATCTTAAAAACGTCTTATCACTGAGCAAAAGGCAAGAGTACCAATTTCAATTTCAAAATCATTATCAATAGTGTATAACACATTGTCAAACAAACGCGCTCCTCTTGCTGTGCAGTCTGCTCCTATTGGCATTTGGCAGTCTGAACACAGTCATGCTATCTCATGTTCATATTTTCCAAACATAACAAAAGGAGAACAAAACTCTGCAGATTATTAGAAAATATTATCAAGCACGAGTACCAGTAGATGCGTTTCAGTGGATTTGAACAGGAGACAAACACCAAGCCCCTTTTCTTCCTTGATCATAATTTTAATAAGTTCATAAGGTATATATCATTGGATATATATATATATATATTTATACATGATATATATATATTTAGAGAGAGACTATATACACACATATTATTTTGATCAGATATGGCTGTTACTGAAAATTTAAGTAGTTTGAAAGAATAATTTCATATGCAATAATTTGAAAAGGAAACAAAAGGCAAAGAACAAAAAAAGTCCGTGACTAAAAATGCTTTCTCTGTTTCTGTCTTTCTCTTTCTCTTTCTTTTTCTCTTTCTCTCTCTCTTTCTGGTGGCTTGATTTACCATATGTATTCTATATATACTGGTTTACAAACAGGCACATTTTATTATACCTGACTTTGTGGATGAGCAAACTAAACTTGGTCAGAGACAGAGCGTTTATACGCAGAGATGCTGCAGTATTTAAATTTTGGACTGTATCATCGAAAGTATCCCCCTTTTTAGTTTTCATTCTAGCAGACATCTCCCAAAAAACTGAAAACTTACCCCAACAGGTATGAGGAAGAAATTGATAAACTATTTACCTTTTCCACCAAGAAAACTTATGGTTTTCTTCCCAAGAAGATAAAAAGAACCTCTCATGCCTAATCAGACACTTGTTAATATGATAATGTGAAATAGGAAGAAAAGGTGTAAAGGAGTAGGGAAAGTTAATATGCAACATTTTATATAACAAGTTATAAAAAATAATAGATTTTCTCTGAGCATCCAGGTGGCCCTGGAATGTAGAAAATCTCTTAAATGAGTTCAACATCAAAAAGACCCACACCTTGAAATGCCTAGTCCAGAAGTGGAGAAAAACTTTAAAAAATAAGAAATATGAACTACTACATTATGCGTACAACTTCTCATGAGTTTTAATTGGGGGTTACTATTTATTTCTTCATTCTCTCTTATGGAGCAGTTTATTCTCCCTAATATGGCAGAAAGTATAGACATATCAATTAATGGAGTAAGGAAAATGGAATCATAAAACAAAGGTTATTATTTGGGACTGTTTTTCTACTTGTGGACATTATAGAATAAAGGCTCAGAAATCTAAGTAGTTCCAACTTAGGAACTATAAAGATGTATGGATCCCTTTGGACTATGCTTCCCCTCACAGAGATTAGCAAAGTCCTGCTATGTGAATGTTTAAAATTATTCAATCTTGAAATTAAACTAGTTGACAAAAATAGTTTAGTTTGACATTAATACCACCCTTGTTGCTATTTTTTTTTGGCTTTTATGTGATGTGGCATATTTCTCCACAGTTCTTACTTAGTGATGATCACTCTTTTCTCTTCGTTTAATGATTAATATTTAAATGCTTTCCTTGAATTAAAGAACATTAATGTACGTAGTTATAGCTCCATGGTAGAGCAATTGCTCAGGATGAATGAAGTCCTCTGTTCAATCTCCAGAATCACAAACCAAACCAAACCAAAGCCAAACAGAGAACACTAACAAAAATGTAGTCATTTATCTAATTAGAATTAAAATGTAGCATTTAAGAACAAGCTAAAATTTAAGAACAAGCTAAAATGATTATTTGATTCAGCTCTCCTCTACTTCAATTTGTAACTCCTGAAGGTTACACATCTGATACGGTAACTATGCCAAGCTTGTTCATGATTCTGTATCTATTTTTTAGTGCGTTGTGGTTTATGTATAAGGAGATGGGAAAACGAGCTGGACGGGCCAAATATTGGTTCAATTACCCCTCTGGTTGAAGGATACTGGATTTAGAAATGCACAATAGCCTTTCCATGTTCTTGCAGATTAGGGCTGTCCCAAATAAGCCAGTAATCAATATCATCAGTGTGAGAAAGCCAAGCCTTTAACTCTCAATATTTTAATCCTGAAAGATTTGAGAACCCATTTGTCTCACATTTTCCTTCATTATTCCAAAATATAAACTCTATTTTATTATGCCTAATCTGTTAATGAGAATTTTCAGCTTTATCTTTTTGGCTGCAATTTCAGATTCCAATTAGATTAGAGCTTGGTGTAGGCTCTTTTTCTTGTTTTTCATTTTGGTTTGAAATATAGGATTTTTTTTCAGCTTTAATTGAGTTTATTGGTACGTCTTAGGGATACAGTACAGTTACATTTATTGTTGGGATCTTGTACCTCCACATGACAAGTCTTGGTTCTCATTTTTCCCCTTACCCCTGCCCTCCCTTCACCCCCTCCTCTTCTCCCCATCTACAAACACTTTATTTCCATCTTTTCATTATCTCATTTTTTTCTTTTCCCTTATTCCCCTTCCCCTACCCATCCCACCTTCCCTAAACCTTTAGCCCCTTTCTTCCCATTTCACAATGCCAGTAATCTTATTAGGATCTTGTGTATTATTGCAGTTAATTCACACCAGAGAAACTATAAGGTATTTACACATGTGTGACTTATTTATTTCACTTAGGAGTATATCTTCAATATATATCCATTTTCCTATGAAATATAGGATTAATAATGTAGAGTGGACATTCAAAGTTTGGCTCTAAGGCTGGTATGTAAGACCTGCTGCAAAAGGAAGGGACAGATGTAAAAGAAATCTCCAGAAAGCCATTTATTTTCAACCTTTCAAAGCTTTGTTCTGTATTGTATTTACAGCTGGAAGACACTAAAGGATTTTATTGGTCATAGTGATGAAACGTGTATTATAACCAAAAGTCTTTGACCTCTAGTTCTAATCTCATCTACAAACTGATTATTTCACTAAAACAAACACCAGCATTTTAATGAAATAGATTCCTTAGTCCTAAAGAAACCTTTTTAGTGGAGAGAGAAATGTGCAATAAAACAGAGTATGAATATCAGAACAATTTGTGCTTGGCAGCCGTATAGTTTGGGGCACATGACCCTAAAAAGAAAATGGTGGATAACAATTTAGAGGATCAACACTGAGAGCATGCACTCTGTCAGTGAGTTACCCTGACATTCTTCCTGTTCCTGAGGTACCATGCCATGTACCTCACAAAATTTACACAATTTCTAAATGGTTACTAGTAGATGTTATTAAGAAAATATGTCTTCAATATGCCATCCGGATATACCAGAAGGCTTTTAGCTTGTTAAATCAAAATCCATTTTTAATCTATATTTTCCTTCCCAAAGTAATGTGACAGAAGTATACAAAATATGCAAAAGGCTATAAAGAAAATAGTACGTATAATGACAATTCAACAACATATTTTATTATGGATCTGAATTTCTTGTTAATCTACAATAAACTGAATGCATTACAGAGTCTCTCTAAAGTGGGCATATTTGTTTAATTATGCCTTTAAAATAAAAATTGTAGCCTAAGTAATGTGTGGAGGAAATGTGAAAATTTCAAATGTGCTTCTTGGCTCTTTCCTCTGGAAAATGGAAATAAGTTGAAACTTAGTCATTTTAATGATTTATGATTAATCATTTCTGACCTTAAGACACGGCATTATTTTTGCTACCAACGAGGAAATCACAGATGCAGAATTTATCAATTTGCTGTATCTATCTGATTCACATTATGATTTTGAGAAATGAAACATTGTATTATGGTGTCAAAATGAAAGGAAATAAAAAGGCAGTTTTAAGAGCATTTGGATGACTTAACTATAAGTCGCTACAGTCAAAGCTGCTAAAATTTTGTAATTTTTTTAAGCTAGTAGATTTTTTTGCACTTTACTATCCTTCATAGTTTCACATAAGTACATAAGTGAGAAAAAGAACTATCCATTACAGAGCCTCTCAAAAAAATCATGTTTTGTTCATCTGCCAGACTTTTCAGCAAATGTGTCTGTGATGAATTTCTCTCTCCCCCATCTTTCTCTTTTATTCCATTTCTATTTGAGAAATACAGTTGCAAGATTGGCCTTAAAGAAATTTTGGGCGCCGCACAGAAAGATCTGTGAGGCTGATGAATCATGTTTATGGCTGCTGAGACTGTGTAGGAAGGGGAAAATTCAGCAGATGATATTTATTAAAACTAAATATTAAATTTTCCTCAATTTTTTTCTATTCCCTCTTTGTAATGAGTGGTATGTTTTCTAAATTGTTTTACAGATTTTTTTTGTGTGTGTACATTATATTATGATAGTCTTCTATATAGCTTCAAAATAGTAATTTTTAAAAGTGGATTTTGTAAACTCGGAAATTGTATTCTTGAAACACAACCCCTAATTTTTCCACGCGTCTCACTCCATTACTCCAAGTGGAATTTGTCTTCACTGAAAACTTGCCTACAAATTTTCTGTATTCCTTTTATTAATTAAAAGCCTTTTCTTCTTTACTTCCTTCCTGATGGCAAATCCCAAAATCATGTTTCTTTATTCTTCTAATTCTATCTTCACTTCAATTCCTCACCATTCGAGTGTTTTCAGTCCCTAGATCTACATTATTCTACTCTTCTCTTCCTCTTGGTTATTTTGTATGAATCAAAGGAATTTATACTAATAAGAGAATTCATAACATTTCAAGTATATTGTTGATATCTCAGATAATTTTTTTAGTTATCTCACTTTTAACTTTGCTTAAGAAGATAAAGTAGTCTCTGGGTCTGTAGTTGACAAATTTATCTAAGTTTCTACAGGGAACTGACACAAAATGAAAATGACCAGACCAAACACATTATAGCCACTCTCAGATGGAAGATATCTACTTTATTCCCCCACATTCTTATCTCCAATAATACCTTCACTAACCACAAGTTATTCATCAGGGTCCTCAACTTTTCTCTCACTCAACCCTCAAAGATACTAATAGCGCTAGCTCTGCCTTTATAGAAATCATGGGGACTTTTCAAGATGTCCTGTGGAACAAACAGTGAGCCTATCTTATCTGAAATTTGGAGTCCTTCAACTGCTGTTACTTAGTTTCCAAACTCACTAGCCCTAAAATTCTTACTTAATCTTCCTTCAAAAAATTTTTCTTAGCTTGATCTCCTTATTTCACCTCTGGTCACCATGCCTTAAGTCAGGTTGCACTGCTTGCATGCCTTAGATATTATATCAGATACCTAAATATTTTTCATGCTTTTATAACCTTCTTTTTTCTTATAACTTGCCCTACATTATCAAATTTGCTTTTCTATAATATGCCTACCTACACATTTTATTCATTCCTGTGTTCTAAAGCAAGGGTCTGCAGATATTTTTACTGTGTATTTCTTTAATAAAAAAGTGGTATGCTGAACAGGCATACATGCACGACAAATAAAGACTTTGTATACTACAAAACCCACTTCCAAAAAATTTAAGTGAGATAAAAAACTATAAAACTTAATAAAGTTTTTTTTCTGAAACTGAAGGAGTCATCCTTAATATCTGGCAGGCTCAAACATCACATTTTGGAGACCATTGGTTTAGTCCAGGGTTTCTTATCCTTAGAGTACTGATATTTTGATCTGGAAAATTCTTTTGTTTTTGAGGAGGAGCAGCAGCCTATTTCTAACATTTTCATTTCAAGATATTCCAAGTTACCCCAGGGAATAAACATTTCTCTAACCAAAAGAACCCAGTTTAGAGAGTACTGTATTAAATAGGGTGAAGCAAACCATGCTTTAAATCCCAGGTCTAGTTTCCCTATCCTGGTATGTATCACATGACACCTTACAGGAAGCGCCCCCTTCAGTGTACATTTTTGTGTCTCTGTTTTCATTCATGTTACTGCCTTTATGTGAAATCCATTCCTACTGTCTTTCCTTTGAGCAATAAACAACTTAAATGGTAGTTTCCCTCTGTAGAAAATGTTACTTTCATTCCATTTGGGATAAAATTTTACCTCCTGTATTTGTATACGAAGACAGTATTTGTTCCTAAATGAGTTTGAGAACACTTTGAGGTCAATAGAACTTGCATGACACTGTGTATCATCCAGGCCCGGCATTTCAACTGATCGATAGAGCTTAAAGCTTTGGAGTCAACGCAATTTCAAGATTATATGATCTGAAAGATAGTGCTAAACCTCAACTGCATTGCTCTATTTTTTCTGGCTATCTCCTCTCTCCTCAATATACAAATCGATTATTTAATTTTATGTGCATAATTTCGAGTGATAAAACATGTTTTGTGAGGGCAACATCACAACTTCCCCACAGGTGACCTCATTTTCCATTCCACCCACCAGACTGAACGGGATGAACCAGAAAGGGCGGGTGTCTTTCACAGGCACAGTTGATGACTGGCTGTAACATATCATGGCGTTCTGAGCTAGCTGATCTACTGCTTGTTATTGAGATTTTATATTCCTGTAACAAGTACCATAACTATGAAGTAGTATAAAATTAGATAAGATTCAGTAACAGCTTACATGATTTTTAATAAGCAGTTTTTATGCAATTATTTACATTCCTTCAATATTTACAGATTACATAACTGTCAGAAACTGTGCGCAGAAGACTGCATCTAGCAGGCACAACCTTTGAAGTATTGGGAGTTTTTAAGGTAGAGATAAGATTTTAAGTCTTTAGTAGGTAATTATATAAGTAATTGTCTAACTATATTGTGATATCACTTATGAGGGAAAAGTATTGGTACTGATTTGATCAGAGTGACTTCTGTTTATACATATAGAAAACCTAAGGACATATGACCATATCTGTCTTATCTATATGGATAAAAAGAAATATAAATATGGATACATAGATATGGCTATATCTTTATATGTATATGTATGACTATGAATACGATGGATAAACATTTACATGTGTACAACACTATCAAAAAGTAAACCTTCATATTAAATAGCTACTTATGAGCTTGTTGATGAATTTTTTTCTTCTGATTATTTCTTTGTATTTCAGTAAGTACTAACATCACTTGTATTGCTTTTGAAGAGTCCTACAAAATAAGTATTTAAAAAGAAACTCCTTTAACATATAACAAAAACTTCTACTTCTATAAAAATCTGGTAGAAGGACAGTTTTGAAACATGTAAAGACTCTTGATGGCAGAACACAGCGCAGTGAAGCTGGAAAAATAGGAGGCAGAATGATTTGATCTGTCCAGCCACGGAGGGGAGAAAGCCATCATGAAGGCTCACAGGGGGATTTGCAACCAGAAACAAGGCAACAGAAAGCTGAGCTTGGATGGGACACCTTATGTACAGCAAATGAGGTGGTGCGAGCTAGGTTTTTGGTGGCTTGACTAATTTGAGAAATTTCCAGGACTCTGAGGCACATCCCTATCATTTAGTATTTGTCTCTGTGGCAATTAGAACAGGCGTTTAGTGCTTGTGGTGTGCGGCTGGAGTGTGAAGCTAATCAGTTGCTTAAAAAATGAACTGACCATCCTCTAGCCAGAACCTCAAACTAGATCAACACTATTTTAAGAGACAAAGAGGCAAAAGTTATCTTCCCGATCAACTGTGAATCTCAATCAACTTTAAATACAAATACTTTGCTACTCAAATGAAGACCTAAGTAAATGAGTTATTCTGCTTGAGAAAAATATCTGCAATGGGAATCTGAAAGAATCAAATCTATTTCTCAGTTTTGTCTAGTTACTCAAAATCGTGATATATATATGTTATGAATGAACTATTGATAAATACGTTAAACTGGAGTATTTAAAAGAACCCTTACCTCATTTTCTGGCCCATTATTCTAAAAGTGATTGTTACTAAAATACAGAAAATTTTCATATTGTTTGAACATTTATATATGTCAAGCAGTGTAGTAAACACCATCTACAGATTATCTCATTTAATATTCACATTTCAAATAAAATGGATAGTTTCATTGCCTGGTTTTTACTGATAAGCCATTTAGGCCTACAGAGGTTAAATAATTTCTCTAAGGTAATTTCATTAATAAGAAGCAGACCCTGCTTTCAAACCTGGTTTTACTGAGTCCTAAGTCCATATTTTTAAATCCTGTGCCATGAGATATATACAAAGCTAAATGATAGATAATCACTAGATAGATTGATAGTTCTTTGGTTAAATGATTCACGAATAGATGCAGAGATAGAGTGATACCAAAGGATGGAAACAATATGCAATCTTGTGTTCAGTTCCACCCAACCAGTCCATGCTATGTTGGGAGGAAAGTGGGAAGTAAACACTTGTCTCCCAGCTACTGAGAACATTCAGAAAAAGAAAAGAAGAAACACTTATGATTTAAAATAAGTTCCTAAAAATCATCGGCATGTGTTATATTTGGTTCATCAACAGGGAAAAAAAAATAGACACATGCATTGAAAATGAAATATCTATGCTAAATGTCTTTGGTATCCTGCCAGATTTACCCACAGAAGGTCTCGACTATAAACAAACAGCTACTTACACATGTATGACCCTGGAAAGAAGACTGAGTGGGCACAAAATGGTGTCTGTTTTATCTTGAAATTTTGCTTCATTTTGAGCTGTCAGATTTTCACCTCCTTTCAAGAAAAAGAAAAACAGGAACTGCGGTTCTACTTTTAGTATTGAAGAGTTGCATAACCACATCCAAGTAGCCGAATTATACCTTTGCTAATGGAAGGGATTGTTTTCAAGAATGAAATATTTTGTGTCAGAAATGGTAATGTGACAACTACCACCTCAAGGAAGCATAGACAGCTCCTGCACTTGGTTTTAATCACATTTCAACAAGATCATAATATTTATTCACTGTTTAGAACACCTCTTAAATCTTTTGATGTTCTAACTCTTGGTTTCTCTGTAACTTTGTGAGAGATTGTGCTTTCTTGAAAATTATTCTAAAGAGTACGTTTTATATAGGGCTGCTAACAAAAAACTAGATTTTAATTTCCTTCAAAGGAGGCCCCATGCTTCATATGTTTTCAATATTTCTTCATCCTTAAGCTGAAAACCACTAGTGCAGTATTAAGAATATAACAGATGGCCAATAAATATTTATTGACTGATTACACTCACAGTGAATTTTCCCCAATTAAGCTCTAGATCTCTAATTCTATTAACACAAACATCCAGCTACAATACAGTGTTTGTCAATATTCGGCAATTTATCTCCAGTAGAAACATTTGTGTTTGCACTATTTTTGATTAAAAATGTTAAAAATAAACAAGCTGCTTATGTCTAAAACAACTTGATATTTAGTGTTTTATCACACCCAAAATGATTGTCTTACTTGATCACATTTTCAATTGCTCAAAAACTCATCCTAAGTAAAATTTACTTCAATGAAATTGGAAAATTGAAATTATTAAATATTCTAATATCACTTGGTATTGGCTGTTGTTTATGTAGAGTTTGGTAACTTTAAAATTGTAATTGATTTCCACTTTTGTAAGTGCTGTATTTTTAAGAAAAGGGGAAAGTATTTAAGACAGGCATTTTCACATATATTTAGGAATTCATTATATTTCATATATATGTTGCATTTCACAGTAAATCAGATTACATTTGGTAAAACATAAAATTTAAAATATTATCAAAGGTATCATAGAGTTTATGTCTATGAGATTGCAGTAAATGCCCTCACCTGCCACAGTGTGACACATATTTTGAAAGCTAAGAAACATTAAGCATAATAGCAAAAAATATCTTCTAAGTATATATACATATGATGTCATTTAAAAATGTCATGTCTTTGATTTACACTAAAAATTAATTAAGGCCTTCTGACTGATATTTGGTGTTCAATAACATAATTCCACAGCTATGAAAATGGAAAAAAAACCAATATTTTTTGTATTTCTATCACCATGAGGTATATCACTGTTGATATCAGAGAAGTACTTAAAATTTATGGCCATTTTTGTTTAATTATTGCACATGTAAGACGTTAAACAATCAACTCATCGGCAAACATGAAATATTTAGGTGCTCAACGTCACATCCTCAGTCATCCACACTCTTAACATTTGCTATGCTCTTCTATTCTTTACCACCCCCAATTTTACCTTTGTAAAATGGGAATAAAGAATGGTCTCATGGCTAATCCACAAAAGCAATTGAAGACTAAATGATATTATCTTACAGTGGTAAGACAATATTGCCAGTCACTAAAACAGATTTGAAAAGAAACTTTTCCCTACTGTCTTGCTTGAAAAGAATAGTTTAAACTACTGTAAAACAAAAGCATATTTTTCATATTACATTTAAATTAGACTGTTTCCAGTAATCTACCCAGGTCTACTTTTTTAGCTACTCTGGAATACTTCAGAATTATTCTTACCAAGGCAAAATATTACTCTAAATTGAATATTTTACAATACCTTTATACTTTTTGTTATTATTTATCTATGTTAGCTGCTAGGATTCCACTGGCGATGATGCCTGTGGGGTCTCTGAAGGCCCGATTCTAAAGAAGTGACGACAGTGATTCAGCCTCCATCCTGGCTTTCCCAAAGCCCCAGGGCATTATCCTTGGGAAAGAAGGCCTACTCTCGTCATATTTTAATTCTATTACTTTAAGTCTGGAAAGTTAATCTAGTCTGAACTATCATCTTGCTTCCCATCCTAAGCACCTGTGGTCCCGAAACAAGCCTTTTCCAGAAGTGGTTCATTTTGCTTCACACAGTAGATCTGTCCCAACTGTTGTATGTAAGCCAACTGAACTTTTTCAATGTATTTGGACTGCTGACCATTTAAAAGCAGCCTATGATTGCGTCTTTTGTAAAGCAAACAACTTCCCTCTACTTTAGCTGTTTTGGGTCCTTGGGTTTTCACATATTGGGCTTGCCCAGCGTGGAGCACACCTCCAGGGCTGTGCCGATGCTGGGTGCGAGGCTGCATCTGTGCTGTGTGTGGTGTGGCTGGCAGGTAGGTGGGTACCCTGTACATGTGAGTGAAGCCACTCCCAGGCTGGTGCTCTCCTCCTGCCCAGTGACTGCCCAGTGGCAGCCTTAGCTGCCCTTCACTTCCACCTGCTCCCAAAGTCCCTGTGCTAATAGGATTAAAAAAAAAAGTGGAAAAATTTTTGCAAACTTTGTTTCATATTAAAAAATCCATAAATCTGTGTATGTTAAACATGAGGTTCTGTCTCTGTGGCTATTTGAAAAAATAACATTTTATTGGACTAATCCATTTTCCCATGCAAACAAAACAAAACAAAACAAAACACCTTCTATCCATAGATCACCTTAGTCAGCTTTGTGTGGGGAACTATCACTATGAAACAGAGAGAATTATTAATAAAATCTCCTCAGTTTTTCTACAAGTCACTCTGAAACTTACTTCTAAGCAGAGCTTCGGTTTTTTCTATGTGATTTTTCTGTTTCTAGGAAAAGGATTCATTTTCAAAGGCTTCTAAATTTTTCCCAAAAAATACCATGATTTTTACTTACTTGCCAAATTTCTAAGCTCTTAGATTGATTTTCATGCAGAAACTCAAAAGCCACTCTGGAAGAGAGCCTTTAGTCCACATGCTCAGTGTCTCCTTCCCATCACGCTGGACATGTGTGTTGATTACCTGGGCTTTACCCTCTCCAGATTTGACTCTGCTTTCTTTACATTTGTTTTCTCTGTGCTTCTTTACTTGCTTATGTAGTATTATTATTTTGTTACGTGTGTAAACTATTTAAAAACATTTGTGGACAAGTCAGATTATAAATAAACAAGACCCAGTTGCATTACATGTGGAGATATTTTGAGTCCTTCCCCAAAAAGGTGGATTTTAAAGTTCAAGACAATATTATGTGCAGGCTATACATAAAACAATCACGTTTATAAGGAGTGGGTTGGAAAATTCTTGTTGTGGGTTGGACTACCTCTTTCTATATAAATATTTTTCATGTAACGGTTTACCAGTTACAGTATAACATATTTAACACATGATATAAGTTAAATACATTTTATTGGCTCTGAAAAAATAATTAAACAATGCCATTCCACTACATGCTATTAAGTCAACAACGCTGAAAATGAACCCTTATGAAATGCAAGTTTTAAACTTTTGGTTAAGAACTGTGCTTGCAAAATGATTGCTCAAGAAATATTTACTGAGTGGAGACAGAATGAAGTGCAAACAGGAAAAGAAAGATAATGAAAACATGTAAAAGGAAACTTCTGGGCACAGGAAGGTGACAGAAACCCGTGATTTGATTCTTTATTTGGTCTCATTATGGTAAAACACTTCAGTTTTTCTCTTCTTGATCCTGGAAGCCATGGGCATTATCCAAATACATATCTATTTAGAGGAGGGGAAGGAGCAGTAGAGGAAGAAAGGCTGAAGAGAAATGGGAAAGTCGTTTTTCTTAGAGGAGCATGTAAATCTGGGAGAAAAAAGAGAAAATAAGATGTTTATGAGGATATGTTTGCTCATGTGACTTTTTAAAATTCTGCATATTGAGTAAACTGAATTTAGGAATAAATTGTAAAAAAATAACAGCATATCTTTTGTGTGATTCACCTGAGGGAGAAAACAACAGTTATGCTTTGATCATAAAGTATTCTGAACTGAGCACAACCAAGTGTCATCAACATCACAACACATAGCTGAATATATTTTAAGTAGTAAAATTGAATTCTATTCCTGAAATATACTGCTAGTGACTAAGTTAGGGCTAGTACTCCAAATTCTGTAGTGACTATTTCTACAATTAATTGATAAACTACTTTATATTAAGTGTGGGAATGATTTTTGCGAACAAGACATAATTTAGAAACTGTTGTTCTTAATCCTCTTCAAGCTGTATGATGTTACTTAGAATCCAGTTATTCACTTCATTTCAATGCCAAGTTTACAAATATTTGTAATCAAGAGTTAAAGAAATGTGTCTCCACCTACTTTCTAATTTTTTATTGTGAAATTGTGAAATCTTTAAAATGGGCTATTATTATTTCTTTGCATTGTTAATTGAAATGACATAATAAGATATAGAATTAAAGAGAAAAATTGAAATTTTTAAGAAAGCATTAAAACTTGGATATATTTCCATTAAAATCATTACTTAATCCAGAGAAATTAACACAAAAATTTCAGAAGCTATTTGAACAAGTAATTTTACAAAATATTCTATAGGTATGAAGATCATCATATACTATGTACCCTCTCTTTTTTATCCATGTGTAAATAGTACCAGTTTAGAATTATTTTATTTTTAATATATTTCTCATAACAATGTTTTCAAGGAATTCAATTTATTTTCCTATTAAAATATTAATTAAGATTGTAGTGATAATTATGTGGGAGAAAAAGCACCTGTGCAAGGAATGGAGCTGGTAAAATTGCTGTTTCCTTTTGTGATTTAATATTAAAAGTAAATGTGGAATAGTAGCCAATATCATAAAGGATACTGAGGTAGCAAGAGAAACAATGACTTCATTTCTGTTGCTAGTTAAAAATGAGCATTTTGGGCAAACAGAAGGGCATAAACATTTAAAGTATTAGATTACATAGACAAAAATAACAGATGATTGCTTTCTTGAATTGAAAGAAATAATGAGAAGCAATAGCTCTATGTTCTAAACATCTGAATTATACATAACTGTAATACCTTACCTTAATAATAACATACTACCAAAGCTATCACTAATTTATCCTTTAAAACTCAGCAATTTGCTATCACAATCATTTTAAGATACTTGAAGATTGATATCCAAATAAAACAGGTAATGTAGAGGAAATTATGCATACAAGTCTTTGAGCAGTTAGTGAAGTAAGGTGAAAAATACTGTTTGGGATAAAACCTGCCTATAATACTGAGTTAACAGTAGAGCATTTTCTAGCTATGAATACTGACGAATCCTGTACTTTATTCAAAGCATTTTTGGAAATCCCTTATTTTGGTTTGTGCCTATCTCGTTTCCTAACTCTCTTGTGAGCAGAGAAAGATGCCAACACTGTCTACATCTTTATTTCTTAAGTACTCATTTTGAAAAACATACATGAATATAAGAAACTCGGGAGAAAATTTCACTAGAGGAAATTTTCACTAGCATTGCTTTCAGTTATGGAGTTGCATATTAAGTACATAATGAATGCAAATATAATTTTATATTTTTTGAGTGTTTTAATTTATTAAAATGTGTGCCGAGTTGAATGCAAAGAACATTTTTCTATTTCGTACCCCATTTTAATTACTTTCTGTAGTGCAAAAAATGCACAAAAGTACAGGATGAGATGTAGTGAGTATAGTTGTAACAAGAAGTGACACTTTCTGTCCTTACCAAATGCATCCTGAAAAAATTCTAGATACGTTATTCCTTTTCCAATTTTAGTACATGTGTGCAGACACAAGCATTGTTCCCTTTCAATAGTGTCCCAACCATGATCTCTGACAAAATCTAAGAGCTGTTGCAAGCAATCCTTTTTTTCTTTCTCTTCTGCTAAAAGAGTAATAGCATGCAATGGGATGAAAATGGAGTTGTGTGCTTCTGCGCATTGTGGGTATAGTATCTACACAGTGTTGTTTCCAGTGTCACTTTGCCTCTCTCCCCATGAGCGACAAAAACTATAGATGCTCAAGACTCATGTATATAAAACGGGACAGTGTTTGTGTGTAATCTGTGCATAATCTGCCATATGCTTCAAGTCATCCGTAGATCACTCATTGTACTCAGTGCTATATAAATGCCATGTAAATAGTAATTAAACTGGGTTACTCAGAAAATAATGTCAAAAAACAAAAATGTGTTCATTTTAGATAAGGTTGTAAAACTTATTCTCCATCCTCAGAGGGTTGAATTCATGGGTCTAAATCCACAAATAGGAGAATAATTTGTACAAATAATATGACTTTGTTGTTTTTGAAAGCCAACTGAGGCAGCAATTTGGTCATTTCTAGAGAAATTGATTCTTTTTATGTCTTATGGCACAGAAAGTTAAATATAAATGTATATACATAACATAAAGATATTGCTGGTGGAATATTCTAGAATCATGTGGAGGAGGATGCTTTTGTGGTCTTGTTTAGAAGACTAAAAAAACTATCAGCCTCTAAATGTCCACTACTAAATAAATAAATATACTCAAAGATATATTATTGAGCAGGTAAAATGAATGAACTTGTGTCATATGTGTTGACACTGAAAACCTTACCTGAAGAATGTAACATACGATACCATGTGCGTACAGTTTCAAAATGACACATGAATTGCGCTTTAAAATTACTAATTGATAACTACCAAATCTATGAGAGTGGTTAACTCTGAGCAGAGTTGTGAAAGAATTAAATCAGCAAAGATACACAGCATAGGCCCTTTTTTAAAAAACTGAATTTATTGGTACATTCTAGGTATACAGTACAGTTACATTCACTGCTGGGATGTTGTACCTTTACATGCCAGGTCTTGGTTTCACTTTAATTCCGTTTTTACATTTTCTCATATTTTTTTCCTTTTCCCTTGTTCCCCTTTCCCTATCCTTCTCACTGTCCCCACACCTTTGGTCCTTTTCTTCCTATTTGCTAATTGTCCTGTTAGGATCTTGAGTACTATTTTAGTTTTTCACACTAGAGAAACTCTTCAGTATTTGCATATCTGTGACTTATTTATTTCACTTAGAAGTATATCCTCAAAATGTATCCATTTACCTATGAATGAATCTACTTTCTCATTCTTTATGGCTGAGTAGTATTCCATTTTATAGAAACAGAATGAAAAAGACTTGAAGTAACCAACACTCTTTTGAAATTTGATAAAGATCAGCAAAGGTAGCATGGCTTTTTGTTGTCATATTATTATCTCATTTGTTATTTATTTTACGGATTTTACAACTGCATTTAATTTTTTTCTCTCATTGAGTTTATTAGTACATTTTAGGTATATAGTACAGTTACATTCGTCATTGGGGCTAAACTTTGACTTAACATTCCACCTACTTTTCAATTAAATAGTCTGTTTTGGAGCTAAGCTGAACAAGGCCAAATACTTCTGAGACCATAGCATTCTCTGCTACCTACTTCTCCCCCTGTGATCTTATTTCAAAGACCCTTTCTTACTGATGCTGAGTCTAATTTTATTTCTCCTTGGCTGCTATTTCAAGGTGTCACACGGGTCAGTGTTGGGCTAATTTGATTAGGGTGCCACTGGCTTCTGCCACCATACAGTAATCTCTTACAGCTCCTGGGCTAGACTTTCATCATATAAAAAGAGCTGTAATATATTGTGTTTTGTTTTGTTGTGCTGGGGATTGAACTTGAGACCTTGTGCTTGTAAGGCAAGTGGTGGAACCACTGAGCTGAATCTCCAGCCCGAGCTGTAATATATTAACAAGGACATTTATTCAGCAGATTCAACCAAGACAAAAATAGTAATGGCTTATATGAGAGAAATTATGTCTTTCTCATTGAAAAATCTGACAGAGTGGGTGTTCTTGTACAGAAGGAATTTTTCATAGATCTGTTTTGCTTGCTGTCTCCTACTTAGTGTTCTGGCTCTCTTGTCCAGCTTGTGGTAAGAGCAGGCTCAGGGTTTTCTACATCCTGCTGCTAAATTGCACTGCGGATGGTTTATATTCTGAAACCAGAAGAGGAAGGAAAATGAGGCACTCAGGATGATCTGATCTTAGCTTGCAATCTAAACAAGAAACAAGTTGTTTTATTGCAAAGACTTTTCTTGTACTAATCTGTCTCTGGTACAGTTTAAAATTGTCATTATGATAGATATTACAATTGACAAGTCATAATTGTATACATTTATGGGGTACAATGTGCTGCTTGGATATGGATGTACAATGTGGAATTATTCAGTTAATCTAATTAACATACTTATCACCGCACATTCCATGAAATGTACTCTCAGCAACTTTTAAATATACAAAATATTGTTTCTAACTGTAGTCACCATGCTGTGCCACACATCTCACAATGTATTTCTCCTGGCTGATAGAAACTTTGTACCTTGGAACATCACCTCTGTCACCTCTCCTTATTCCCCAGGGATCTGGTAACCACTCTTCAACTCTCTGCCGCTATGAGACTATGAGATGATATTTGAAAATCCACATTATCTTTATGTACTACAAGATTGTAGGTCTTTCTGATAGTCATGGGTTCTTTCAAAAAGGCCTCTTTTCTATCATATTAGTGTCGGTATCTAACAGTAATCAGAAAAATGTAGAGAATTTTAATCTTAACTGTTGAATGGTTTTATGATCTAAAAAAATTGATTTTATTCCAAGTTTTGTTCATAAGTCCTCAACCCATATTTGCAAAAGTATTACATTATATAACATCAGTTTTAAACATTTTGGAAATATTTTTTGCTTTTTTTTGGATATTTACTAATTTCTCTTTAATTTTTTCTATAATATTTTGGAGTTTTTAATAGTCTTCTTTTCCATTTATTTAATGACAGTTACACTATTCATTCCATTTCTTTAACCTTTTCTTCTTTCTAGTTCAATTCTATTCCCAAGACAATCTTTTTCATTTACTTTTTTCCTGAACTCAATCACACTTTTCTGAATATTTATAATTCTTATGGTTTTTTTACGAGTGTATCTTTTGTTTGTCTCTTTAGTTATTCTCAAATAGAGGTTTCAGATTCATTCTTTTCTGAGGGCTTGCCATTCTCAAGTTAGATATTATTTTCTTCTTTATTCTATTTATATAATAATTTTGTATCAGATTTGACTTGGATTCTTCTGTCATATTCATGTTTATAGAAAATTAATTTTGCCAAACTTCTAAAATGAAATGGAATGCAGGAAAGCTTTTTATTTTACTGTTTTTGTATCGTGTCCACAAATAGGCTGTTTTGCATTTGGGAATTTTTGGCTGTTTGGTCCCTCAATATGGTCTAGACTAGGGATTAATGAACAATTTTGTTCTGTAGAAATACAAGTAGTAAATATTTTAGGCATTGCAAAAGACACATCCTATGTCATAACTACTCAACTACCTCCTCAACTAAATAGCTACCTGCATAGGAAATAGTCAGATAAAAATGGATATTTTCTAAACAGACATTATTTACAAAATCCAAAGTTAGGTTGGATTTGGCTTACAAATATCCCAAACATTATCATTTTCACAAGTAACCAACTATTTCAAAATTATTAAGATTATTCACATTTGTATTCAAAGTCCTCAATGCATGTTTGTATTCTCTACTTGAAACACATTTCAGTTGAGACTAACATCAGCTCAAGTACTTAACCTCTGTGTGGGGGTATTGATTACTGTACTGAAAGTACAGGTCTGGAGTTTTCCTCTTCTCATCTGTTTCTTATTTATTCTCCTCATTTTTAAATGCTACCCCTCAATTACCTTCCCCACGTTGCACACAGCCTGGAAAGGAGCTCCAACAGGTCACTGTAATAGTTGAGGTACTGTCCTTCCTCAGACTCCCAGACACCTATGAGGCCTCTCCCTGCATTCCTTTGTCCCTGGAGGGCGATGGTACTCTGGGTAGCTGCTTTACCAGACATGCCGCTCAGGAAGCCCTAATGGCTGTTCTTTCCTCAGCCCAATAGACACCCGGTGGCAGCACCACCTCCTCTTGCACAGATCCTGGCGCCAATACCTCCTCACTGTGTGTGGCTTAGATTTCTTCAGATTTTGTAGAAGTTTTTTCCACCTAGTTACATTCATCTGTCTTTTTCTTCTTCTTTTTTTTTTTTTCTTTTTTTTTTGGTACTGAGGATCGAACTCTGGTCCTTGTGCTTGTGAGTCAGACTGTGGAATCATAAGCTAAATCCCCAGCCCTATCTTTTTCTTATTTGATTATTCTTCCTCCCATATTTTCCCACCATCTCTAATTCTTATCTTCATCTTCTTCTTTTTCCTTACTGTACCTTGTAAAAGCTTGGTAAACAGAAATAAAAAATAAATAGTATAAACCCTACTCATGTGCTGAAGATCACCCAGAACTATAGCTATGAAAGATCTAGTCAACCCCTAACAGGCTAGTTAAATGCAGGCAAAATTAATTTGTGGAATTTTAGAAGAAGATATCCTGCTACAGTAATAAAATTAAGCAACCTTGGTTTAGGGATTTTGTACAAAATATGTTTCTGTAAAAATGGTGATTAACTAGAGAATACATAATTAATGAGTAAGCTTTTGATTTACCTCTTACCTCTCCCCCTACACATACACACACACACACACACACACACACACACACACAGAGGGAGAGATGCACACACACACAGTCATACATAAAGCTAGTAAAAGCATAAAAAGGACATTTTTTCACTGTAAATGTATATTGCAACAAATTGGAATGGAAGAAAACCAGAAACTTCGGCACAACATTCAAATATTGCCTTTTTTATACTGATTCCTGACTGACTTTGCAACAGTGAACATTTACTTTAAAGTATGCATTAAATTTTATAACAATAATTTATGTTAAATTCGGTTCCCTTAAAAATAAAATGCAATAAAGCCCTTCTTTCTTTATGGGAAGATCCAAAGAAAACAACAAAAGAGTGGCACAACTCAAAATCACGACGCATCTATAAAGACTACATTTACTTTGCAGTTTGTGGAATTTCCATCCCATCTCAGGCACTGGAGAGCCCCTGTTTAATTGTTGGGGGAAGACAGCAAGGAAGTTGCCCCTGTTGTACTTAGGCTAAATTCTTGTGCAAAGGGTCTTATCAACAACCCTGGAGGCCTAAGTTCTTATGTTTTACAGTGAGTTTTTTCAAAGAGAGTTATCATCCTTTGAGTTTTTCCAGAGGGAGCCTAGAAAATATGAGAAAACATCAACTAATGTTCCACTGAGGCTCGACCTAAATCAGTTAGTGGACATGGTTCATATTTCCAAGACTTTCTGAGACACAGCTTCATTTGAGAGGTTCATGCTATTTTGTCTAAAAAGAACTGTGAACAAATGTTGCACTTCTCTAGTCTACTGCAGTTGTCTCATAAATAGACGCAGTATGAAATGTAACAGGAGCATCAGGGACTTGGAAACAGTATCTCTCTCCATTTCTAACATAAGGTTACAGTTTATCTGCATTTTATGAAAAGGTGGAGCATGTTTCTTATAGTTTAATGTTTTCAATGGGGCTTCATTTCAAATTATTTATGAAAAAACATTCTTTTATGAATTTTTATACAAATTGGGGAAATTCTAGAAATCACTGAGAAGTTTAACGTACTGATTTTAAGTTTACAATGCTCAATATTGATACACATTTTATGTTAGAAAACTGAGTCAAAAATAGTGAATATACATAAAGCAATGTGTGTTTTAAGGCATTCCAAAACATTTAATACTAGAAACCAGATGATATCTTTATCATATCTTAATGATAAAAAGTGATTATTCAGGTAACATATGCAATATGGGACTTGATAATTGCAACAGTAACTATATTTTACTGAATATAATAATAGATAACTATATTCTTTGCAATTATTAAGATGGTAATATACAGTATCTTTGAAGTCAGTTTGTCTGCTGAGTTTTTAAATTTCAAATTAGGATAGGCCCATTTTTATCCTTTTGGAGCCAATGAAACAAAATTAAAAATTAAAAAAAAATTAAAAACAAAAATTTAAATTATTTGCTTTGTATCTTTTAAATTTTTGCAGTTGTATCAAAGAGATAGCAAGGAAGTTTAATGTTTGTAAGTGACTTTCTGGTATTTGAGAACTAAAAAGTTATTTTTAAAAGCCTTTTTTATGAAATATGTCTGACTACTCAATAGTAAAATATTTATATAACAAAGGCTTACATAGTGAGTATTCTGTTATAGAAAGACCTCTATACATATTAACTTATTTCATTTTCATTTGCGAATCTTTTTTTTCTCATTTAGTTTATTGGTACATTTTAGGTATACAGTACAGTTACATTCATCATTGGGATCTTGTACCTTTACATGACAAGTCTTGGTTCTTATTTTTTTCCCCTTGTCCCTGCCCTCCCTTCACCACCTCCTCCTTTCCATATTTACAAACACTTTATTTCCATTTATTCATTTTCTCATATTTTTTTCTTTTGTAAATTCTTCTAAGTGTGAATCCTAAAGTCAAACCAAGAGAAATATCCAAATAGAACTAGTTTTTTAAAAATCCCCTCCTTTGAGATATCTTCTCTGTGGTTTATGATGTCTTGTAAAGCAATTTGCATAATTCAGAAATATATTAAGGTTAAATATATTATTCCTCTAAAAACACTTCTTGTTAGGCCTCTTCCAACTGATCTGTTATCCTTCTCATAACTAACATTTGATTATTCGAATATCTGTTGATTTCTACATCACTTTTGTTCTCCCTTTTCCATTCCACTCATTTTTAAAATTTTAAACAATATTCTAGGAATTTTTTCTACAATTACTATTCTCTTAAATTCAGAGTTATTTTTCTTCATTGACCATTGCTTTTACTGAATAGCTTTTTAAAAATTATTTCTTTCTTTTGAGACAAGGTCTCACTTTTTGGGTCAGGCTGGCTCTGAACTGACTATGTAGTACAAGTTGGCCTTAACCTTCTGTAATCCTCCTGCCTCAGCCTCTTGAGTGCTGGGATTACAGGCATGCATTATCATGTCCTGTTGAATTATTTTTATTTTGATCTATTTAAAAATATAGAAAAGTTGAGAGAGAGTTTCACCCATTTCCCAAAAATCTAAGGAAAAGTGTATTCAACATTTAAATTTCATTTTAAGTAAATGCCTTGATTTATATAATTTTTATTATTCCATATTATATATTGTTTCATTCAATTAACATTATATTATTTAATTTTTATGTCTCCATAGATATTTGTGTAGCAGCATGGTCTATGCCTATCATGGTTTGTTTATTCATTCCTTTATAATTAAACAATTAAACTTCTTCTAATTCTATTTCATTATTAATAATGATGGCTTGATTGTTTTTATTTAATAGACCTTGCTTTATTGTTTGTGACTTTTATTGCAGATTTCCTCAGGATTAGAACTTACTACTAGTCAAGGCATTTTGAATCAAAGTACATTTTAACTTAAATAGAGAGAAAAGGTATTGAATTTTCTAGCTCAAACTTTGTACGCATTCTCTTTCCACATAGCATGGGTTCTATGTAAAAGAAATAGGGTGCAGGTCGGAAGTGGTGGCACACTCCTGTAATCCCAGCACTCAGGAGGCTGAGACAGGAGGATCACTGGGAGTTCAAGACCAGCCTGGGCTAAATAATGAGCTCCAGGTCAGTCTCAACTACATAGTGAGACCCCTTCTCAAAAAAAAAAAAATAGGGTGCAGTATCAATTAATTTTGGATGCTATGTATTTGTATTTATTTGGCCAAAGCCCTACCCCTAATGCTCAACTGCAAATGGCAAAATCTACTTGAGCATAAGATTCCTAAGGGCAAAAATAAAATAATGAATATGGAAATTGTGTAAGATATCTACAGGACATTCAGAGATCAGATTGGGAGCAAAACTGAAGGAGAAAATATAGTAAATGGTAGAAATTATGATCAGTACAGAATTCAAGGGTAATCTAGAAAACTGCGACATAAATATATACCATGTGTTTGAGATGTTGTCCTAACTACTTTATTCCCATTTTACATCTTTTATTCCCCTTCAGTCTTACTTATTTTTCTCCTTCTGATTCCTTGTCTCTACACTAGCTAAACTGTCAGTCTTCACTTCCACATTTTAATGTCTTCTTTGTTTACCTTTCTCCTAGGACTGCAGTTGCTGTGTTCCCAAAGTGCGGTGAGGGTGATGGAAGGTCAGAAGAAGCTACTAAGTAAGAAAAAAGAAGAGGAGGAAAACTTCTTTTAAAGACAAAGTATGATTCTTTTGTGAATGTTCTGTATATTGATGGATTCCTAATTTGATTCTATGAATACTTAGTTCTCCCGAAGATAGTGTTATTGCAGATAGATTGCTAAGTTAGTTAGAAATCATTATAAGGCAGGTAGATAAGGCCGGGTCATCAGCCCAGAAAACAATGGAGACACATACATTGGTTAGCATTATAAAAAGAGAGAAGGTGCTACACTCATTTACTTCCCCTGGGAATGAGGGACAGTGATTGATATTCTAAGTAAACATCGATTTCCCTAGCTCATTTTTCTTCTGAAAATTCCTTGTTCATTCCATGTACACTTGCTAGCTTCCCCTTTTGATCCCCGTTGAATCAATATTACTTGGGTGACTGTACTTGTAATCTTATTGGTTGATTATGGCTTTGTCCCACCTTATGCCCATTATGTGATTTCCCACTGGATCTTATTAGTTAACTATTTTTTTCCCACCTTGCACCCGCCTCACCTCATGGCTTTGCCCTATAAAACACCTTTCTGTGATAGGAGGGTAGCCCTCTTTCTGGTCCCCCTTCTGTCTCTCTTAGACAGAAGCTATCTTTCAGTAAATTGTTCCTACTCTAATCAATTCCATTGTTATTAGAATTCATTCTTCACTTTTAGAGTACATGAACTTTTGTTTCTGATATCCAGTAAATTGGGAGTTATAATATTTCCCTTGTTCGAATTATTTTGCTTGTTTGGATTACTTGCTGCCCCATATCAGTGTAAAGTTCTCCTCAGTGATAACATACATTCATCTCTATGCACCTGAACTATTGCCAGTTGTACCATTAGTGTTTCTCAGCTGCAGTTATTCTACTGGGGGAGGGGAATTGGCATTTTCCGCCGTCATATTTGTTTGTTACAATTTGGGGTGAGTATACTAATGTCATCTAGTAGGTAGAATCCAGGGATGCAGGTCAAGAAATGCTTAGAACTACTCCATACCAAAAATTGTCTGGCTCTAGTGTCAGGATAAGGGAAAATGCTTTAAAAGGTAATGATCCAATTGTTTTAAAAAAAGATAGAGAATATTGGAAAGTGTTTGCTAAAATTAAATATTTTTCTGCATATAATAGTTTTATACTATTTATTATAGAAGTAAAATGAAATTATTAGACAATTATTGTCTGTCATCTAAAACTTGAAATAGGATATTTGCTTTCTACTGTCACTTGAATAAAATTGTTTAAGTTTAAACATTTTTGTTACTGTTATAATTCATTGTTGGTCATGATAGCCATTCCATAAACTTTTATTTTTTTGAAAAAATTAATACCATTGTAGAGTTGTTAACCAGTTTATAACAAATTGTTTTGGACTTTATTCTTTTTTCCTCCCTTCCATCTTTCCTTTCTTCATTTTGCAACTGTTTTTATATATACCATAGTAAGTTAATTGTTACAATACCTATCACTGTCAACAGGACAAACACACACACAGAGAAATACTTATATTCAAGTTTAGGAAATCACAAGATACCTATAGAATCTAGTGATTGCTTGGTGAAAAACTTAGTTAACTTGGGTAAACAGTTACACAAATATCCATTGCTCAGATCTGCTAAATGTACGAAATAAAAATATGACCCTCCCCTAAGTCTATGAATGGGCAACCCAAATAACACATTTTTGTTCCTATAAAAGAGATCACTAAATTTGCAAACTTACGTCTAGAAACTTTAAATAAATTTGATACAGTAATGGCTGCTTCCATACTCATAAACAGAGAGATGCACACATCTACTGAGTTTTCAATCTATTTAAATCAGTAATCTCATTCCAGATCTCATATTAATTTGGTTAATAACACACAATTTATCCAGGATTGCCTTATCTATGACCTACTTGCTAAAGGAAGACAAAAAGAATGAATAGGTCTGCACAGGGGTTATTTTCTATGGACAGGTGTCTGTTGACAGAATCCTTATCATTTGTTGCCAATTTTTTCAAAGAACATTGGGACAACTGCTCACAGTAGGCAGAGTCAGACTCCAGAATTGATTTTGGCACTCTGTATTGATCATATTGTTGATGATCTTTAAAACATCTTGCTGTCCCAGACCTTACTTATGTCAGGGAGAATTAACAAATCTATCTGATACTGATATGTTCATGCCTGTATGAAATTCTGAAAATAAAAGCACAGGAAGTGAATTGCAATTGTCATCAATATTTAAGAGTCATCTCCAGCCAAAAGGCATCAACAAGCTACCGGAATATTTTATAAAGATACTGTTCTCATTTTACTCAACTGAATATTGACTTCTGAGGCCCATACAAGAGAACCAACTGTGGAGTCTTCTTATTTTTGAAGTTCTCATTTCACCTTTGTGCTTTCTTCAAAGAAACTGATGTTTGATGTGCTAGAGGAAAAGGAAAGAAAAGAAGGAAAGAAGAAGCAATGAGAAAATGGAATACTTTCTGCTGTTTTTCAGTTTCCATGGAAAATAGAAAAAAGAAATATCAGAAAACTGATAATAAAATTTTTATGTTAGAAGCCACAGTGACATTACCTAAAATAAATGTGTATATCTGTGTGCATATGCATAATACACATATTAAGGCATTTAATTTATTCAGTGTTTTTGAAGAGCATAAGAAAATGTGTTTGTCTATATTTTCTTTGTCTTCTTGCATAATTCCTAACTTATAGAAAGCAAAAAGTAAAGTGTAAAAAAGGAAACTATGAGTAAGTCACCTAGACCATGGAAAAACATCTAGTTCTTTTGAGATTCAATCAGCGATCTACTCATTATATTAACTTGTTTTCTAAGACATGAAAGATATGACATGTACTGTAATTTAAGACAGTGCCAGAAATCTGATGATTTTATTTCACTTAAAGATAAATCAATCTGAAGGAATTATTTGACTTTTAAATACCTCCGGTTTCTTGGCTAAATGGGTGACATTAGTCTGCACTTCAAAGACAGATCAGAGTCTAGCCTTAACAGCAAAGGCTAATCTGTCAATTTTTTAGTTTTGTTAGTTTGAGTCAAGACTCTCTTCAGCATGTGTATATTAAATCAGACTTGTAGAGTACATCTCAAACATAAGAGTTTTATCTTATTTCTCTTTTTTTTTTCAAATGAATTTGGTCTAAAATGTTAACAAAATTGGAAACAGCTGTGTTAAGAAACTACTTTCTTTTCCATTTATAGTCTTGTCGACCAATATAAACTTCATCATTTTAGTGGAGCTTCTCCCCCCACTCCCAGATGTTATGGATTTCTCAATAATTCTCAGCAAAATTGCCAAAACCAACAAGAAGTTTTAACATGTAAATTCGACACATTGTTTCATGCTCATCATGGCCTTTTCTCCATCAACCCAATCTTCATCAGATTTCAGATGCTCTGCAGTTGACACAGCTACAGCAAAGGACTCTGAGTCATCATCTCATTGTGGGACGGGTTCCTTTTAAATTTTTTTTGTCTGATTCATGAACTGCTTTTTGAAAATCTAAAAATGGTTCATGAATTGCCTGGGAGTTGGCAAAAATTAATAATAATGAGCCCATTTTGAGTACACTGAAATGAACTGATTATCATTGCAAGCTGTTGCTAATTTGGATTCTGGATGGCAAGAAAGTGTTCTACAGGAGCCTTTTCACTTGCAAGTAGGACAGATTTCATGGTGTGCCAAAGAAAACACTTTTGTAACCTTCACCTTTATGTTTCCTTTCAGGATTATGGGATAACTGTAGGAAAAAAATAGGGCTGCTATCGACACTGTTTTTTAAAATTATTATTTAATCATACAGAGAAAACAATATATCCAACAGGCCAGTCTAAACAAGTGAAAAAGTGCAGCCATGTCACTTAATCCAAGAATAGAGATGTGTTTTTGTGAATGTGAGATTATGTTCTGCAAAATAAGCATGAGTATATCTGGTTATTTTATCCTGATTTATTAGCCAGCTCTTGTTAGTTTTGCTCATATCACTTTCTAATCATTTTCTCCTAAACCGCCAAAGCTCTTAGTTTCAGTGTCATCTTTAAACTGAGTCTTTCACAGAGTAAATATGTATTATACATAAAGTACGAATTCTGTTCAGTTATAAAAATATTCAGCAAAGTAAAGATTGGTAAACTATAGACATTGTTGAAATACTAGAAATTAAATTTACTGAAATACCAGAAATTGTTTTGGCCTGATTTAGGAAAGTAAAAAGCAAATACAAAACAAATATAAAATGAAAAAGACAATGATTTGCCTTTACATAATCTTGTGAAATGAATATTTTAAAACCTGGTTTTCATAGTAATTATGTACCTGCAATTATGTTTTGTTTTGAAGCCAAATAAGTAATCTTTGAAAGAAATAACCAAAGAACACAAAATAATTATGAAAAATGTAATTTGACTCCCCATAGTTGAATACACAATGGGATGAAGTACTCTAATTTGGGGTTGATGGGCAAGTATAAAATAATGCAAAATAATTAATTAAATTTAATATTTACAGCAATCATATTATCCTTCAGCATGTTATAGCATGGTTCACCTCTTGGCCAAAATATGCTTTGACCAGTTACAAATGGAGCTCCATAAAAATCTTGTATGGTGCTGGAAAGTTCTACTTAATGTAGCATGCAGAGTTCTGCAGCATTCTGCAGTTAAGCAAATATTCTCTGCATTGTGCTCTTTGAAGCTTTCTTGAGTCCATGTATTTTCTAAATGAAAGCTGAGAAGCACAACAAAGTGTTAAAAAGTCAACGCTTCTTTAACAATGTGTACGATGGCCAAGATTAACCATAGTTTAAAAGTTTTAATAAACATTTAGCAGAAAGAAACCCACATTTCCATATCATATTAAGGAAATCAAGCAATTAAATACATTAAGTAAAACAAGAAACGCCTGTAGAAAATGTCAGTGGGATAGGAAACAGCAGAGAAATCTTGGATTGGAAGTAGTACCTTTATTTGGAGTTGAGTAAAAATAGACATAAGAATCTTAGTCCCTGGCAAAGCAATTTTAAATCTTTATTTATTTATTTTTTTGGTATCTGAAGGTTACTAAATCCAGAAACCCTCCTAGAAATCCAAATTTAAACCAGGTAGTGTTTAACTATCTTCTACAGGATATGTAAATGCCAAATCATGTTAGAGTTTAATGCAGAAAAACAGTTTTATTCTCAATGAGAATTTTAAGTGTGAAAGGAAACCAGAAATATCACCCAATATGCACAAAGTTTTAAATACTTATATAATATTTCTAAAAATTTTTGATTTAATAATTTATAAAAAGAAAACCTTGAGGACAATGAGCATGCTCATTAATTTGAAAAACCTGAATATATTGCCCCATTAAATTTAAGGTCAGACCATTCCAACCTTATATTATGATAGCAGACTTCACTACCAGAAAAAGGGATGGACAAAGAAAGAGAAAGATCTGATAATTTTGGTTTCTTTAGTCTGCTCTCTTCTATCTGCATAAAACAGTTTTCAAATATTTGCTATTCATTTTCTACCCTGGGATTCCCTTTGACCACACTATTCCCCTGCAAAAATATAGACACAGGTAGAAAACTGCATGGGAACTGAGGTATTATATAGAAAAAAATACTTAAATTCCTATTAAAAGAAAACTTCATTTCAATTTTAAAATGATTTTAAAAATGCAATACTGAATAACCATACTTATGCATTCTAGCTTTTAGAAGCTAAGACATGCACATTTTAGAAGAATTATCTCTGTTTGATTTTTTGTAGCTAGCATGTTACCTCTGAGAGAAGGTAATATGGAGCCAGCTATATTATTTGGTCTTTAAATCATACTGAGAAGGTTGACAGATTCCTGGAGTACTTGAGATAGTGTTTCTCAGAACAGAGGGTGGGATGTCTAGGAAGCCACAGAAAAGCATGGTGACATGGAAATCTCACTGTAGTGTTTTGAGTGACTACAGGGAAAGCAATATATATTTTTAAAGAACTCTTTCCTTGGACACTGTTCCCTTCATCATCTCTCTCTCTTTACAGCCATGATCTCATGATCATTCTTCCTCTGTTTCTGACTCCTCTGGATTTAAACATTCCTCAGATGAAGGAACAAACTTGCCTTCTTGTGCTGGATTGTGCAAACCCTCCAGCCAAATCATACTTGCTGTTCGTTTTCTGTAGGGCATGTGGTCTAACAGAGCATTACATTATCAAATGTGCAATGTGAATATCACATGATATTCAAATTTACATTCCATGATATCATATTAGAACACAATTTATTCATTCCATTAGAAGTTGTGTACAACTGCCTTTGCACTAAAATGGCACAGTTGAGCAGTTGCTACAGAAGCTGTATGGCCTTCAAAGCCTAAAATAGTTCTGATCCTATAAAGAAAAATATGCATGACTTACAGGGAGCAGAACAAGAAGCACCATAATTAGGATTAACAATGCTCCGTGCTTCTTTTCTTCAGGAACAGTACTGATAATCTCCCAATAATTTATGATAGAAATCTGCTTGCTTCTCTTTATCTAAATTTCTAAACCAGGATGACTCTAGGATTATAGTTTATTCAGTTTATTCAATGACAAAGAAAAAAAGAGATAATAAAACAACCGCTTTGTTTTTACTATGTCCTTACATTTATTTACTTGTTTGTTTGATTGTTTATTTATTTATTTAGGTCCTGGGTCTCAAACTCGGGTCCTTGTGCCTTGTGCTTATGAGGTAGGCAGCAGAACCACTGAGCTAAATCCCTGGCCCTATCCTTACTTTTAAAAATTAAAAAATATTTCCCTTATTTTCTTGCTCCTATTTTCCTTAGTTTCCAAATAAACTTTTGCAGGTTAAATAGAATAGATTCATATACCTTTTGTTTACAATTCTGAAATCCAAAAAGCTCTGCCCTGGACTTTCCTTAGGCTCTTTTTTTTTTTTTGTCCTGTTTAAATTTTTCTTCTAGAGATTTTATGCTGTTCTATGAAGGGCTGTTGCAGATATGTAATACGAACTATATGAGCACTGTGTTTCTAAATTCTGAAAAATTATATGCCAGCTCATGGCCATCTAGAATTTTGTCTTTCCCATCCATCCTCATACTATATTTATAATATCAATAAATAACATACCAGTCACCCAGTTGTGATCACTGAAAAAAAAATGTAGAGCTGCTTTTTGACAGCTCTACAATTATCATGCTATTCCAAGCTGTGACTTATCTGGTTTACTGCACTATCCTGTAGACTATCAGTACTTATTCCAGTCTTGGCCTCTGCATACTGCATTTTTCATGGATAGCAAGAGAGAACTTGAAAAAATATATCTTTCATGTCACAACTATCGTCAAAACTTTCCAGTGACTTTCCATTACGTCTAAATGCCAACTTCTTATTAGGCACTGTAAGACCCCATGGAATCCCGCATGAGCTGCCTACTGTCTGAGCATTGCGTACAACCATACTTTGCTTATTAGCTATTTCCCTTATATCCCTCTTGCACATTTTTGTCTCAAGTATTTCGATCTGAAGTATATCCTGCTTAGAATTTTTTTTTCCTCAGAATTTCCCATGACTTCTTCTAATGTCAGAGTTCTGTTGAAACACATCACCAAGGGAAGCCTTTTGTGACTATCTTATTTAAATGTCTTTTCCAAGGCTGCTGTAATTCTCTTCTCTCACTTGGGTTTATTTTCTATGGGTCTATGGCTATCATGCTCCTTTAGAATTTTATCATCTTATGTTTAGCCTGACACGTAGACTTTCTAACAACAGAACAGAGCACTAGACGGGAAGACAGGAGGCCTGGGTCCAACTCAAGTTTTGTAGTGCGGTTCATACAACTCCTATTGCTTCTCTTGACTTTTGTCTTCATCCTTAATAAAAAACAAACCAAACATTTTCACATTCTTTAAAATTCTCAATTTCTAAGGTTTTTTTCTGCCTCTCTTTTTTTTCTCCAGCCTATTATATGCCAGTTTTGAAATTAAACTTCAAAAGCTATATAGTTCATTTTCTACTATTCTCCCTCATGAACTAATGCTAGTACCATTTTAAAATATGCACTCTAATTAAGTACTACCTCCTTTCCAGCTGAATTTCTTACCACTCCAATGCAAAGACATTCCAACTCCTCTAGTCCAATTGCTCTATGTGTAATCATTTTGTTTTCACAAAAGTTCCCTTTTCACTAACAGTGCCTCTTATCTAACCATGAAATCTTACTTATCCTTGAAAGTTCAGCTAGTATCTCACTTTTTATGGAATGTTATAAACCCAAAGTAAATACTTCAGAAGTGAAGCAGTCAGTGGGTTGTTACTAATAAACCAATAATGCAAATAAAGTGGTATAATAAATCATTAAATGTGAACAATTTTGTTTTAGCACTGTTCATAATAGCTAAGATATGGAATCAACCTAGGTTTGCATCAAGAGGTGAATGGATAAAGAATATATATACATACACACAATGAAATATTACTCAACCATATAGAAAAATTAAATCCTGACGTTTGCAGCAAACTGGATAGAACTACAGGATATTGTACTAAACAAAATAAGCCAGACACAAAAAGACAAATACTTCATATTCTCACTCATGTGTGGAAGCCAAAACAGCCAACCTGAGTATGGGAGAGTGGTTACTAGATATTGAGAAAGGAGAGGATGGGGGAGAAATGTGCAGCTTTATTTCATTAATTTATCCATGTGTTGAAATATCACACAGAGCCCTACTGATATGTATAGTTAATAAGTGGTAATAAAACACCTTTGAAACACACACACAGAGCATAAGAAGGAATGGAAAAGAAAGAAAGAAGTGTTAAGACTAATAGGAAGCACTTAGGAAATGACAAATGTAAGTGAAGGACACTAAGAATGACATTAAATATGAATAAGCATTTCAAATAAAAGACAAACATAATCAAAGTGGATAAAAAGCAACATCCAATTATAGGCTACTTTCAAGAAATTCAATTTAAATATGAAAACACAAATAATGAAAAGAGGAAGTGGTACCTACTATGCTATCACTAAAAATAAAATGAAGATGAAGTGATCAATATTACTATTAGCAAAGGTAGATATAAGAACAAGGACTAGCTACAAAGATAGAGCCATTATTTAAGTATATTGTCAGTTATTACAACAGAACCATCTTTTTCCTCTGTAACTAACAACTGAGTTTAAATATCCAGGCAGCCAAACTTGATAGAATTTTTTAAAAACTAGATAAATCTATAGTTATTCTCAGAAATGTAATAGCTTTATCTCAATAACTGATATAACATGTACACAGAAAGACAGCAAGTGTAAGACTTGAATATGTTACTAACTATAATGAACTAGCATTTATAGAAGGCTATATCCAACAAGGGAAGAATTTTTCAAGTACATGTGAAACATTTACTAAAATAGTTCATATTGTAGGCCAAAAAATAAGTCTCAATACATTTCAGAAAAGCCAAATAATATGAAGTTGATCCTGTGAACATGATTATCACAAAATTAAAAATCACTAAGAAAAATATATCTGGAAAAATCACCAAATATCGGAAACTTGGCAAAATTTTTCTCATTAGTGGACAAAATTATGAAATATCTTCAACTATAGAAACTTAAATCACATAAAATTTGTTAGGATATAGCGATAGCCATACTCACGGCAAAGAAATACTTAAAAATAGCGATACGAATTCCACATTTTAAAAGTACAAAAAAAGAGGCAATTAATCTCCAAAATAATAGTTTTCAATTCTTGCTTCATAAGAGATGAAGCAAATGAAATAGAAAATAGAAAAATATAAGAAAAATTCCATGAGAACAAAGGCACTTTTTTTTACACAATCATTAAAATTATAAATTTCTAAATATCAGAAAAATAATAACCAGTTGGGAAAAGAGAGGAAATAAAAATGACCAATATGAGGAATAGAAATGTTGTCACTGTTAATTGACATTGCAATCTCTGGAATCCATTGGGTCAGATGAATTTTCACGTTTTCAGTGCTTTATTTTATGCACTGATAACATTCTTTTTTAAAAATAAGATGCTTGCTTTAAGAAAAATTCCTTTGGAACGACAGGAAATGCTAGAAAGAGAGGACCATATACCTTCTCTGCTTAATAGTGCATCTGGCTTTCTAGGCAATATTTAACATCAATTGCCATGTGAAGAAGCCGTGCTTTACTCCCAGGCCAGACAACATCTCAACTTCTCAAGGTTCTTCTGCAGAAACTAAGTGAAGACATATCACATACATTCTAGAAGCTCCAATTATTGTTGTTGTTGTTGTTGTTGTTTGATTTATTTATTTAGTACTGGGATTGAACTCAGGACCTTGTGCTTGGGAGGCAGGCACAGCACCGCTGAGCTAAATGTCCAGCCCTATCCAATTTTTTTTTAATTGCTAAAATGAGCACACTGTTATTTCCTTTTTTAGCAAGCAATTGTGTGCAGGTCAAAGGAAGAACACATATGTAAAATCCTTTCAAATTTGAAACAATCAATAAATGTTTATTCTCAGAATCTAGCTAATTTTCAATATCTCCTGAATACTTTATAAGTGTACCTCTGAGGTGAGAAATCAGGGAGCTGGAGTGGCTCAAGTAAATTGTCAACTTATTTAACAAAAAAAGATATATGACTATAGCACATCAGATATCAACCAAAGCCCTAGGAATATGGTAGTACACCAAAATATAACTGATCTATGTGCTGAGCAACATCCCCAGCCTATTTCATGTTTGATTTGGAGAAAGGTTTTCACTGTTTCCTAGGCTGGACTTGACCTGTGATGCTTCTCTCCGGCTCACAGAGAGCTGGGATTACAGGAGTATGCCGCTACATCTTGATGAAATATAGTTTTCATTTTAAAACATGAGATTTCATCTCACAGTTTGTAATTTTATTTTTAGTTGTCTTGAAGAGTGTTCCCTGTGTGAAAGTACAAAATATATAGCATAACAAATCTTTTTAAATGCTTCATATTTTATGATGTGAATGCACTCTGGTGCCCTGGTTCTGGGTCTCCATTCCATTATGAACACCATTAATATTCTTGTTTTTTTTATTTTTGTTTGTTTTACTTTTAAGCAAATAAAAGTGCAAAACATGCATTCATTATTTTATCAGTTGCACAACTATCAGTCCAAAAAACTGTATTCTATAAATACCAAAGCCAAGGATACAATACCTCATCCAAGAATTATTTATAATAACAAAAAGTTGTGACACTTCACACTTTCTTGAGTTCTTTTCATAAATTGAGAAAAAATAGTTTTTATCTCTATAGTTTAATAGAACAGGGAGGAAATTTTTTTGGAGCATATTGCTAAAGAAGAGCAATATTCCATACAGGTTTAGAGATTTAAAAAAAACTTACACATACACTGGGGAGTCTTGGAACACTGTGAAATCACAGGTACATTGAACATGAGCCCAGACAAGGAATTCCACTAGTCGCTCAGAACTCAGTGAAGAAATTCTAATTAGAAACTTGCGGCTAATGTGTGTAAAATCTAAACATATCTCATTGGTAAGGATATTTTTACTATTTGGGAAAATAATTGAGTCATTAGCTGGATCAAAAAAGCATAGGGAAGATAAAATCTATTTTCAAATGACAAAATTTAACAATTTATAAAACTTCTTTATGATTAACTGATTGAATGAATAATAATGCTCAAAAGAAAGTCCTTCAGTATTACAACTGCTGTCAACTAGCATTTTGATTTCCTGAACTGAAATGACACGTAAGAATGTCTACAGTTTGATATTCAGAGAAATGATTTTTTTGACCAGTATTTGTGATGTGAGTTTTCTCAACGACATAAAGGCAATACTGTGATTCTCATCCTGCAGTGGGATGTGGGATCATTTTAGGAAATGATATTTACACTTATTGTAGATATCCATGTGTTGTTTGTGTTATTATTGGGTTATCTCACAGCTTTAGAAATTTTGTTAATCACTATATTTTAGTAATAGTTTGATTGACACAAGTTTGGTAAATAACAATAACTATCTTCACATGATGAAATAATCAAACAGCATAAATCTTTGAGAATTTGTAGATATATCAAGGTGATAGCAAGAGATATATTCAGAAAAAGCTACAATACTAAGGGTGAATGAAATAAAACAAATACTTAATACTCAAAGAAATATATGGAAGAACATTATCTTGTCTTCAAGCTCTTCGGAGTGAGTCTCTAACAACGTTCAGTTTACCCTAAAAGAAAGGTAATTTTAAAGTTCAGATTTATAGATACTGATGATATTAACTGAAATTTAGGTTGGCTGAATTGTAGCTATTGCTGAAGAAAAAATGTTAGTCTAACTGGATTTTACTTACTTTGAATCTAATCTATTTTTTCATTGGTACTTAGGCAAATATTTATGCATGAAAATAAATTAAAACCCGGATAACGCCAAAACAACTCTTTTTACTTTTCTTTTTGATAGCCTTGCTTTCCATAGTCACACCTATTTTTGGCTTGCTCATAAACTGAAAGAAATAAAGTATGGGTTATTCTATCTTTCCCTTTACTTTTCTCTAGTTTCAATGTGAGTGGTTGGATAATACATAACAGGTTTTTGAGTGAGGAAGACTATCACATGATTCCTTGAAGGCTCATGATTCTTAGAACTCTATTGCCTTATTGCTGCAAGCTGAGCCTCTCAGTACTGTCAGGGGTCATAAAACAACTCATGTAAGTGTTGCCGAACTACCAAGGATCATGGATCCACCGCAATCCTGTGCTCACCTCATAGGACATTGAAGATGCTACCCTCTACTGGGAAGCAAAGAATGGCAGTAGTCACACACATTCCTTTACTACTCACATATGAGCCTCCTTGTCTAATCAAGTTTCCACCTCTGCAACACCAAGGCAAAGATGAAAGTATTAATAAAAATGAAACCTTTGTTTCCATTTTTCCTTATCTCATATTTCTTTCTTTCCCTTCTTTCCTTTTCCTTACCCCTTCAAATTCCCCTTCCCCTTTGGAGTTTTTCTTCCTGTTTCACATTATCTATTATACATTTGGATCCTTATAATAAGGAAGGGTGTGGAGGGTTGAATGAAGGGCAGGAGAATGGGAAAAAAAATAAGAACCAAGATAGATTAGGTAAAGGTACAAATTCACAATAACGAATGTCAGCATATTGTACACTTAAAATGTAATGATGAAATCAATGAAAACAAATAAAAATCAGTGCAGGGCCCTTCTGGGCAAAGGGATCTTGTGTGAATACACAGGCAGCCCTGACCTACTTATATTGTTACATATATTCTGAGTATATTTCTCTGTTTAGCAAAGCCTAAAGGACCTATTTTTTTTCCAACACCAAAGGACAGATTTGTCTTCTCTGTAAGTACATGGCTGACCAGAAATGGGCATAAACAGAGATAGATATAGGTAGAGAAATAAAATGTAGAGTAGCTACAAGAATGAATCTCAGTAAGAGAAGCTATTATAATAGCTACTCTGGCTGTGATTCTCACCCTTTCAATTTTACTTTATTTCCTAGGGTCTGTATTTAACTATTTTGTGTTATAATATGTAGTACTTTTTTTTTGGTAACAACTGCCCTCTCTTTCCTGCACATGTTTTTCCACAGCAATCCAAATGCTATATTAACTTCTGCTTATATTTTAAGCTTTTTTATAGACATCTGTTTATCTTTTGTTTGCTTACTTTTAATCAGAGTAGACATACAGTTTTGAAGCTTTAATATAGGTAAAGCATGAATAGTCTCCTTTATTTTCCTCATAGTCGATTGTTCACTGAAAATATTTTCCTACAAGCTTTAGCCACATATCCATATGATACAAACTCACATTAGTAAGTCAGGTGCACAGAAGGTAGCTGTAACTACCAGGTGGTGTGAAAGTGAACTTTCCCAACAAGTCTACTCATTGTGATTCGGTTATTTCATTGCACTTATGATAACGATGATGTTGCTACCTATCTATCAGCATATTTTCGCCTGTATTTCTATTTAATTTGCCTCTCTATCGCAAGCCCAATGAGGGTCTTTTCCCAGGATGCTCCTTGAGTGCACTACTCACCATATTCTGTACTTTCCCCTTCAGACAACCAGTGTGCAGGTCCCTTTGGTGTGGCACTGATACCTAGCAGCAAAAGACTTACTTTCATGGTGTTGTTTCATTCTTCTACGTTGCTCAACCTTGTTTTCTTTACAATTTAAAGAAGCTACAGGTGTGTAGATGCCTATGCTTTTGCTGTCTTTCTGAAGTGGACAGCTACTGTGAGAACTTAGGTATGAGCTGGATATATTTGAAGAGATAGAGAAAAATTCAAATAGAATAGTCATAATCACCTTTTCCCCTGAATCCTTGTTGTTCTAATCAATTGATTTTTCCCAAAGCAATTTTCTCCTCATGAATTGGATAACTTTTAAAAAAAGATTTAAAGTAGTCTCAGTAATTGTAATTAGACCCATCTATTTTAGATTTGAAAGGATTTCTTGAATTTTTCTACTGTAGTACTATGATAAATTTTCTCCCATTTTAATACTCTGAATGTTTTCAATGAAAAAGCAGAGACAAGACTTGGTCCTCCCTCACTATTATCTCTAGAGTACTCTCACCTGTTTAGAGAAGTGAAGAAAAAAACTAAAGTGAAAATGAAACAAATGCTGCATATATATTTTTAAATTACCATGATTCTCACTGGAGAAAAAGGTAAATAAGTAATGAACATACCCTAGAAGACAAGGCTTCTTTTCCAAATTTTACTACAAATTAGAGTGAGCCCAATTCAGCAAAATGTCAACAGGTGTTATCTGTTTTCAGATTAAACCTCAAGTATGTACTTCATTTCAGTATTCATTTTCTACTCTGCCAAAAAAAAAGTAAGCCTGGATATAGATAAAGTACATGAAACGTGACCAAAAAACTATAGTAAATGTTTTAAGTTTTTAAAAATCATTATAGTAAAGTATAGGTTGCCGAAATACTCCCCTTGCTTTGAACCCATTTGTCTTAGAGTTTTGCCACTTTCTGAAGCAGTCGTAGACGTGCTCGTCCATGAGTGTCTTAATTACGCTGCCGCGGCTACTTCCCTGTCCTGAGTCAGTTCCAAATGTTGTTCTTTCATGTTCATTTCGATTTTGTGGAAGAGCCAGACGTTGCACAGTGCCAGATCTGGTGCACAAGATAGATGGGGATACGACCTATGACGATTTTACAAGCCTGGCTTTCCACTGAATGGCACTCCGGAGCAGCCATTGCTGCATTTTTTTTCATCACACCTTGTAAAACCACAAGAGGAGAGTTCCAGAACTGCTTCAGAAAGCAGCAAGATGGTGGTATAAGTGTATTTGAAGTGAAGGGGAGTATTCAAGTGAGGTTCGTGTCAAATATGCCTTTCACGGAAATATGCTTTTAATTTAAAATTTCACTGTGTAGCTTGATCTCGGCTCATACACTATAAACATTTCTAAACAGCTTACAGATATTTCTGAAGTAAAACAAAACAGCAAAGAGAATAAATTGTTTGTGGAACACAGAATAGCACTAACAAAGATGAAAAGGCGAGAAAGCATAAAACATGGTTTGGGAGTCTGGAACTCGGTTCACGGAGATTGAGTGGGAAGGAATATTCACAACTATGATTCATTCCCTGGCTTGCATAACAGTTTAGATTTTCCTGGGCAGGTTGTAAGGAGCCTCTAACCAGAGCTCTAAACTGCATTATGTGTCCATGAATGTACTTGTCCATGTTTTATTCATTTATTTCTATATTTATGTATTTATATTAATTCATAGTAGATCTCTTATGCATTCGCTGTTTCTCACTCTTGATTTCTTTTAACCAAATCCCATCCAATAACTTTTCTGTTTGTGTTACTGAAGATGTTTAATGCTCATAGGGAGGGATTAAAATATATTGTCTATATAATGCTTTTCAGATGAGTCCCCCATAATTCAAATAAAGTGACAGGAGATAAATAGACATGTGGTGTAACGTATGACATTCTTAATGTCTGAGATGCACAGAAAGCAAAAAAGCAAAATGCATTTCATACACATTCTGGCAATGTCTTTGAAATGCAAGGAATAAAGATATAACCATAAATAATTAGAAGGATTTGAACAGAATTAATATCTAATGCACCGTGGTCATGTATATTGGTAAAAGAGTATTATAATAAAATCTTTTCAGTAACCAAAGCAAAGGAATTTCAAAAATACTTTTCAATTTAAACATAAATAGCTATTGTAAGAAATTGAAAACATTTAAATAGTGTTATGCAGTTTTACTAAAGTGATTTCTAGATATTTGCTTAAGTTTAAATATTTGTAAATACGACTGTATACACACATATATGCACACATATACATATACTCATACCTAGGAAAATGTATGAAGAAAATGGAACATAAAACTCAACTAATGGATTGTACTATCAGTGTTACATCTAGGATAAGCCCCAAAAATATAACCAACTTGCTAAATTTTAAAATAAATCGCTACCCTTTTTAATATAGTAAACTGGGAGACTGTTATTATTTTACTTTCAGTGTCAGTATTTTGTTTTGTTTCTAAATAAAGGTCTCTTCTTTCCTAGGGTAGCTGATTAGTGTCAAACCATTTCCAATGAGATTTGGCTCTGGGAACTAACAAATTCACTCAGAGCAATGTCATCCTACAGACAAGTAGCCAATGTGTTCTTGGGAACCATCTAGCTGGCTCACATTTGAAAAATCTCCAGAGTTTATTATCTAGTTCGGGCACACTGATTGCAAGGCATAGAAACAAAACTAAAATTGATTTCAACCTCAAAGGGCATTATTGATTTCTGGGAAAGACATCAAGGTACAATAAAAATACAAACGATAGGGAACAGAACCAGGTCAACTCTTGGGACTTTGCAAATACACAGTTTGAACTTTGGGCCAGTAACCTCTGCCTTTTGAATTTTTGTACCTGGTGAGAATATGGCTATGGGCATATTTGTGGTGATATTATTGCTTTAGTGATAAAGTGAAGAAGAATTCCTCTCCATTGGATCTAGTAGACAACTTAATAGGGAAGGATGTTGACAGATTCTTTGTGGATCACTGTCAAAATCATAACCGATTTTGGGTAGTCAGGATGTGTTCTTCTGATTATTTCAGCTCCTTATGTGCTTGTCCAATGAATGAAATTGTGGTCTGACAAGACAAAAACTGTGGTCAAGCAATCATGTACATCAGCTGCATCCCACAGGTCTTAGTTACTTTCTTGACTCCAGGATCCAATATTTGACATCTACCCCACCACTTGAAGGAAAGAGGTTCGTTGGTTCACATTTTCATCCGGATCTACTGGCCTCAATGGCGGATGGCATAGCAAAGAGACACGGTGAAGACAAAGCTGCTTGTGACTTGGCAGCCAAAAAGAAGAGAGACAAGGGAGGATCTGGGGAGGAAGAGTCACCATTCTGGGTCATGAGCCCATTTGAACTGTTTCTTCCAACCAGGCCCAATCTCTTACAGCACATTCAGCCGTAAACTCAATAGGGAACTGTTCCATCCATGAGTTAGTGCTCCTGTGTTCTAATTACCTCCCCAAAGCCTCACCTCTGTGTGCATGCATCTGGGAGGACATTCTCCATCTGGATTATAACACTACGTAACACATCTGGTAGATGGTTATAAATATCTTGACTATCTTGACTGTATGTCCAAAACTATGTTCATTATGGTATTCCCTCCTCCCACACAACTTACCTCTCCTCTCTATATTTTCTATGATTTTTTTTCAAGCAAGCAAAGAAACGAACACCATATTCCTAGCCAGTTATTTAGTCTATTTGAGCTTCATTTGTCCTGTCTGCAAAACAGGAGCATTAATGCCCATTAAATAAAGGTGCCTCCATTAATGTGTTCTAGTTTATTGAAATAAATAAGTATAAATAGTATAACTAAAATATAATAAACTATTGCATGTTCCCACATCTCTATAGGTGGTTCTCCTCTGCTTACAATGCTGTATGTGCAATAACCCCTCACTATTTCGCCCTTTTCTCATTAGTTAAATTTCTACTGAACAGAGCTCAAACAGCATAACCTGTGGCAAGCAGCTTAGGATGCACCCACAATGAGAGTGACACCCCAGTTCTACCACTACTTCTTTATGCTCGCTGTTATCATGGCTCCAACTAACTACACACCCTTACTGTTTGCTTGCCATTTAGCTTCCAACATAAAACTGTGACCTTCCTGAGGTACAGTACTTTATGCCTAGTGTTGTATCCCATGCTGGGGTACCAAAGTACCATGCTGTATTGAGCACAACATCGGACAGATGGTTCTTCCTGACACAATTTGAATATCTGAATGTAAATATAACACGATCTATTCATTTTTTTGAAAAATAACATTTAAAATATGTGTGTAATTAAGGATCAAAATGTATAATTCATAATGTGACATAGGTAGAAAAAGGCAGGGACAAGGGGTAAAACATGAGAACTAAGACCTGTCATGTAAAGGTACAAGATCCCAATAATGAATGTAACAGTACTGTATACCTAAAATGTACCAATAAACTCAATGGGGGAAAAAAGAAGAAAAATTCTAAAGGAGTAGGGGAAGTGAGGAGGGTAGGAGAAAGGAAAGAAGGGAAAAGAAAAATATGAGAAAAGGAAAAAATGGAAACAAAGTCATTGTAAATAGGGAAAGATGGAGGGCATGAAGGGAGGGCAGAAAAGAAATAAGAACCAAGATACATCAAATAAAGGTACAACATCCCAATGATATATGTAACTGTACTGTATACCTAAAAAGTACCAATAAACTTAATGAAAAAAATGATGCGTGTTAAAATATTTTCCTTTATTCACATGTTTACAGATACGATTTCTATCATTTGGTGGACTTGCTGTCCTGCTAACTTAATTGTTTTCTGAATTATCTAATCCACCAATATATATCATTGCTACAGAAAACCCAAATGTGGAGCCTAACAACATGCTACAAGAAATACTTATTTTTTATTATAATCTAATTTCATTATCTTTTCATTCAAATTTCTGCATTCTTCCATTAAAGTTGGCATGATAGAAACTGCACAAAAAATTGCTGAAGTACAACTTTTATCGATTAGCCTGGTAAGCTTATCAATAAAGACAGTAAAACTTGTTTGACTTAATATGTTCTAAGTTAACCTCCTGTGAATCTCAATACCTTACTAGAATTTCTCTACCTAAAATTACAATCCAGATTGATATCAAATTCATGGTCGGTATTCCACAGTATGGAATGATAGTCTTTGTTTTTGATAAAATATTGGTAGCATTTCCCAGGATTAATTTTGAGTACTTCCCAATTTTTGGTTATAATTTAAACAATCACAATTCTTCACCAATCTCTCTGTAAAGTGTTTTCATTATACTTCTTGTTTTGGTAACTAAAAACATAACTTTCAAGATACATTTAGCAATGTTTCCTCTGTTGAGGGATGTTGCATTGTCTCCCAAGTCATCAGATGTTTATCTGTAATGTAAATCAGTGCCTTTTTTTTTTTCTAAAAAGGAAATCATTACAACTTTACATGTAAGAGTTAAGTTTAGTATCGATTTTCTCAGATCTGGATAGTGTCTCAGAAATCAACTGTCTAAGGTTTGGGATCAAAAGTCATGTAGAATAGTATTACTATAAGAGAGAAAGGAAATTGTCGATGATTACATTTTTATTCTAGTATTAATAGCCTATGACTAGATGTATGATGTCCTGATACCCATTTTTATCACAGTTGCTCATATAAAATCCATATATGAGTTTACAAGAAGTTTTAACAGTTGATATTACATAAAAAAATCTGCTTACATGAATAATGCATGTCTTACTTTTCAGTGATTTACAATTTTCATTATATTCTCAAAGGAGTTCATGAACCAAAAATGTTAAGAATATAGATCAAGACCAAATTGGTAACTACAATCTTGAAGATTGTATAAAGATAACTTAAATGAGGTGTACAAATGTATTCTCTTTATGAAATAGAACAAATTTTTAAAAAAACGTTTTAAGTTTTCACTGTATTAACATCAGGCCATACTCTTAAAAATTTTACACATTCATCAGAATTTCTTCTGAATATAATGATAGCCTAATCATCACTAGAGTGCAAGTTGGTTTATGAAAATCTGCATATTTGTTTTGTAAATGTTTCATGGGTGAAATTATTAATTAGCATCTAATTAATATTTGTGTTGCTGAGAACATATTTTTAAGCCTCAGAATCAAGAAAATAGAGAATAGTTAATTATCTATCTCTGATCTCTTCTTTAAAATACTTTATTGCTAAACTCAACAGTACAAAGGAGAGATTAATAAAAATAAATTTGAAGTAACTTAATCGCACTCTTTTCATTTTGCCCAATTACTGAGATTCTTTAACTATTCCTTGATCCATTCTAAGGCATTATTAAATAAATATTTTGTAAGCATTTAATAAACTTAGAAAGATAATTGATAGCACTTAAGAATTATCCTGCAGAATCTCCCCCAAACGTTAGAAGGAGAAAGGTGTAATTCAAATATGTATAAAAAGACACCTATACGAAATATGACAAACCACAGAAGCCGAGCTGTAAAAAGTGTTGCAAGGAAGTGTTCTGGGAGAGTTCTAAACTAGGCAGCATGGGGACCCGCTCCACTGTGACTGCGTAGGCTGAGATTCAGGCAAGCCTGAGGTCAGAGATTCCGTGGCTAAGCAGCTGTGGGTCAGTGAACAATTTATTTACCTTTCTATTTCTTAATCTTCTCATTCCAAAGCCAGAAATGATAATATTAAATGATGCAATGCCTAATATAAGCATATTCTTGTTCTGTCTTCACACAACTGACAAAAACCTAAAATTGTATAAATTATTGTGGCATGTACATGAAGGAATGTATAAATCAGTTTAAACACATCCACTTGTTACATTTATCATTTTTTCATTACGAAAATATTTAGAATCATTTCTTTTAGCTTTTGAATGTATATGTTTCTCAATATATGCTATCCATAGTAACCCTCCTATATACAGCACAACAGAACTTCTTCCTCTTAACTCTAATTAATTATTTGTATATCAAAACATTCCCATCCCTCCGCTACCCCTCCTATATTTCTACTTGCCCCTGGTAGCTGCCAGTGCACCCTCAACTATTTTTGCTTTCATTTATTTTTTATTAGTACATGCTTGTAATTTATAAAGTTTACATTTATCTTAGGGAATACAAGTATTTAGCATACCCTGATTTGTCTTATTTCCCTTTCCTACCAGAGACCCCTGCAGCACGTTGCAGTCTCCTGCCCAGTGTATGATGCAGGGTTGAAGAAAAACTCAAAGACAGAATTAAAGAAAAAAGTGAGGCGCCGGGATGGCCAGTGCTGAGCAATCGGCAAAGGATCTGGTCATTCCTAGCCACTGATTTTTACTGGTAATCAGATTGGGTTAATGGGGACTTATGTGGAAGGTTATGCAGTTGTGCACTTGCTATGGATACTAACGTAGGCAAGGCTTATAAAGGAAGAGTTGAAGCATCCTCAAGTTGGGAAATGAATAGACAAAATATAAGTTATAGACAGAATATGCTAGTTAAGAAGATTTTAGTCACCGGAACGGATTTTGGGTGGGAGCTACTCTCACCTTGGCTGCTCTGCTATCTCGTATTAAGTCTTACAGCTTCACAGGACATTTCTCTGGTCTCTGCTGTGGCTGTTAGCAGGAAGGTAATGCTAACCTACATGCTACCATGGTGCTTATGAGGTACTTCTATGAGTCATGCAAGCTTCAGTCAAATTCACTTCTTAAAATGGCCAGTTGTGGGGTTAACTCTTTACGGCCTGCACTGCTTACAGCCTGATTTGAACATAATCAAAAAGGTAGTCCGCTACTCTTTCTTTGCCCTCCCTCTGCTCTTTCCCCATCTCTAGATCCCATCCCCATTTGCACAATATCTAGCTTTCTGTTTCCCATTATCTCTCTTTTATTTATTAAATTATACATTGTTTGGATTTCTCACATAGGAAATTGTACATATTGAAACTTCTGCATCTGATTTATTTCACTTAAGATCACAGCCTCAAGCTTTATTCTTTTTCCTACAAATGATGCAAATTCATCCTTCTTTATGGCAGAATAGTACTTCATTATGTACAAGTACTGCATTTTGCTTATCCATCTATAGATATATAGGCCACTTACACGACTTAGCTATTGTGCTGCTGTAACAGGTACACATGAATCACCACAATGTGATGTCTTTAATGCTTTGGGGAAGATACCTAGAAGGCAGATAGCTGAGTTGAATAGAATTTCTAGTTCAAGTTTTGAGGACTCTCTGAACTGACTTCTGCAGTGATTGTACCAGTTGACATTCCCAACAATAATGAAGGAGGGTGTTCTTTTCTTCCCAGCCTCACAAGCATTTGTTATTGTATGAAGTTTTTATAATATCCTTTCTTTTTGGAGTAATATGAAATATCAATATTGTTTTCTTTTGCATTTTTCTGATCGCCAGAGATGTTGACCAATTCTTCATGTATTTATTGGCCATTTGTACATTTTCTTCTGACAGGTATCTCTTCATTTCAGGTGTCCTTTTTTAAAATTAACTTTATTGGTACATTTTAGGCATACATTATGATCACATTCATCATTGAGAATTTGTACCTGTACATGGTATATCTTAGTTCTTGTTTTTTTTCCCATTACGCTTTCCTCCTTTCCACCCCTCCACCCTTCCCTATTTACAAAAGCTTTGATTCCGTTTTTCCTTCTTTTCTCCTATTGTTTTCTTTCCCTTCTTTCCTTTCCCCCAACACCCATACTTCTCCTTCCCCGGTGAACCTTTTCTTCCTATTTCCAATTTTTTTATTTTCATATTTATACTAAGGAATATGACTATTTAAGGTATTTCTATATTTCAGATATTAGTCCTCTATCAGAGAAGTAGCTAGCAAATTGTTTTCCTGTTGTGTAGATTGTCTCTTCCTTCATGAATTGTTTTCTTTGCTGTACAAAATATTTTTTTCCAGCTTTAATTGAGTTTATTGGTACATTTTAGGGATACAGTACAGTTACATTCATCATTGGGATCTTGTACCTCTACATGACAAGTCTTGGTTCTCATTTTTTTCCCCTTGTCCCTGCCCTCCCTTCACCCCCTCCTCCCCTCCCCATCTACAACCACTTTATTTCCATCTTTTCATTATCCCACATTTTTTTCTTTTCCCTTATTACCCTTCCCCTACCCATCCCACCTTCCCTACACCTTTAGCTCCTTTCTTCCCATTTCTAAATGTCAGTAATAAATGTACAAAAAATTTTTAATTTGATATAATAATAGCTGGGTCATTCTTGATGCTATTCTTGTGTAATTGGGGTTATGTAGAGAAAGTCCTCTCTGGTGCATATATCTTTTAAAAGTTTTACCTCTTTTGTCTTCAAGTAGAGTTTTTCTGTTATAATAGTATGCCTTTGATTTTATTTTGGTAAATGGTGAAAGATTTGTGTATAGGTTTGATCTTGTGTGTGTGGGTAGCCAATTTACCCAGCACCATTTCTGAAAGTGGCCATCTTTCCTCTGGCCTATGTTTTTGGCACCTTTGTCAATGATCACATGACTTAATGTGCCTAGGATTCTTTCTTTGTCTTCTATTCTGTTTCATAGATTTTCATGTCTATTTTGTGCCAGTACCATGCTGTTTTTTTTGTTGTGGCTTTGTAGCATAACTTGGGCCTTAAAACATGAAGTATTGTCTTTCCATTTTGACTTTTAGTCTACTAATTTATTTTTATATTGAATATGTCTCTTTTATTTAGCAAAACTTTAGATCTTGTTGTTTTTTTTTAATCCAGTCTGCCAATAGAGCGGACCTTTTACCTTCAGAATTATTGCTGAAATAGACTGTATTATTCCCATCATTGCATTATTTTTCTGTTGTTCATTCCTTTATTTTTCCCCCTTTAACTCTTCCCCTGCTTGATGTATTTATTCCATCAGATATTTTGGCCTTGTTGGCCTCAGCATGTCTCTCTAGGATATCCTTAAGAAATTTATGGAGTGCTGGTTTAGTGTTCATCATTTTCTTAAGGTATTATTGTCATGGAAAGTTATTTCACCATATATTTTGAAAGATAATTTTGCAGGATGTGTTAGCCTGGTTCAAAAACTGTTTTTCTTTCATGGCTTTAAAATACTTCACTCTGAGCTTTACACACCTTTGAACTTTGTGCTGAAGATTCCACTGTGACCCTAGTGGGTTTCTGTTTTTCTCTGATTCTCTTTGTTAGCCTTTGGCAATTTTAACTATTATGTGCTGTGGAAAGCTGCTTCTCTTATTATAGCTATTTGGAGTTCTATATGCTTCACTTACCTATATGTTGAGTTCTTTACCCATGTTTAGAAAGTTTTCTATAAATAGATATTTTTATTTCATGTATACTAATCCCTAATTTTTCTCTAGCTATAATTAGTCTAAGGGTAGTCTACTTAGCATCATATAGTACTTCTGGATGAACTTTTTTGCTGTCTTGTTTTTAAGGGATCTCACAGTACACAGTCTTGATTTTCTGATCTGTCCTTGCTGATCTGTCATATTCATCACTTCTGCTGTTCGTATATATAACAGAATTATCTCTAGGATTTCTGTTTGACATGTTTTCATGGACTGCGTTTCTTTGCTAAATTTATCATCATGTTTTAAATGGCTTTGGTTAGGCTCTTCTATAACTACATTTGTCAATTTGTTGGTTAATTTCACTCTCTCTTTGGTTATATCATCTTTGATCTCACCAAGCATCTTTGCCCCCTCTTTGACAATTTCAGACAATTCTGCAGTCTTATGTTTGATTTCCTCTCCCCATTGGTGCACAATGGATCTGCTTTGTGGGAGTTGGGAGTCTCTGAAGGCATTTTTGGCCTTGTCTTTGAGTGTGTGTGTGTGTGTGTGTGTGTGTGTGTGCTGAGGGTTGAAATCAAATACAGTAAAGAGGCTGTTATTGGTATCAAGATCATTTTTTTTAGATGCTGTTTTCCAGTGACATGATCTTAGTCTCACTTGTCAAGAAAAACTGTTTACCACTTCAAATTAGGCATCTTAACTAGATTTGACAAAGTCACTCAGTGTGGTCAAAGGCAACCAGTACCAGCACAAGCACGAGCCAGCCTTTCCACATTTTTGTCTGATCCCAGCTCCAGAAGGAATAGGGCAGGCCAGCCAGTCAGTTCTCTGAGAAGGTGGGAGCTCCTTGGCTCACCAACCTTCAAGAATATATACTCCTGCCAAGGATATAGCTCAGTGGTTCCACTGACTCACAAGTGCAAGTCCTGAGTTTGATCCCCAGTACCAAAAATAATATATATTTATACATATCTATATTTATATATCTCTCTCTATATATATATACACACTCCAAGAATGTATACAGTATATACTCTCATTATCAATGAGATAAACTTTTCATTGCATGTATAAATGAGTTCATATAGCGTTTGTCTTTCTATGCCCAGTTCATTTACCTGACTTAATGATCTCTATCCATGTTGGTACAAATGGTAATATTACTTTATTCTTAGTTGAGTAGTATTCCATTGTGTATGTATACACAATGTTCTTTATTCATCATTTGATATTTGTTTCTAGTTTCTGCAATTGTGAATAGTGCTACAACAAATATGAATGTTCATATTTCTCTTTGTCAAACTGATTTCATTTCCTTTTCTTTTTCTTTGTGTGTGTGTGTGTGTGTATATGTGTGTATATATATATATATATATATATCCAGTAAAGACATTCCTGTGTTATATGGTAATTGTAACTTTAAATTTTTAAGGAATTTCAACACTGTTTATCATAACAGCTATATTAATTTACTTTGTTATGAACAATGCAATTGTTTCTTTTTCTCCACATCCTTGTCAACTCTTACTATTTTTTTGTATGTTTTTATACCCTTTCCCTTTCCATTTCCCCTACACCTTTAGCCTTTTCTTCCTATTTCACATTGTCAATTGTATCATTAGGATCTTATGTACAGTTATAGTTAATCACACTGGAGAAACTATTTGGTGTTTATACATGTGTGACTTATTTATTTCACTTAAGACTATATCCTCAATATGCAGGGGTAAGGGGAAAAATGAGAACCAAGACCTGCCATGTAAAGGTACAAGATCCCAATGATGAATGTAACTGTACTGTATCCCTAAAATGTACCAATAAACTCAATGAGAAAAAAACCCCATTCTAATTGGATTGATGTGATGTCTCATTGTGGTCATTCTCCTGGAGACTAGTGGCATTCATCAATTTTTATATACCTGTTGGATATTTGTATGTTTTGAGAAATATCTCACTAGGTAAGTTGCCTTTCTATCTACTGCCCGTTTTTTAAATCTAGTTATTTGTAAATATATTTAGCAAGATAACCATCAATATTAAAAGTATTTTCTACACAAGAGCATTAAACTATACAAGTAAGGTGAAATAAATGAAGCTATTCATAGAAATGGATATGGACAAGGAGGCTCAGGTAAAAAAGCTGCAATTACACACAGAGGCTAAATGAGAAATGGCCCTGCAGATACCTCAGTGATGTCATTAGGTGAGCTCTTCTAAATTTTTCTGATTGTAATTTGACTTTCTAAGTAGCTGGCCCCTTAAATGTGAAGATATTAATTATGTTGATTTGTGTGGTTTGCATAGTCTGGCCTTAGATGTGTCATTCCTCATGATAAGTTAATACATTGACATTCTGGAATCAAAGTCACTATCAAGACCTTAGCCTATTTTTGCCAGCTCTTGTCAATCTCTGGTAACTTATGGAATACCTTATTCACCATCCCAGGAAGAATACATCTAGTATCCAGGAAGAAAATCTGGAGGAAAAAAAGCCAGAAAAATTACACACCCTCCCAAAACACACTGCAGGTGCCTGCTACCTACACCTAGTCTCACTTCTGACACTCATTCAGGTATGAACTTGATGCAAGGTTGATTCATAAATGATGTTAACACCCTTGCCCTCATAATCCAATCTTATCTTTGGGCAGCTCTTAATCCAATCAGGTTGACAAAGTTAATCATCCCAGTGTTTGAGGTACTATTCTGCAATATTTTTATAAAAAACGAGAAGATAGACTTTGTAAACATGGAGAGAGAATCTGAGGATGAGAGGGGAAGATGGGAGGGGTGGAAGGAGAAGTAAAAAAAAAAAGATCAAGATGTGACATATATGTGTACAAATACTTCACAATGAATATGTTCTGTATGCATCACAATGAAATACTGTTTGAGGAAGTAGCCAAACCAAGTTATTATGACCCTTAGTGAAAAATGAGTTAGTGTTTATTCAAAAGAATGTTGCTTCCTTAAGCCTAACCTACTTTTCCATATAGACACGACTCTTACTCAAAGTCAGGAAAAGTCATGGCTACAAGAAATCCAAGGTTAGGATGAAAGACAGCCAGGGAGCCAGTCAGCTTCCAGTAGCCTACATGGGACAAGGATTTCAATAAAAGGAGCTGCAGACAAGAAACGAGTATTTGCCTTTCAAATAATCCCTACTCTTCTAGAGTAGATGTCTGCTTTCTCACTCTCCTTCTCTCCCTCTCTCCCTCCCTCCTCCCTCCCTTTCTCCTCCCACTCTCGCTCTCCCTCTCCCTTTTTCCCTTACCTTTAAATAAATATCTTTTATTAACAACAATAACAAAAAAAATGAGGGCCAGGGATTCAATTCAGTGGCACCATGCCTGTTCGCAAACGCGAGGTCCTAAGTTTAATCCCCACTCCCCGCAAAAAGAGAACGGTGCCTAAACCTAGTTTAAAAAATATAGTTTTGTCAACCTCTATATAAATTGTCTTTTACACAGCCATATTTAATTAACCAACCTTGAAATTATCATTTATTTATGCCTCAACTTTCTTATACAACATAATATTGAAAACAGTATATCAGGATGTCAAAGCTTTCTTTTTATGCATAAGTTAGAACCTACACACCATGTACAAAAGTGTTTGTGTCATAAAGTCAGTCTTAGGTATTTTGTTGAAAATAGTAGAAAGGTAAAATTGATATTAATGTTTCAAGTCACCCAATCTTTCTGAATATCTGAACATGTCATTTTCTGAACTTGTCATTTTCAAATGCTTTGAAAAATATGATTTTGTTGAAATTACAGTTTTTTATTTAGTATTTACAGCTCAGACTAAGTCTTTTTAGCTTATTATTATTATTAATGAAACAGGTGTCACTTCAAGAAGATTTTGAAAATTGCATGCAAACTTTGTTTTGTTTATGATGAAATGATAGTTATAACAACTCATATAACCTTCTACTGACAAGAAAATTGTGCACAAAAATTCCCAAACTACAATGTCAGCTTCCTAAAAATGTTTTGTGTCTAAACCTGAAATATTGAGAGAGATGTTGCTTATAACATTTGCAGAATAAAAGCATTTTTAATTTTTAAAATGACAAGACTTTTTAGTTAAAACTGTGTCACATTTATGACAAGAGAAAAACTACTTATTTTGGCAGCTTGTGACTTAATGAAGCATTTAAGTATCAATACAAGGCTTCATTAAATGGAAACATATGGCCAACCATATCATTATTTAGTTATTCAAATGTTGAAGAACTGCTAAGAGTTTAACAATGTAAATAATACCTAGTAAATGTATCACTTCATTATTAAATTTCAGAAAATATTTTAATAGATCATTTTATATTTTGCCATTATATTTACAACTATAATATGTGTTAATTTTAGTGGTCATCATGTCTCATTCAAAAAATTAATATGTAGCAATAGATTTAAAAAGAGAAAGACTCTCTAGGTGTGGGGTTTCTGCACTTCCTTTACTTAGAGTAAATCACATACTTTGATAAAATTTATCACAAAAATTTGAAAAATTATGTCTCTTAAATTTCAAAGAAAATTCTTGTATCTCTAGACTACATTCTAACTGGATTTTTATGAATAAATAATATGTGTTGAAATGCCACCGAATTTTATCCTATATTTACAAACTGGAATCGCTTCTTGTATCTACACATTTTACAAATGCCCAATAATAAATTTTATATTCTAGTACTCCAAAGAGGTATGGAGGTAATCCCAAACAAAGCAGTAAATAACTAGGTTATACAGAGCATTTGACTGGCTCTGAAACATGTACTGTATTCTAGTTTCTGCAATTCTCCTGAGCACTGTACTTTCCAGGACCCAATTACAATTTTTTTCTTAAATTTTAGCTTTGTTCACAGTAATTTTAGATACGCTGTGATCTGAGATTAACATGGTTGGTCTAAGAATATACCTAAAATATTAATTCAACAATTAGAAAAATATATATTCTTTGCTAACACACATAAAATGGTATGAATTCATCACATACTGGACTATAAAGCAAATCTAACAAATACTAAGAAATCAGTACTATGTAGAATAAAATGTCAATTGTAGTAAAATATTAGATGACAAAATCTTAACAGGAAATTTAAAATAAAATATTTTAAGTATTCCATAGACCAAAGAGGTTATAAATTTTAAAGCCTCCCTCCCTCTCTCTCTCTCTCTCTTTCTCTCCTCTCTCTCTCTTTGTGCTTTTAGAATTAAATGATTGGGGATACAGCACATTTCAACATTTATGAGATTCATTATTTATAAATGTAAATCCTCAATTAGAAAGGGCAGAAGTTTCAAAATCAACATGCTATGCATCAAAACAAAAATTTAAAGACCAACAGCAAAGAAAACTCTAATGGAATTACGTGGAAAAATATGAAGTACTTTAATTATAGACTGGAAAATCCACTTTCCACCAAAGTAAAATCTGCTTACTTGAAAGACATTAAAGTAGACATAATTATGTAGAATGATAAAGAAAGAGAAAGGAAGGAAGTAGACATAATTATGGTAACAGTGAAAAAGTAAGAGAAGAGGAGGAAAGACAGAAGGAAGAAAAGAAGGGAGGAAGGGAGGGGAGAAAGGAAGAAAAGACAGACAAAAGGGCATAACTAGGAACTTCTGTTTCTGGCTTTATTCATAGATACTCCTAACCAGCTCTCATGATTAGAACAGCCTGAAAAGCTAAAACTAACAATTTCTGCTTGAAAGTATTTAGAAAAGTAGGTTATATGAGAGTAAAGAACTTCTGGCCATGACTGAATGAGGAAAAAGAAAGTCAAGAACATCGGCCCACTATTTATGACTGCTTTTCCTTTGAGAATGTTTGCTGTTAAAGAGCTTCTAGCTCCGGAACCAGGTGAGAAACACTTTGAAGGCAGAAGAGAGGTCCTATCAAACTACCTTCAGCTCCACTTGAGACAGACACTTGTGAGAACTGAAGAGTACCCTAACAGTCACCAGAAATCAGGTAAGGGGTATGAAACTCATTATTCGCTGGACACTTACAACACTGTTGACACATTGATTTTGATCTTTCAGTGTGTAGAGTGAAATAACAAATTCAATTTTTTGAGCTATCCAATCTGTGTTACTGTGTTAAGACAGTGCTGGAAAATACATTATACTTCCTGAAATTAAACTTGTGCTCACCAAAATTAACATTAAGCTGAATACCTCCAATCCTGGGAGAGATGTGGTTAGAAAAGGTATATGACAAAAAACTTATATACAGAATATTTGAAGAATTTCTTCAATCCAATAATAAAAATGTCAAGTCAACTAATTGATTAAAAACAAGCCAAATATTTGAGCAAACACATAGGAAAGAAGAATATATAAAACACCAATAAGCATATAACAAAAAAGCTTAACAATATTAGCCATCAAGAAGTTGCTTATTAAAACCAAATAAAATAATGCTTCACATCCACTGGGTGGAAAGAGAATATTAAGTATTGAAGAGGACAATGAGCAACCAGAACTCTCTCTGCCTTAGTAGGAATGCAAAATATGAGAAAAGGAAAAAAAATGGAAAAAAGTCTTTGTAAATAGGGAGAGGTGAAGGGGTTGAAGGGAGGGCAGGGGAATGGGGAAAAATAAAAACCATGATATATAATGTAAAGGTACAAAGTCCCAGAGATGAATGCCATCATATTATATACCAATAAATTTAATTAATTTTTAAAAATATCAGTATTTTGTACAAGTTTGACAGTCTCTTATGAAGTTAAATAAATACCTCTACTTTAACTCAACATTTCCAGTTTTACCTTTATTTAAATTGAATATATGAATCCACAAAGCTAATTATACAAATATATTTTCTAAATCTTTATTCATGAGAGCCAAAACTTGAAAATAGCCCAGATGTCTTTCAACTGCAGAATGTATACAGAAACAGAGACATGTTCGAAACAATATAATAGTAGTCAGCTTCGAAAAGGAACAAACTCCTGATATGTGAAACAATTTGGTTGAAATTCAATAACATTCTTTTGAGGCAATAGTCTTTCACAAAAGGACACACTATGATTCTACTTTTATGATGGCCTAGGAAGTGTTAAATAATTCATATTCAAGAAACATCAGAGAAGCAGTCAAATCTGGGAGGATTAACTGTAAAAGGACAAAGGGAAAATGTTTGGCGTGGTAATCTTTTACATGTTGAGACTGGTTAAGAGGTATTGCATTGGTCTAACAAAGAATGAAATATTTCTCTATGTAATGATATCTTTAATATAGAGGAGTCCTAAACACTAGAGAAAAAGTATACATGTAAAAGTTTTAAGGGTGCAATTTACTTTGAGATTTAAAGATCAAAAAGAAAGATTGATAGATAAAGATAGAAGCAGATGGATAGATATGTGGGAATAAAGTGAAGTTACTGTGGTATCTAGCTGATGTGTGTATAGTGTTCACTGTACTAAACTTTTTTGTATGGACTAAAAACTTTGCAATGAAGCACTGAGAGGGAAATGAATACTGACTGTCTCAGGAACAAAAGTATAAAAAGCCAAGAACACAAATTGAGTAAAAGCTGCATTCAAAAATTAGCCATTTATGAAGCATAAAACCACAAAGGCAAAAACAGAGGTGCCATTACAAATCAGAAACAAAAGACTAGATCCATTTAGAAATGGTGCCAGAATGATTGACTGTGTATATGGGGGAAAAAATCTCATACTTTACTCAGAAGTAAAATCCAGATGGCTCAAAGAACTAGAGGTAAAAGTAAAAACCGCATCATTTTAGAAAAAAAATTTATTTTCAAACTTAGATTTCAAGAATTTTTTAAGATAGCCAAAAAAATAAAAATTGTAAAAGAAACAACTTCACATTACAATCATTTGTAAAAGTAAAAAGACCAGTCACAAATTTTAAAAATATATCATTTTACCCATTACTGACAAAACAGTATCCAAAATAAAACAAAGTCTTATATGTTTTACAAAAATAAGGTGCACATGAAAATTTAAGCCTTGCTAGTATTTGGGAAAGTGATAAATCAATTGAAGGCCTTTCACAATGTTCATTCACATGGAAAATAGGGAAGAGGTGGGAGAGACCTCATTTACATACTGATAGGAAGGCAGATAAGCATAGTCAATGATGTTCTTACCCTAAACCAGCAGCTATGGTGGAGGTGCCTTTTTAAAGAAACAAATGTAGGTACAAGACCGCAAAGCCAGGGCTGTTTATTGTAGCTCTGCTTGTAAAGTGTTGGACTATAAAAAACTTGATTGTCTCAGATTAAGATTCATGAATGGAGTGGAACAATTGAATCTAGAAGTTGAAATGAATGAACTCTTTCCACACAAGAAATGAACAGATTTCTAGATATGTATGAATTATCAAAGTTGAATGAAGAAGACCTAAAAATTTCAAATAATCCAATCAATTAAATTGAAATTGTAATTAAAAACTTATCAAGTAAGAAGAGCCCAGGCCCTGATGGCTTCACTGCTGAATTCTGTAAGATATTTAAAAAGGAGCTATCTATGACCACTACTATTTAAACTCTTCAATGAAATAGAAAGCAAAGCGATATTCCCAAATTCATTCCTGGAAGCAAGCATGACCTTTATACCCAAAGCAGAGAGAGAACCAACCAAAAAACAAAACTATAGGCCATTCACACCAATGAACATAGATGCAAGAATCCTTAATAAGATACTGGCAAATAGAATGCAGAAGATCATCAAGATCATACATTCTGGCCAAGTGGGATTCATCCCAGGGATGCAGGGAAGGTTCAACATACATAAATTGATAAATGTAACCACTATATTAATAGAGGCAAGGACAAAAAACATATGTTCATCTGAATAGATTCAGAAAATGCATTTGACAAAATCCATCACATATTCATGACAAAAACCCTACAGAAAATTGGAATGGATAATCAAATCCAATAAAGTAGATGAATATAAGATCAACATATAAAAATCAGTAGCTTTCCTGTATAGATACAACAGACTCACTGAAAGAGTAACGGGGCAAACAATACTTTTCTCAATAGCATCCAAAAATTGAAATAACTATGGATTAACCTAATGTAAGAAATCAAAGACCTCCACTCTGAAAACTACAGCACTCTGAAAAAAAGACATGAAAGAAAATATCAAAAAATGGAAATACATCCCTTTCTCCTGGGTAGGAAGAACCAAATAGTAAAAATGGCTATACTTTCAAAACTGGTATATAGATTCAATGCAATCCCAATTGAAATTCCAGCAGCACACTTCATGGACCTTGAGAAAACAATCCAAAAACTCATTTGGAAGGAGGAGAGACCTACAATAGCAAAAGCAATTCTAGGCAATAAAGATAAGGAAGGACATACTACAATCCCCAGCTTGAAATTATACGAGAAGGCACTGTCATAAAAACAGCATGATACTGGCAAATAAACAGACCTGAGGACCAGTGGAACAGATTAGTAGATGCAGAAACAACTCCAGACACACCCAGCCACTTCATCTTTGACAAAGAAGCCAAACACCCTCACTGGAGGAAAGATGGCATCTTTAATAATAGTGTTGGAAAAACTCAGTTTTAACTTGACAACGATTAGAACTAGACCTATATCTCTCACCATACACTAGACCAAAATCAAAATGGATTAGAGATCTAAATATTAAAACAGAAACGCTAAACTGGCTGAAAAAGTAATTAGGTAGAACTCCTGAAGACATTGGTGTAAAGAGAAGATTTTATGAACCAAACCTCAGTTGCACGTGAACTAGAACAAACAATCAACAAGTGGGATGTCTTCTTATTACAAAGCTAATGTACTGCAAGAGAACAACAAACAATGTGAAGAGACAACCCACAATGTGGGAAAAAGCAGCTCTTCCTTATACAGAGATCTACTGTCTAGAATATATGAGGAACTTCAAAAAAATCAGACCTTCCAAATTTAAAGACCTAATCTAAAAATGGGCATCTGAAATGAACGGATATTTCTCAGACGAAGAAGTAGAGATAGTAAATAAACATATGAAAAAAATATCCAACATCACTGGTCATTGATGAGATGCAACTGAAAACAACACTGAGATTTCCCCTCACCCCAGAAAGAATGGCTGCTATCAAGAAGTCAACTGATAACAAATGCAGTGGAGAAAAAGGAACCCTGCTTCACTTCTGGTGGGAGTGTAGTCTCCACTGTGGAATTCAATATGGTGATACCTAAAAGAACTAAGATTGAAGTCCCATTTGACCCGGCTATTCCCCTACTGGGTATCTTCCCAAAAGAATTTTTTAAAATCATACTGTAGTGATATATGAACACCCATGTTCATAGTAGCCCAGTTTGTAATAGCTAAAATTTGGAAGCAGGCCAATTGCACATCAACTGGAGACTGTATAAAGTGAATGTGTATTTTTTTTAGTAAAATGGAGTACTACTCAGCCATAAAGAATGAGAAATTAGAGATATTTATAGCTAAATGGGCGAATATTGAGGTGATACTCTTAAGTATAATAAACAGAACACACATATGTAAATATCAAATAGTTTCTGTGGTGTGAGAAAGTGTAAATAAGGACTAAAAGGTATAATGGATAATGTGACATAGGAAGAAAAGGAGCAAATGAGAAGGGGAAGTGGGAGGGTAAGGGAAAGGAAAGAAGGAAATGAAATTAATATGACAAAATGAAAAAATGGAAACAAAGTCATTGTAAATAGGGAGGGGTGGAGGGGTTGAAGGGAGGGCAGGGGAATGGGGAAAAAAATCAGAACTATGATAGATTACAAATTTCCAATGATGAATGTCATTATATTGTATACCTAAAATGTAACAATAAAAAATTTTTTAAATCTAGTAAAAATCACATAAACAAATGATCACGTGACCTTTAAAAGGGAAAAAAGTTTCTTTCATAATTCATTTGACTAATCTGTAAAAATATAGAGAGTTGAATACATAGATTCAAACAAAATATAGGTTTGAAGGGTAAAATGTATGCCTGGTTATAATTTTTTATACATTTATAAGTATTTATTTGATTTTGATAAACTTTCTATAATTTCTTTATCAGGATTTTTTGCCCTCTGGGGAATATTTCTAGGAGATCCTGAAAATAAGGAAAAATCAGGAGTGAGTAAATTTTAAGCAATAATAAAAGAGGACGGTTTGGAAAGACGAATTGAAAAACTATATTGGCAATCAAAACCTATCCATACTTATTGTGTCCAACTTTAGGATTAGAAAACTAGTTACATTTGCATATTTAGTCTCCATTTTGATTTTAGTTTTTTGTATCTAAAATGGTGACGACAGGTAGTCCAAAAATAACTATCTATGGCTCCAATGTTGTTTTAGTTTGAGACACTTGTGAAAGTATATTTTATTATACACACACACAATAAAAATCATGATTTGAAATATTTGAAAAAATGTTCCACATCACTGGTCATTCGAGAGATGCAGATGAAAACAACACTGAGATTCCACCTTACCCCACAAAGAATGGCTGCTATCAAGAAATCATACAATAACAAATGTTGGCGGGGTTGTGGGGAGAAAGGAACGCTTCTCCATTGTTGGTGGGAATGCAGACTAGTGCAACCACTATGGAAATCAATATGGAGATACCTCAAAGAGCTTGGACTGGAGGTTCCATTTGACCCAGCCATCCCTCTGTTCCATTGTTGGTGGGAGTGCAGACTAGTGCAACCACTATGGAAATCAATATGGAGATACCTCAAAGAGCTTGGACTGGAGGTTCCATTTGACCCAGCCATCCCTCTGCTGGGTATCTTTCCAAGAGAACTAAAAGAATCATATCACAGAGAAGTATGTGCACCCATGTTTATAGCGGCACAGTTTGTAATTGCTAAATCTTGGAAACAGCCTATTTGCCCATCCGTTGGAAACTGGATAAAGAAGTTGTGGTTTTTCTATAAAATGGGATATTACTGAGCCATAAAGAATGAGAAAATAGTTTCATTCATAGGAAAATGGATACATATTGAAGATATACTCCTAAGTGAAATAAATAAGTCACACATGTGTAAATACTGAATAGTTTCCCTGGTGTGAATAATCTGCAACAATGCATAAGATTCTAATAAGATTACTGACATTTAGAAATGGGAAGAAAGGAGCTAAAGGTGTAGGGATGGTGGGATGGGTAGGGGAAGAACAAAAGGGAAAAGAAAAAAATGTGAGAGAATGAAAAGATGAAAATAAAGTGTTTGTAGATGGGGAGGGGAGGAGAGGGTGAGGGGAGGGCAGAGGTAAGGGGAAAAAATGAGAATCAAGACTTGCCATGTAGAGGTACATGATCCCAACAATGAATGTAACTGTACTGTATCCCTAAAATGTACCAATAAACTCAATAAAATTTAAAAAAAATCATGATTTGAAGGCAGTAACATTCCCACATTCCTGAAGCCTTTCTATATGTCAGAAACTTTAGTGATATCACCTATTCATTAAAATCCTAATTAATAAATTTGTAGATGATGATGTTGAGTATATTAAGTAGTACTGCTAAGGGCATATGGCTAGTGTATAGCCCTTCATGTTTTCAAACCCAGAAAACAGTGCATTTTAAAGCAGTGTTCAGGAAATATTTAAATATTAGCTGATTGCTGAGTTACTAGCAAGATAAATGAAAGGTTGGTAGACAGAGAAATAGATACATCTCATGCTTGAAATTGTGGCCTTTTTAAATGCATTGCACTCTGTTCTTCGTAATTAGCTCCTCATTAATGAGTATGAGTATGTTAGTGACTAGTTTTCTCTCCAACAAGCTAATTAAATTATGAGGAGTACATTTTAAAAATCAGATTTTACACTGTAAAGATCTTCTTAGTGGCTGAACCAACAGATCTACACACCTCAAGCAGAAAAAGTTTCTATCAATTTATTGTTCAATTAGTTCTGTAAACAACTGAATAAAGAAATAAAACCATTGATATTTACAAATGCTAAGATTCGGGAAGAAAATAAACATTGTGCAATGGTTGAAAATAAAGTAAGAGGGTGCTGACTCAACAAAGGTGGCTAGGAAGTCTCTTCTGATGCATAGCAGATGACTAAGTCTGAAGGAAAATCCCTAGTCATGCTGGTGCAGCTGAAGCACTGGGTTTCTACCCTCAGGGAGGAGGTTTAATAAATTAGGCTTCATAGACCTGTAGAGATTTCAAAGTGTATTTTCAACTTAGGATCTAAAAGGTTCTTGCCAAAATGTGATGTTCATAAAACAAACCAGAGAGATGGAGGAGTTAGAGCCAATACCTCAGAAGAACATATACTGAAGAAGAATAAAAATCCCTGTAGGTATAATTTAAAATCCTTCTAAGCTTAATTATGAGTTGAACAACTGCAATTAGAACTATTCAAAATATTTGTACAATGAACATAAAAACCAAATATGATAGAATAAAGTCCTGAGCAGAAAGTTTGTGAAACACAGAGGTGCAGCCAAAGGCTCCAAAACTAAAATAGTAAGGAAAGAAATGGATCTGCACATGATTAAGAAGATCCATTCCCATAGTTTTAGCTGATTAAATTTAAGAAAAGGTTAAGTACAATATTGGCACATTATTTAACTTCCATGAATTTGCAATAAATCTTAATTTTTCTCTTCACTGTGCTAATTAATTTTGCTGGCTTTTTGACTCTAAATTGAACCTCTCTGGCTTTAATATAGTAAATTTTCTGAAAACTTCCAAGGTTACAATGCCAGTTGTAATAACCACTTTACCAAGCCCCCTAGAAATCATCTGGGGAAATAACACTTTTAAAATATAAATCTGTACCACCATCGAAAACAGCGTGACACATATAGTTGAGATGCCAATAGGCTTCTTCTAGTGTAGAAAACAACTCAGAGGGAAGAAATGAGAGTCAGTCCCTCACACTCAACTCTTAAGAAAGTAGCAGAGCTTCACTTAAGAACATTTTCAGGCAAAAAATGACCCTAATAGGAAAAAGCAACCAGAATAGGCAGATCAGAGTGCTAGGGTTATGCTTTTCATCGGTGACAAGATGCAGGACACACGTTGATGGATGCTGTAACTTGTGTGGAATTCAAGATATCCATTTTAACTTATAATTCTCCATTAAAGGAAACACTTTGGACTTCTGGTCCTCCCATCTTTTTGAACATCTACATTTCTTTGACATTCACGACACCACACTTTCCTGGTGTAATGTCACTCTAGTTGGCCTTGCCGGAACACTATATTTTCCATCCCTGCAATCTTGGTGTCATCTCCTTGGGCCTCATATATTCTTGCATCTTAGTTTCTTCTGGGGGATTAATATCAATGATTTAAGCCATTCCACATACAGATATTTAGTGTCTCTCCCAAGTCATAATATATATACAAACACACAGTCCCACACTCCCAAACTCCCTTTTCCATCTCTAGAATTAAATATTTTTTAGCCTCTCTTCCACTCCCACTCTTTCTCTCCTATCTCTTGAATTCTATCCTTCGTTCTGAATCACTTTAATTTTTTTAAATGCTTGTCCTCTTGCCCCTAGGTCTGTGGACATATATTTTCTTGTTATACAACCCAGAGATTTCATTTCGCTCTGTCCTCAAACTTTTACTCATTCCTGAGGACTTAGTTTAGATGCCACCTCCCCAAGAAATGTTCTCTTCCACACCCTGCTCCTAAGCAGGTGAATTGCAGGTTCTCCATTGGCAAGTAGACCATCTGCCACTGTACACTGTTCGTAGTGTATTGTTGTTGCTTTAAACACTTTCTTTCTTCTTCCAGAGTCAGTTTCATAAACAATAATACCGGGTGAGCTGTTTCATCAGTGCCAACTTATCATTATGTTGGAAGTGCTCAGTAAATATTTGTTAAATAAATGAATGGATGGATGAAAAAAAGAAACAGAAAATAAAAAGAAGCCAAAATGATACCTAGGGGAAAATGGTTAAAATGGATTCTTCAGAAAACAACGGAGAATATAGAAAGATAAGGCAAGGGAGCTAGTTATCATTAAGTAGCCATCTGCACTATCTTTTTAAACTATGTTCATGTGACATTCTAATTTTTGAAAATATTTCCGGACCAGATGGATATCAAGAGAAAATTTCAGTTGCATATATTTACACTGCTGTGGTACCCATATTAGACTGACTCCATAAACAGAGGCATTTAAAACGTGGTTCCCCATAAAAGTGCGCTCCTTGGTATGTTGTCATACATTGTTTGCTCAAACATTTTCAAGACCCATGCAAATAAAGAGTTAATAGTGACCTTACAGCTGCAAGTTTTCAATCACTAGGGAAATCATAGAATAGTGATTTAACAACCCTCTAAGAGCAGAGCTCAAAGCAAACAATGAATTCAGGCTTGTGTAGTGCTATTATTCAATTGTCTTGCAGGAACTAAAATGTAACAAAGATGTGAGATGCTGGAGAAACAATAACACAATAAAGAAGATTAAAAATCAGTTGAACGCTGCTTTTTAAGGTGATAAGAGGAGAAAAACCAATAACCTCTAAGAATTTATTTTCTCTTCTTACTGAAGAACAGGTCATGTCAGATAAACAAAGGCTCGAATCAATGCCCATATGACTGATTCACAGGAGGACTGAACATGAATTACAGTCCCTCGTCTCCAGCTTTTAGTGACACCTCCATATGGTTTACCCTTCAGTGAGATCATGAAGTTCTGTTAATGAGCTTGAAAGAGTTGGCTGCTTAGTTGGCAAGAGTTACCTGCCATTAGCTATTTAGAGTTTTGCAAATCAAATTGCAGATTCTAAGATCCCTCCCCCTTCACCTCCAAACATGAGTCATTCTCTCATTAGTGGCCTGCTTTCAGCAATTTGTAATTACAGATTGTGTCTCTGTTGATCGCTTGACAAATGATACTTCTCTACCCACAGGTTTATTGAACTTAAGTTTGTTCTGAAATCGTGTCAAATGGATCTGATTGAAAAGTTTGATTTTGGTCATCTAATTTAGTCTTCCAGATACGTAACCTGAATTTTTAACTTTTCTTATCTTCTTGAAAAGAACCTAATGTAGCTTGCAAGTAATCACAGTCTGGGAGCATCGTCGTTGTGGAATGTATTGATGTACGTCACTGCCCTGTATACTGCATGTCAGTGTTTCTCTGGCTAACAGGACGTTTGAAAAGATGTGGTCCACAAGTCGCTTTAATGTGCTTTCTGGTTCAGAATTTCCGTACTTCTCAAGCCGTATGCTCCTCCCGCTACACCCAAGTGTTGGGGGTGCGGAGACTTGTGGAGTAAAGAATATAGAGTGCTATAAAAAATGTCTTTTAGTAAGCCTGGCAGCACCCTCAATTTTTCCAGGCAGGCCTTCATTTCAAACAAAAGACCGGAAATTATGGCTGTCTGAAAATCCAAGAAGCAGAGCAATAGAACATATGCTCTGGCTTTATAAATAAAAAAAGCACTATATGGTACATAAGCAGTTGCATTCAGAGAGGACTGGTCACATCCTTCTGCTGGGGTCTCTGTGACATCATGTGATACCAACACCTAATTTGCTACTACTTCACCCATATATGGTAGTCACTTGGATGCTGAAACACGAATTCTAAATTAAGCATATGCTGTAACTTTGCAAAGAAAGTATCAAGGCTCTAGTATGTATTTTAGCACAGAAATAGACACACTTAATCCCTTTAGATTTAGTCCAGGATGTCAGCCTTGGAAACATTTTTTCCCTGTTCTTTTTCTTCCATTTGTGTTGTTTATCTCAGAACATTTTAATATATAAGATCTTGATTCTTCCAATGACAAAATCCCATAGGGCATTGTCATTGTGGTGAAGAAAATACATTACTATCCTTTATTTGTTCACTTACTGTACAGTGTTCTGCTTACAATTCAGATTGAACAAAAAAAGCTACTAATATCAAACAGAGAGACGGTCAAGATACAGGCATCCAAAAGTGTACAATGCCATTTTTTTTCACATCGATAATGCAAGGCAATTTAAAGCTATCTACACTCAACTGATCATAAAAAAAACTTGTAAGATATAGGGGAGAATGTTAATATTTAAAGACTAAACTTTTAGTTTCTTAAAATTAATTCAATATCTGATAGTCATTGAATAACAAATAGGAAAAACTTCCCTATTTCTAGTGCACAGTGTTAGAAAGTAGATAGTTGATTGAGTACAAGGTGGGAGGAAATTTAAAAAGAATGAGTGGCTCTTTACAAAACAGAATTATTCTAGACTACTGGGTTTGACAAACATGAAGTTTCAGAGCTCTAATATATTTTCATGAGTTGGATGTAATAAACTGTGCCATAGGATCAAAATATCACATTTCCCAACAGTTGGACTATTTTTTTAGTCTTCTGTTTAGTGATCAGACTCAAAATAATTTCTTATTATTTGCAAACTAAGTTGGATAAATAGTTTTGTGGTGGGTGTTATACAGTTAACACCTCAAATTTCTAATTTCTTTTTTCTAATTATCTTCTTTTTGATGGACTTACTGTAGACTTTTGTATTTAGAATAAATAAGACGCTTCAGCCTACAGAATGTTGTCATGATTTGTGTCTAAGATATTTGTTTCCTTTTTTTTTTTCCTTCAGTGCTGGGGACCAAACCCAGGGACACTGTTCCATGGAACTACATCTCCAGCCTTTTCTTATTTTTTTTGTTTTGAGACAGGGTCTGCCTCAGTTGACCAGCTAGTATTCGAATATTCCATCCCCCTGCCTCAGTCTCCCTTGTTGCTGAGATTGAGATTGTTGCCCAGCTGATCACTTCTTTGTCTGCTTACATTCAAACTTTGAAGAGAAATTTGTATTTAGTTCACATAAAGGAGAATCTTGCAGAGAAAGGAATTCTTATAAGTAAATCATCAAAGAATATTTTATCTTATTGACTGGATGCTATGGAACCAGGTAATAACATTTTATTTGGATTTCAAGGATGAAATCATTACAAGAAAAAATAAATAATGATCTCCGATTGCCTTGTTGATTCAAGTATCTGTTTAGTTACCACATCCTCAGAGAGCTGTTCACAGAACATGCTTCCTAAGAGCCTCTTTTGTACTAGTTTTTCTTTATACCCTTAAACTGCTTTAATTTTCAGCTCTTCATATCAGCTGACAATACTGTCTATTATTTGTCTCTTCCAGAATTTAAGCATCAAGAGGAGAGACTTTGCTCTCTTAGGTATAGCACTAAGTCACTAAGCCCTGCATATCTCCTGACACACAGTAGAAACTTGTTATATTTGTGGAATGAGTGAAAGTGTGCAGTCCATTTATTTGATATATAAAATCAATGCATATCATTTTGATGCTTTTACAAAATGATTGTCTTTTAATTTATCTGTCCTCTATCCATCTGCTTAGTTTGGTCTAAAATTTGGATAGCTGTAAACTAAGCTGAATGAGATAATGATTTAATATACCATCATCTTCTATGAACTGCATAGGAGAAATGTATTATGAGTTTTAATATTAGAATAGTCTCATGAATACTTGATTTGCTTGTTTAATCATTTATTTGACCAAAAGATCAAATTATCTGCCTAACTGGATTCTGAGAAATATAGTAAAGTTTGTATAATGCTTTGTGGTATGCCTTTTTATTAGCCCAAAAAAAGGTCCATTTTTGACATCCACTCTTAATTGTTTTGTTTTGTTTTTTTGGTGATTGAACTTGGGTCCTTGCACTTGCTAGGCAGGTGGTGGAACCACTGAGCCAAATCCCTGGTCCCTGACTCTTAATTTTTGGTTGCTACCTTATATTATTTCCTTGTTATATTGGATATTCAGGTAGTCAGCGTGATGGCCAAGAGCACTGCCACTGGAACCAGCTAGATGAAGCCAACCGTAAACTTATTTTTCACTAGCTAGCTGACAAAATGTCTGTACTTCCAGTTCCTCACTTGCAAAATAGGAACAATACTTGCACCTGTATCGCAAACTCTGCCATCCATTGTAGTGTTATATGGAATAAATGATTCAGAACATGTGAGGTATTTGGAATAATGCCTGGTACATTTACAGGCTCAGGGACATTGGCTCTTATTTTTAGAGGGGATTTAAGTCCTTGCTAGAGCAAAGGAGGACACAATAAAATTTAAAAATATTAAATATCTTTTAGGAGCCAGGTGCTTCCTAGGGTGCTGAAGGTAAATAGAACAAACACTTAAAGACACAAGGCCCATAGTGTGGAACCCAGAGGAAGGTATGGCTGTCAAGGGCAAAGGGTGTGCCTGGATTAGGGGAAGCAGGAACCACTGTCTGAAGAGCCAGGATGTGCCTGGGAGGCAAGGCGGTCAGGTGGTGTGAAGAGACCATCACGGTGGCTGAAATGGTAGGCCTGGAACAGATCTCAAAAAAATGGCCAAGCGTAGCTCCTGTGTTTTGGATGTTCTGGTCTTTCTGGATTCCATCGTTTGTTTCATTTCTCAAAGCCCATGGCCAACCCCGTTTGGAAGGCAGCTCCGGTGATTTAATCTGACTTTCTCCCAGGACGTTTGAGAAGCATTTCCCTTAAAATAGACTTGCGCTCAGCCGCTGCCTCTGATAAGCGCAGGGGGTGCCATTTCAGTAAGGTTAGAGCCTTCACACCGCCCGGCTGGCTTCCACCCCACCCTCCTGCTTCTCACTCTGCGCCCAGATCCGCTGCCTCCAGAAACAAATCCAGGTGTTTCTCGAACTCTTTGAGTCATCTTCAGTAGTAATTTATTCCATATGTTTATTGCTCCGTGTGTGAAATAATTTCATCAAGTTCCTTTTTTTTTTCTTTGTCACTGCATTCAAATTAGCCGGCAGTAGAATCCCAATCTAGGAGTAACACTTTTAAAAACACCGACTCCGGTGCTGAGGGAAATCGGGGGATGTTGTTGCACGTGAGCAGAACAAGGAGAAATGAACAACAAGCAACTGGGACTTGATAACATTATTTTAAGAGCAGAAGAGAATTTCAGGAATACCTAGCAGGGGTTGGAGGAAGAGCTTCACTCAAGTTCTTACTATATTTTGCATTTCCCAGGGGTGTCGATTTTATGAAACAAAGTGACGGGACGATTTCTATCACTTGAGGAGCTTGTGTTAAAAATTTTTTTTTGATGCACTGGCAACAGCAAAAATTGTTATGGTGGGAATCAAATTGGGGCTTCCTTGCTGGAAATGAGCGAAGCACTGTTGCCTGTCAGCTTATTTCTGAGCCCTGCTTTTCAAATTTTAATTTGAGAGGGTGGGAGGAGGTTTAATGGAAATCTGAATTGCTGTTAGAAGATGACTATATTTTAAACTTTGATTTCATCATTATCTGTATGTTCAGAAGAAAATTATTCTTTATAGTTAGAAATGAAAGCACTGTCAGTTCTAAATCTATTAATTAGGAGGTGAGGCAGAGGGGAGCAGAGGAGATGTAGTATGTATGCAATGAATGGATTCTGTAATTAGTAAATAAAACCATTACTTCTAAATCGATTCACTGGCCTGCATTATCATACAACATGAAAGATCTTCGATGACTTGCCTTTTAAAATTATCAAATTAAAATTATCAGAATTTTGCTTTTTTAATCATATTGTGCTAATAACGTTTCTTCACCGTGGAGCTGAAATTTAATAAGAAAGTTTTCATTCGTCCTTTATTGTTCAGGAAGTTCATGCTAAATTATCTGTCACATCACTTTTATGTACTGCTCTCCCCTTTAGGGAAAGAATATTCTTGTGCAACATATAGGATAACTTCTGGATTCACTCTGATCATGAAATTTAAAATAATGCCAGGATGCCAATTTGCTGTTCGAAAACTCAGTCACACACACGCGCGCATGCTCACACAATACATATGTATTAATATATATATATATACTGAGAGTTGATTAAAATTATATTCACTATAGTAACAATTATAACTGATATGTTGAGCATTAATTAGGAGTCAGTCATCATGTTTAGCACTGTAAATACATTATCTCTTTACATTGTTTCAATAGCTGTAGGATATCACATTATTATCCCCATTTTATACACAGCAAAATTAAGGCCCAATTAAAAATGCCTAATAATTGACAAAACTGACATTCATATCCAAGACCATTCAAATATAAAGCCTATATGCATGGTCATTTTAAGTTGTGTTAGAAATATACTGCAATAATATTATTTCAGAGATGATTTCTTATTTATACAAATAATTGAATCTGGCTCATAAATTTCTTGAAATGTTCTTTGAGGCTGAAATTTTCTATACTTGGTGTCCATCCAACTGTGTGGTGGCAGGAGGCAAAGAAAATACAGCAAGTTCTGGTAGAGACAGGAACAGATTTTAGTATTCTGTTTAGATTTTCAGACAGGCTGGAGCCTGGACCGGAATCCAAAGCCTGTTGAAACAGAGTTGCCTCTTCTTAACAGCAAGGAGTAAGAATTTCCACAGAAACTTAAGTATGAAACTTGACCTAGCCTTAAATAAGTAAATAAATAAATAAAAACAGTAGTTACACTTATCATTTGGTCCACATTGACATTTATATTACAGTTAGGTTGGCTTTCTCTGCTTTCTCCATTCTATGAACAGTAAATTAAGAGCTCTATAATTTTAGAACAAGAATAAAAAGTTGCTCTCCCACACGTACCTACTAATAGGCCTGATTTTCACTCCTAGATTAGAAGAATGACATAGGGTTCTAGCCTGGGTGCTGGTATTTTGACATGATATTCTATGAAGTCCCTAAGAAGGTGAGAGTTGACCTCCTCTTGTTTTTCTGCCTGAATTACTACACTTGTGTTTTCCAGCCTTGATCTGTGTATTAACTGTGAGGAGATACATTTATTAACTCTGCAGTGAAGATGAAACACTCAGAAAACAACATGAAAGAGGAAATCTTCTGCATGGGATAAGAGAAACAAAAATCACCCTCCTATATGATTTCACTTAATTTCTTCCCTGGGCTTCTTTTGCACTTTTTTCAGGTCAAAACTCAGTGCTACTCCAAAGAGTTACTTTAAATTGTACCTCAGTCATGTTCTAACCAAAACAGTGCTTACCTTTTTGCTGAATCACTCTATTTTTCTCATTACTGCTGCCAATTTACTTACTAACCTGTGTTGTGATCTTTTGTTTCAACGTTATCATCCTCCACAAAATCTTAATATATGTGACGTGACTTACACAACTTTACACCTTGACTATAGACGAGACGGCAAATACTCATTAAATGTTTGTTCATTGTGACTGGGGAAATAACTAATTTAATCTTTTTAAACATCTCAACATTTCCTTAACTGTATCCTACCAAAAAAACAAACAGAACTAGTCCCTCACACTCTGAAATAAGAAAATCACATACAGTATTGGTATAAACACACACACACACACACACACACACACACACATATTTGGATCATTTCTTAGAAATGTCTCTCTCCAACCTTGGTTCCTATCTGCATGTAAGATGAAAATCAAACAAGGGTTAGTTCTTTAGGTGCTTCCTCATTGATGACAACCATCACTATTGTCCACCCTCTTCTTTGGGACTCTCAAAAGTGGAATGTCCCCAACTAGGCTGCACGACCTTACCAACTAGCTGAGGGTTCTTTTACTCAACTTGTATAGAAATCACGACGTGGCGAGGTACACTCTGAGTGTAATGGCTCTGAGCTTTGAATGACAGTCATTATCAGCTCTTAGTGTAAGATCCCCCTCTTGTCACTTGCAGCAAATAGAACTGTGACTCCCACAAACATGGGCAAGCAGGCCATGGGAAGTCTTCCAGCCACTAAACATGGTGGTTGTTGGTAATTATCTTGTGCTTTCTGTCATTCTTTAGCCACTAGATATCTTCAATTCTACCATCCATGGATGCTGGCCAATTTTAAAGGCAATGACCTTTTGTGTTACCAGCTCCTAGGGTACCAATTCAGCAGGTTGTACTGGAGATAGAAATCACAAATAGGCAAAAATATGAAATAGACTTTATAGGACAGAAATTGCATCATAACAGGGAAATCTTGCACAGACTGGTCTACTAAGTGTATGGGGAGGTTACTTATGTAGAAATAAAATTTGGGCCTGCATGTGCACAAATCAGACTTTCTGTTTGATCAAGGGTAGTGGTGGTTCTCTTCCTTGTGGGTATAAATGAAAATGGGTGCAAAGAATTAGAGTCTTCCAGAGGATCTGAAGGGAAGAGTCATCTGAGTTAGAGTTGAGAAAGCAAATATTTCGCAGAGTGGTCATGGTTCTGCTGTCAGCTGTGCTGGTTGTGAGGCCTGTTGGGGCAGCCACTAAAGAAAAATTAAATGTACATCATGAGGGCACCAGAGCCTTTTTCTTCTGTCTCAGAAATGAAAAATCCATAATTTGAGTGCAATTGAAGAGTGTCAATCCCTTTTGCAAATACTGAGTACCATCTCAACTGGGATCGACAAACAAAATTAAAGATACTTATCCTCACGTACCTTATATATTTAGCAAGGAAACTATAAAATATGAATTAAAAGTAACTAAGTTAGATTTGTTTAAGGTGGTAAATGCAATAGAAAACAGTAGGAAAGGAAAATTAGAGAACTAGAATAGGGGATGATGCTTAGGAGAGGGATGAAATAGGCAAGTTGAGTATCAAGGGCCAAATGAAACCTTACTAAGCAAAGTTTTGGTGATGAGGAAGTTAGCCATTCGTGCATTTATATGGAACCATGTCTTGGATGCTCCCAGAAATAGGAAGGGAGAGCTAAATATGTATAGAACAAGGTGAGCAAATGAAAAAGGTATGGTAGTGCAGAAAGTTGAGAGGAGCAAGATCATTTGGAGTCTGGTGAACAATTCCAAGGCTGAGTTTAATCTGAGGGAAATAAGGAGCCATTTGAAAGAGATAAAGCAACATTTTTTAAAGGAAATCTCTGTTCTGTGTTGATAACAAACATCTAAGGTTAAAGGTAGAAGAAACGAGTGATATTAGGAAAGAAAGAAGGTGATTAGGGCTGAGGATGGCACCAGTGGATTTAATATAAATGATGGGATTTTGGATTTGTTCTGAAGTTTTATTCTTAGATTGTTGGACCTTGTGCAATATAAACATTTCTGTAACTTATAATATCACTAAAGATTCTGAGCTTTGATTTAAAATTTATGATGAAGAGAAAAAGATTCATATCAACACAATTAGAAATGAAAAAAGTGAAATTAAAATTGACACTACTGAAATTCAGAAGACTATATTCATTACTTTGAAAATTATATTTCCCAAATTAGAAAATCTTTCTAGAAGAGCTTGATAAATTCCTAAACAATATGAATTACTAAGATTGAACCATAAAGATATAAAATCCCTGAACAGACCAATAACAGGTAGTAAAATAAAGTTATAAGAACCCTACAAACTAAAAATTCTCTGGGCCCTGTGGCTTCAGCACTGAATTTTACCAGAACTCCACAAAAATGAGATTATCACAGTAGCTTTAGGGTTTGAGGAAAACACACATACTTTCATGCATGCATATATGTAGTGTGACTGTTGTTTACCCATATATGTGAATTTCATTTGATTAAAAAAGCTAGAAGGTTGGTAAAGAACACTCCTGGGTTTATCTGCTTACGTCAGAGAGGTGTATTCTTGAGTACTATATATGGTTCCTTGACCTTTCCTCTCTGGAACCATTCCCCAGCCCAGCTTCCTAGTCACTGGGATCTAAACAGCTTTGTTCCATCACATCCTTCCACTATGAGATCTCTGTCTTGCACCCTACTAACCATATTCTGAATCTCCTGAAATGGTAGCCTAAATTAAACTTTTCCTCTTTTAATTTGTGTCTCAGTAACAGGAAAGCTGACTAATTAGGAAAAATTATATCAGAGAAGTGGGGTCATTGCTAGAACTGTACCTGACCATGTTTTTTAGAAGGCTTTTGAGTTGATTTGCTGCTGGAGGAATTTGGAAAGATTTGGATATATGAGCTGAAGAAGCCTTAGGATGTTATAAGTAGAACCTGAGAGGTGATTCTGTTAGAGTTCAGAAATAGAAGTACTGATAAATACATAGACAGTAAACGCCACAATCAGAAGAATTCATTTGGTATAAGGATGGCATCGACATTTAAAGTTGAGACCAAGGGAGTTGTAGCTGTTTGAGAGATTTGCACCATTAAAAAAAAAAGCAAGTACTTCCTATAAGGACAAGAAGCAAGATAGACTGAGGGCATCTTAGGAATCAACAAGACCCTACCCATCACAGGCTCAAGGGCACAAAGGTAGAAATCTTTCATTTGAGAATAGAGTACTTGGAATGCCTGTTCAAGAAGGGCCTCACAGGCAGTTGCTTCCCTAGTGATTCATACTTGATGATGTGTCTGGGTGGGTCATAGATGTATGGTCTTAGGTACTATATATGGTCCATCACCCATTCCTCTCTGGCACTGTTCCCCTGCTCTGCTCTGCTTGGAGTTCACCATGAACTCCATCTCCTGAATTTGTAAGCTACATTAAGCTTTTCCTCCTTTAATTTGTGGTGTCAAGTATTGTGACAATAAAGGTGATAATAAATGTATGTCCCTATATATACATATATATATATGCATATATACACTAATATGCATATGTATATACACATACGAATCTCAAAAGTGCAAGTAAACAAATACATACGATAATATCTGCATAGAAATTGTACTTTTATTTTTTGGGTATTCTACACATCTATTTGTTAATTAGAAATGAAACAAAAGCACTGGATTCCTGAGTATTGGCAGGGTGAGTTTTCACTGCAGTCCGTATCTTTGACCTGGGAAGAAGCTCATTGAAGAGGGCCTAAGAACCAGTCAGGGTGGTTTGGATAGGAAAAGGGCAAATTAATTTTTGAGGAAGCTAATCAGAAGGAGAAGATGAATAACTTTTTCAGTCAAAGACTCCATCCAGAAATATGGAGCCAGGCTGACACCTGGAGTGGAAGGTGGAATTCAACTTTACCTGTCTGCCAACTTAGTGTCAAATCATCTATGGAGTCAGATGAGCTGCAATAGCCTCTCAGAACCTCATTGAATGTGTTTTGCTTCAAAATTTCCTTGGCTGGAGAGACCTGAGTTAAACTCTGAGGCTGAAAGCATGGCTGTGCTCTAAAACCAGGCAGAAATTGAATGTTTGACAAACTTGTGGTAGTTTGACTATTAAAATCCTTAGTACTGGGTAATAATGCAAAGCTCCTTAGAGGCGAAAATGAAAAGCTATCAGAATAATATTTGCTTTCATCTGCTCAGATATAGTGCTGAGAGTACCCACTTGTTTGTGTTCCTTCCTGGGGTGCACTCTGAATCCCATAAATTTCAGTTCCAGGGAGAGCAGTGCTGAGGTGGAGAAAAAAAGCCCAAATTTCTCTTGTCTGATTTAAAAACTGTACCCCACAGTGAGCTTCACTGTTTGTCAAAAACTCTAATTGGTGTTTTCTCAACTTGCTGCTTGGCTGGTTTCTTTTTATTGATTTCATTTGGGGTTTGTAAAGCTGTATTTGGAGCCCTTTCCAGCGTTTGTTTGGAAGCTCATTTTTAATTTTAATGAAAATGCATTTTTAAAAATGTATATTACACCACCCTGCCGATTTTGCTCAAATAAACCTGCTTCTGTTTTCAGTGATTTCCAACCATTTTAGTGCCCTTATTCTCACTCCCTAAAGGGACCCCTGTGCTAGTCCTGGCAAAGTAACACAAGTAAGTAGAAAAATGAATGTTCTTCACTGATTTTGAAGACTCTTACACAACAAAGGAAAAAGATTCATTCAGGAGACTGCCTTGGAGAATAATAAATCAGAACCCAAAAAGCAAAAGGTTCTTTACTCTACTTCAGTTTAAACAGCTACTCTTTCTCAAAAGGGAACACTTTCATTATTCTGGAGAACCAAATCTACAGCAATCAGCTAGGGAAGAAAACCTGCAAGTCAGTAATCAATATTAGATTTTTACTTAAATAGCGTATATCCATAAATTTCAATAAACTTGGTAAATAGGACATACTCAAAATAATACATATTTACTTTTTATTGATTCTTAAGAGAGTTTAAGGTCAATAAGATAGAAGTCAATGATAATATTCCTCAAGTAGTAATTCACTATCCATTTTTAAAACACAACTAAGAGCCCAGGGATTTACCACCGATTTTTCTTTTTTCTTGCCCTCAAGGTTACCTAGGAGAGGAATTTGTATTATGCCAGATGTCTTAGCTGAAGACCTTGGATTCAGTTTCAAATCTTTTATCTCATTCATCTGTAAGATGTTCCTAAGTCCTGGACATGTTATTTGAAATAGCTATGGGATCTAAAGTCATGTCTCTCTTGTTATAACTACCTTATGTCTTATCCTTTCAGCTCTCTCATTGATTATTACATGTATTTCTCAGCAATCTCTTTCTTCCTTAATCTTTCCTAAACGTTATTTTTATTGTCATTCTTAAACAGAATCTGATAAAATCTCTCTCTTGGTTTTAAAAAAGCTTAACAGAAAGTGCATGCTAATGCTTTCCAGTGAAAATGATCCAGGTTCAAATCATGTAGCATAACGGATCCTTCATGAATTCATCCTAATTTTCCTAGCACTGCTCCCCATGAGCTCCTTTCCTGACTCATACTGAAGGGGTACAGTGCCTCAGAACATTTGTTGCATTGGCATGCCTTTGTTAGATTTAATGTATGTGGTTCTCTATGGAATTTAGTGTGTTGTAGTATGATGTAAGCAGGAAAAAAAGAAAATACACTTGGAACAAGATTGTTGAGTGGAGAATTATTAGTTTATCATATATTAGTTGCTAACAGACTTTCACGTATCTGAGTTAGTTTCTTCAGTTATAAAATGGAGCTAATATCCACTTGACATTAATATAAGAAGATATCAATGGAATGCTTTACATTAACTCACCCTACAAAAGTACTTGAAGGTATTATGGATTTATATAATTGATTTCCTTTACTCCTCTAACACAACATGAGCAAAAAAGAAAGAAGAAAAAATTGGACTTGCACCTGCACCCTCATCCAGGTCTCCCAGCCATGAGTGGATGGGTGAGGATGGGAGCTGCCTAAGCCACCAGTGCCCCCACCCTCATCCAGGCCTCCCAGCCACCAGTGGATGCGTGAGGACTGGAATCACGTGGGCACCTCCGGCACCACCCTAGGGTGCCCTCCCTTCTGCTTCTGCCCTCCTGGCTGGCCTGTATCTGGATCCACACTGCTGAGGCACAGGGGGACTTAAAGATAGGGCAGAACTGAAAATCGGTAAGAGGGCCTTACCCTTTCTCAGTCCCTACCCGAAGACGAAAGTTACTGTACTGAACAGTTTATTCACTATAAAAACATTTCAGGCTAGTCCTTCATTTTGATTTATCTCACACAGTTAAAAGTGATAGATTAATAACTACCACAGACTGGCATCTTCTAAGCTGTGCGTCGTTCTACTGCTGCCGATTGTATCACTTGAGCTAGTATTATGATTATTCTAATCAGATATATTTAACGAAAATGTCATTGCCCCAGAGTCCTGCTTCCAGTCCTACTCCCTCTTATCACCGAAGTCAGTGTATTATCGCTTCTCATTTTAACTCCCAAGCGGTGACATTGTAACTGATTCCTGACTCTGGTGTTGTCTCCTTCCACCCATGCCTTCACATATTTCCTGGAGTGGTCAGCATTCCACTGGCTACTAGGCTCCCAGGTAGTAAAATCATGGCTCTGTAGCACCTCTTTCGAAACCCTACTCCATACAAAAGCTTTTGTTAAACTTCATTGCTTGCCTTTCTCTATCTTGAATCCTGATAGAAGATGAAACACAAGCATGCAGTACTTTCCTTTTCTCCATATACCCTCTGGCAGACATAAAGCACTTCCCCTGACTTCTACCCATTCTCTCCTCTCCACAATGTATACAGTTCTCTCTCTGTCATCTTATGAGAGCCTATTATTGAAATTCTTCTACTTCTCTTTGAGTTGAATCGCAGCATTTTTTTCTCGAAGAAAGAGAATAGATTTATTTATGACATAAACCCAGCCTGTATCGAAGAGCCCGACATAAGGAAGGTTCTTAGAAGATGTGCCTAGAAACATATTTCTAAATCTAAATCGAGTTATCATAAGACAGGTAGTTTTTATTTTGTTTTGTTTTGGTAATTCGGGGAGTTAAACCAAGGACATCACACATGTTAGGCAAGAGATCTTCCACAAGAACTACAGCCTTAGCCCCAGATAGATGGATTTTAGTAATAAAAAAGTGAATTGAATGACATATCTTAATATATTGAGAAGACATTAGAGAATGAGACAGATCTGTGAGAAAAATCAGCCTTTGAGGATAAAATTAAGGAGGAGAAGCAACATAGAACATCAACAAAAAGTTGTCAGAGACTTAGGATAACCTTCAAAGAGCAATGTCTTTTTTTTTTCAGACTTTTATTTTTTAAATATTTTTTTCCTCTCATTGAGTTTATTGGTACATTTTAGTCATACAGTACAGTGATATTCATTACTTACTAGGATCTTGTACCTTTACATGACAGGTCTTGGTTCTCATTTTTTCCCCTTGTTCCTGCCCTCTTTTCACCCCCTCCTACCCTCCCCATTTATAAACACTTTATTTCCATTTTTTTCTTTTTCTTACGTTTTTTTTTCTTTTCCATTATTACCTTTCCCCTACCCTTCCCATTTCTCCTACACCTTCAACCCTTTTCTTCCTTTTTCACATTGTCAATTATATCATTAGGACCTTATGTACTATTATAGTTTTTCACACCAGAGAAACTATTCGGTATTTACACATATGTGGCTTATTTATTTCACTTAGGGGTATATCCTCAATATATATCCATTTTCCTATGAATGAATCTAATTTCTCATTCTTTATGGCTGAATAGTATTCCATTTTATAGAAAAACCACATCTTCTTTATCCAATCTCCAACTGATGGGCAAATGGGCTGTTTCCAAGTTTTATCTATTACAAACTGTGCTGTTATAAACCTAGATGGGCATATATCACTGTGATATGATTCTTTTAATTATTTTGGAAAGATACCCAGCAGAGGGATGGCTGGGTCAAATGGAACCAAAGAATAATGTCTTAAAGGGCAGAGGAAGATCTGGATTTGAGAAGCAGAAATGGTCAACGGTATGAACCTTACAGAAGATAATAGAGAAGCCCTATAAAGCACTCATGAGCTTAAACTATTCTTGGAATTGTTAAAATACAATACTGTACCCAGAAATCCAATTACTGGGTGTTTAGATATAAGAGAAAGATGAGGTTACAGAGAAAGCAAAAGCAAATCACTTTTCAACAGATACCAATAAAGTTATACGGAAAAACCCCTCAAGAATACTTGCATATATCTTTAATGTCTATTAAGTGGTAAGTCTATAGTGTTCATAAATACTCATATGAATTGCTTTTAAAACATTCAATGTGTGGGTAAACCTTATATTTGTCTATAATTATCTTCATTAAACACTTGATCTTAGTCAAAAGGCCAAGAAACAATATAACTATTTTCATTAGGAACTTTCAGTCTTTCTTTATTAAATTAGTTTTTTTGAGGCGTAGTGGGGATCAAACTTGGGCCCTTGTGCTTGTGAGGAAGGTGGAGGAGCCATTAAGACAAATACCCAGCCCTCTTTAATTTAACAGTATTATATCTGTTCACCCTAGGACCACTCCTCACTCCAACCTGTTCTCCATAGAAGCCATAGAATTTTCGTCTGAAAAGTATCAACGATAGATTTGTTATTTAAAAATTAAAAATGCTCCAGTGGCTCCAAATGTCTATGAAATATTCTCTAGATTTTGTTTATAAGTTGTATAGAATTTACCTCCATATGCCTTTCTGGACTCATCTTCTTAGATTCTTTTATCCTAGTGTATATCTCAGGTAATCTATATACAGTAACTGCTTTCCTACTTCCTAGAGTATCTACTCAGTCAAATGCTGGATAATCACTCATTTCTTGACTTGTTGTATGAATGGATGAATAATGAGGTGCATGAATCAATGATAGAAACTCAATTATTCCTTCTAAACTACTATCTGTGTAGTAGCTATATAATCTGTGTTATAGGTTTATACTTTTTCAGATTGCTTTGCTCTTTTATGAAACAACTTCAGTAGTTTGTGGGGATGTTTATTTGTGCCCTAATCTCCATGGTGCAGCCAGACTGTCTGCTTCTGTGTCTCTGACTATGAACCCAGAACAGTGGTGTCACTTATCAATCAATGAAGAAAAGTGCAGGGACTTAATGTGCTGACTCTGTACCTGGGAGGGCCACCAGACTGAGTGTAGCCATTAGAGGATTCAGAATGTTTGCTTAATTTCACAAAGGGCTGTGTGATGAGTATAGACATGAATTGAATGAGCACAGTTTGATCTGAGAGATAAAATAGTCCAAGATAATTTGGCCAGATAGAATTGATAACAACTTTTTATTTCCCAACAGAATGTATATATTTACCACTTAAGAATTGTTCTTGCCCATAAAATTCAACCATGACTTGTTTGTAGAAGGTGACTAGACATCTAACAATTCAGAGTTTCCCACAGCTGTTGGAACAAATTAAATAACTTCACATGAAGCAAAGTCAGTGAATCAACTCAGGCCTACTTCTTGACTGTAGTAAAATAAAGATGTAGAAAATGGAATCTTCATTTCTCATTACTTTGTCATTTACAATAAGAATCCAAAATAGGTTTTCAGTACTTGATATGAATAAAAGATTGTAGATTTTTTTCTTGCCTTTAATCAGCCCCATGTTAGATCTATATAGAACCTAGAACCAAAGCCCAACTCCCAAATCCTACTATTAAGTCAGTAGAGCTTCCAGACTTTTGTCACCATACACCCTTACTCTGGGTGGAAAGGTGGGGAGTGGGACACGAAAGAAATGTGAAGAAATTATTCACTGCCTCTTTCAATAATATTATAGTTTTTAAAGTATTCTATTAAAATTTTGTTTTTATTCTAAGGTATCAGCTAATATAATTCTCATGTAATTCATAAGTACTGGTATGTACCTTTTGTAAAAGGAAATTCCTCTCAAAGAAGCATAATATAAAAGCAGCCTTTGTTTGAGATGGTCAATGAACTTTACTGTTCACTTCATGGTTTCCTGTTCCTGTCTCTGTCTCTTTCTCTATCTCTGTCTCTCTCTGTCTCTCTGTCTCTCTGTCTCTCTCTCTCTCTCTTTCAGAAATCAAACATAATGCCTCATGTATAATATGCAAGTACACTACATTCCAAAACCTGTACTTGCCTCTTCACTCATTCTCCAGGCTCTCTTGGTCATTGTTAGACAAAGAAACTTCACAGTAAGTAAGGTCTTTCCAACACTCCTACAAATGCTCATTTTATCAGGATTTATCTCAACTCTTCCTATGGATAGTTCTATAATAGAGACATGATTCCCAGTGATGAGTTGCTGGCCCCCAGAACAAAAGCATAAAATGTTTTCAAATGGCAATCCAAACATTCCTCCACTAGTGTTACTAGATTTAACAAAAAATGTTTCCCACACATTGATTATCTTTTTTAGTTATACCTATGTTTCACATATTAACCTTCCTATGACTCAATAAAGAAGAAAGTGTTTTATAACCATTTGAACAGTTGATGAAACTGGTACACAGAAAGGTTAAATTAGTTGGCCTCCTTAATTCATTTAGTAATTAGTGGATGTTAACATGCAATAATTTGAACATAGTTTATCTTGATCCAGCTTTCACATCTTTATATGATAAAAGACAATGCAGTCTGTGGATAGTTTGGAATTATTGAAAGGTGTTTATTAACATATTTTGGCCTCACAAGTCCTACCATTCTTACATGGAATGACATTATTTGTATACAGCTTATACTTCATTCTGAGAAGTACCAGAATAAACACACCATAAAGGTATCTGTAATAGTTTCAAAGTACTCTCCCTGTTCTCCCCATGGTCATCAGGCTCTAAATCATACATGCAAGATAAAACTCATAAGACAAGCATAGATATTATATAGTGCCCAAAGGAAATTATATACCAGAACTTGCAATCCTGTGGAAAGATAGAAATCAAGTTACGGTGCTAAATCAAGACATTTTAGACTTCCCAAACATGGACTCTACCATGGACAGCTCCTATTGTCTATATCATTACATGTAAGCAATATAGCAGTAATCACAGCAAAAGACCAAGTAAATCAGACAATTTGCCAGAGTCTGCATGGATCCCTGTTGTTCATCCTTATCCTTTTTATCTCGTGGCCTTTCTCTCTTCTTCTATGACTTTTAAAATTTTCAATGGGGGAACTCTTACTTTGATTTGCATTTCTTGTCTTTTTCTAAATATAAAGCATCCTAATTTCCTTGGCGGAAAGGTGCTATTGGGCTGTAATATAGGGATCTACTAAAATTAGAAATATCATCACATTAACATCTTTTTCCCAATAGTTTGGTACTTTTGACAATGTACTATTTTAGTGTATCTTAGGGTTTCACAGTGATTGTAAATTAAAGCTTTAACATGAAGACTCAAAATGTGCCTGACTTAGTAAATTCTTAACTCTCTGAGAACTGCATTTAGGGAATCGATGCTCACTCTCTTTCCTTTAACCTTAATATGTTAATTATCAAATGAATACTAGGAAAGAATAGATTTAACTGTAAACAAGTAGGCAAGTCCCCTGTGTCAGGTGATTCATGACAGAATCCTGGGCTGCTAACTCCAACTAATGTTTTTAGAAACAGATATTGTTTCAGACCTAAGGGGATAATTTCATGCCATTTTTTTTCACCCTTCCTAAGACCTTGGCTCTTCAGCACCAACTAAATAACTGAAGCTCTTGGTTTTCTGTTATTTCTTTCTCTTCAGTAAAATTGGACATCCGTTGGTTGCTGCAGAAATATTTTTTCAGCATTTGTATATTTGCTTTTCTATCTACTTAAAGCCATCCCTTTTACTTAAAATTAACAGTATATTCTTTGATTTTCAAATACATTATTTATTGGCCTAGTTTGCAGGATAAATAAATGTCTGTTGAGCCCCATTACTTTTAAACCCATGATTTAGGATTCTTTTAAATGTGCTAAAATTAACAAGACTTAACTCTGTGGGTACAGAAAACGATAATACAAAATAATAAGTCATGCTGAGAATTGGACATTTGACAGAATTTCAATTTTTAATCTGGCCTCCCAGTTTGAGTGATCTTTTCTTTGTGGCAACAGATCAGAAAATATTTGCTTGTCAATAAATGTAGGCAGTTGCTACACCACAGCAGACCTGGATAAGCCTGAAATTTAGAAGGTAATGCCAAGCCAGAAGAATAGCAGGAGAGAATATGGTTTGATTTTCTAAGCCACTGAGTGATTTGGTAATTGTAGTTTATATTGGCAACTGAATTCAAGATGTCACAGTTTAGTACACGGCCAAGGTCAGTTATTACTTCATTATAATTATTCAGGGGCATCATTATACTATATTTGATTGAATTTCCTTTAACAGCTAAAGAATTGTAAATGTTTCTCAGTCTGCATATATTTATAGTAAAGTGACTAAAAGAAAATGTTAATTTGAATTCTTATTATGTGCTACTTAAAGTAAGCTTTGCCTATCTGCATATGAAATATCTTAAATTTATAGGACAAATCTGTCATGTAATTAATAATTTTTACCAAAATGACTTTCTAATTAAGAGAATAAACTACTTTTAGAACCTTTACATTTGACATGCATGCTCAGCCTATTAACATAAGAATTATATCTCAGTTTTTTATTACTTAATATTGAACCATGCGAGTAACTACTCAAATACTAAAAATATGTTTCTTTTTTTTAAAAGACATTTGTTTGACAAATTACATAAAACATTTGTATTTACAGAAATATCACATGGTATTAAAACTTCATTTGACTAGAGTAATAGATAATCATTGTTACATAATTAGCTTTTTCATCAGCCTGGATAAAATTATAACAGATTACCAATATTCATATAACTCTGTCATATGAAAGGCATGTAGATTTTGCAGTACATGGGAAAATTCACAAACATAAGTGTTCATTTGTTTTTTATTTTGGTGGTTCTGAAGATGACACCCAGGGCCATGCTAGAAGAGTTCTACCATTGGATTATATCCCCAGCCCCTACAAATATAAGCTTAATAAATAGTGAGGAAAATGTTTTATGAATGACTTTAATACCATGTCTAGTCATTGGCAAAACTGACTCTCTGTAAAAGTGTTAGAGCATAGTGTTTATACAAGTACACACTAGTCAGAGAGCCTGCGTTCAAGTTCCCCTTCACCTGCATTCTGATTAGTGCACCTCAGCTCTGTATGTCTGACTCTAGTGCATTCCCTCTGCAAATGCACTCTCTAGAATTGTCCCATTTTCCATTGCCACTTAGAAAAATCCATTTTATTTAAATGTGCCAATATTTTTATCTTTAAGTTTTGAAATTAGTATTAAAGTGGTTATTGGTCTATTTTGCTGAACAAAAGTGTATTTTTTCATTCAGTTCTGATAGGAGGCTAACATTTATTAGCTTTGTGCATCTGAACATTTTTTTATGTAAATTAAAATCTTCAGGAATGAGTGTTTTTTTTAACCTGTCAAATGGGGGATATAGGAGGTCTAGTATATGCTAAATAGTCTTAAAAGCGTTTTTAAAATGAAGGTTGTAATACAACAAAAGGAAAAAGGTTGGAGAATAACTAAAATATCAAGCATTGAAATTTGGACAATCTTAGGTTAGGTGTTCATCTCATGAAAAACCAGATGTACATATGAGTCAATTTTAACAATTCAAACTTTGTTAGTATTTTAATTTTAAAATTGCATTCCTACTTGACATGTATTAATTCTACTTTAATGAATAGTGAAGTTCTTAAAATAGTATTCTAATAAATTATATTTTTTTAAATTTAAAGCAATTTTAAGGTATCCAACAAATTAAGAAATAGTTCAGATACATGTGTATTGTTTATTTGTCATATGCTCTGTCTTGGAAACTGGATATATTGTACATTGCTCATAATAAATTTCAGACAAATATAGCTTTTACTTAATCATAGTAACTTATGTTCCAACCATTCTAAGAAAAAAATAAATTTTAATATTTTCTAAATTCAAAACAGTGAGATTCTATATTTAAATACATATATATGTGTGTGTATACATATATATATTGTGTGGTGCATGGCTATATAAATGAATATGTGTGTATATAGAGATATATGTATTATACATGCATACAATATATGTATGTATAATTAAAATGTCCCAAGTACATTGTGATTGAAGTTGGTTGAAACAGAGCTGAAAAAGGAAAGTCTGGCTTTTTATTGGGTTTTCTGATATTGTTAGGAAAGGCCAATAAGCATCAGCTTCCTGATTGCATTATCTAGAGCCCAAAGTTTAGGTAGCACTGCCTGTTTTTTAATTTTATTTTTCAGTATGCGTACATGCAGTACATGCATTTTACAATCATTCTGGGGAATAGATATAAGTACATAATAAAACTTGCTTCTTTTTGAAAATAGCCTTCCTCATCCCTTTCCCCCACTCTAATTTCCTTTTTGTAATTTTCGTTCTTATTGATATTATCAATCTGAGATCATATTTATGGCATATAATGCTTACATTCATTGGGGTTATTAGGTTCCCATGCATGGCATATCTTTACTCTACTTGCTCCCCCTTCTTCTTCCCTTCACTGCTCACCCTTGGTCTCTCGGACCACTTCCCATCCACAAGAAATCCATCCCCCTGCATTTATCCTTTGGATACACATCCTATATTTATCTCTTTGGAATACTACTCAGATACAAAGAAGTACTGCCTTTTACATTTGCGTGGGCAGGATGGTTTTCCACATTTCCTTTTTCTGACGTGTCAGTTTGTCCTTCTCCTCTTCAGCTGGGAATGAAGCTTCCCTAGAAATGCTGTCATTCTCAAGACATTTCTCAAGAAAAACATCTACAGAATGTGTTGTAGCAGTCCTTGTATCGTGTGTAATATGGGAGTCATGCACACACACCTACCTACATAACTTCCATATATACATAACTTTCTTTAAAATTTAACACTGCTGATTTGCCAAAATGCATGCAAGTTTTCCAAAGGGACAGTGGAATATATCCTTCAGGACCTTGAACAGCAGTATTTTTACCTTCAGAACTGCCTTTTGGGAAAAAGCAAATACAGAGTTTCAGATTACCTCCATTAATCCAACTCTTGTAAACGTTCTCTTTTAAACATGGCATTTACAGCTCAGTGTCATCAGTTGGAGTAACAACACGGTTTTGAACAGATTGAGACTGGATCCGTGACCACAGACACTGAGGGAGATCTGCAAACATTTCTGCGTGTGGGCTACTCCATGCCCACTGAAAGATAAACAATCTCTCTCTTGGACCATCAGACAACTCCTATCACTCTCATCCATTCAGCGCACCTCAGCAAGGGTCCTGACACGTATGTCCTAGCAGAGTTCCTGAGGAAGTGCCCTGGGCTCCAGCAGGACCTCACACCCTGCAATTTTGTCAATCTGGGAGCATATTAATTTCCAGAAGCCCTGAATAGGGGCAGTGCCCACCATATGTTCCTAAGTGTACCCTTTTCACCACATCCTCCTCAGTGATTGTCAGGACTGTTATCAGATATTTCCTGAATACTGCCAGGCATTAGGAAAGCCTGACTCAACAGAGCAAGCAGGCTCTGAATCAAAGGACAGTTTTGCTCCCTGTGCAGGAACATAGAGAATTATTCTCACCTTTTATTTTGCTTTAATGTTCAGTTTGGCAGCAATAGGCCATTTTAAAGGAAGAATATGATTTTGGAAAACACACATTTGATTTATATCCCTTTTTACTTGTACTAGTGAAATTGATTGAGTTAATTTCTTGTCATATTCTACAGAATAGCAGCAAATCAAAAGAAAGAGGGACAAATATTGAAAGCAGCTTGCATAGATATTTGATAATCTATTTTCATGTAATTGTAGATTGTGTTTTCCAAAGTTAATAGCAATCAAAAGAGGAAACCCTTTTTGACAATGGGATATTATTTTGAATCTGTAAATATGAGATCTCTTTCAAGTAAGTCAAACTTTTAAACATTCAAAATAAGTTTCCAAGGGCAGAAGAGTCTGATTTTTTTAAAATGGAAACATTATAATCATTAGCATTTCATGTCCACATTTGTATCTAATTCTCAGATGTTGAAGCTAACAATACTGAAGAAATATAAAGGATTAATCCAATAAATATGTTATAATGTTGCATTATTTCATTATAATGACTGTGATAACAAATATACTTTTAATGCTGGCAGTGATTTCTAGAAAGCATTTGTGACCATGTTTTCATGCAGATACCCATATTAGGATCATGGTACACAATTTTTTAAAAAATTTATGTAGTCATCTTTTAATTCTCTCCATTGCAAATTCAGAGTCTTGAACAGAGAAAAAGAAGCACTGTTCATTTAAAATTTATTTGCTGAGCATCTAAATAACATATTGCAAGAATTTGAAGAGTACCATTTCCTGCTGGATCAAGACCACGGTTATCAGGGTCTTGACCACCAATTACATCTAATGTGGGCTACATACAGCAAGGTGTCCAGGCAATCAAAAATTGTTTGGTCACCTGTCACAGAGGAAGTGCATGTTACTGTGGGAGCCTATACAAGAAATGGAAAAAAAAATGCAAGTAGAGTGTCAAAGGAAAGCAAATGCTTCCTGGAATAAGTGTTCAATGCAAGAACTGGAGAGAGAGTAGAAATGAGTCACGTTCCAAGATCAGGTGTTGAGGAAGAATATAGTGGGTCAGGGTAAGAATGGGGTGGTGAGGAACTTCACAGATGTGGGCCAAAGACGAAGCTGGAGAGTGAAATGAGGGCTCTGGGAACCATATGAATGAAGTTGCCTTTAATTCCACTTGCAGGCAATTGGAAACATTGAAATAAAGGTGCCTGCTTAATCAAGATTAAGAAATATTGCTCAAATTGACAATGTGAAACAGGAAGAAATGAGCTAAAGGTACAGGGGAAGTGGGAATGGTAGGGAAAAGGAAATAAGGGAAAAGATGAAAGCATGAGAATATGAGGAAATGGAAATAAAGTCTTTGTAAATAGGGAAGGGAGGAGAGGAGAAGGGAAGGCAGGGGTAAGGGGGAAAAATGAGAACCAAGAACTGTCATGTAAAGGTACAAGATCCCAATGATGCACGTAACTGTACTGTATACCTAAAATGTACCAATAAACTCAATGAGAAAAAAAATTGTTTAAGCTGCCCTCTAGGGATTATGTCAAAGGAAAGAAAAAATGAAACGAGGCTAGTGAAAAGGAGGCCATAGTCAGCTAGGTTATCATTAGCATTGACCCGAATTAGGTAGGGTGCCAGTGCAAACCGACGAAACATATTAAAGATATTTAGAATTTGATTGGCTGTGAAGTATCCATGAGAGAACCATCTAATACAACACATAGCTTTCTATTTGATCTGTAGGTGACTAAGAAAAAAAGAGAACAGGGGAAAGTATAGAAGAGGAAAATTTATTCACTCAACTCTCTTGCATATCGTAACCATTACTTGCCAGTTACTACTGGGATAGGTACTGGGAAAATAACATGAGAAGAGAAAAGACAAAAATACCTTCCCTCGAGGTGTTATGTCATAATAAATGGTATGGAGTGATAAGGAGAAAAACAAAGCAGGAAAGAAGGTGCGGAATGTAAATAGAGGTGGGGAGTGACATCGCAATTTTCCTTACTGTGGCCAAGACTATTTTCACCGAGAGAGTGAAATCTGAGGAAAGGAGGTGAAGAGATTAGGCATACGGATTGGAAGGGAAGAGTACTCCAGACAGGGAACAGCAAGCAGTAAGGCTGTATATATGCTTCCTCACATAAATTAGTCAAATTTGGATCCTATTTAAAGACGTTCCAAGTCCAAGATTATTAAAGTGTTTTCTTATTTTATCTTTACATGTTTCATTATTTTGTATTAAGCATTAAGTCCATAAATGACTGGGAACTGACTTTTGTATATGGGATAAGAGAGGAATCTTGGCTTACCTCCTTGAATATAGACTTGTTGCCTAGGTCTGTTTATTGAAATTTGCACCTTTACATTGCTCGGGAATGTGAATTTTATTCTAAATAAAGCCTTTGAATATATGAGAATTTCTTTTATGAATTTCTTACTCTATTTCATTGGTCCGTGTATCTAATTGGGCCACATTCTACCTGCTTTAGTTAATGTGACCTTAATAGATCATTATATCCAATAGAATATATTTTTCTACTTTGTTCTTTCTCAAGAACAAGGATATTATTGGTCTTTGCATTTTCCTATCATAGACTCATTTTGCTAAGTGAAACTCCTGAGTTAGAGA
>NW_022900929.1:52258737-52274077 GCF_012274545.1 Fukomys damarensis | reverse complement strand
TATATATATATATACACACACACACATGAAGTTGTATGCCAATCTAAAAGGTGATATATGTCCATAAAGCACTACCACAATAACAACAAAATCTTTATAAATCAGATTTTAAAAGGTAGCCCAGTAGAAATACGATAGAAAAGATTTTGTTACTTCTGAAAGAGTACAGTTAAAAGTGATATATAAAAACATATATATGGATTGAAATACACACACACACATGAAGTTGTATGCCAATCTAAAAGGTGATTTATGTCCATAAAGCACTACAACAATAACAACAAAATCTTTATAAATCAGATTTTAAAAGGTAGCCCAGTAGAAATACGATAGAAAAGATTTTGTTACTTCTGAAAGAGTACAGTTAAAAGTGATATATAAAAACATATATATGGATTGAAACATACACACACATATATATTATAGATACACATATAGGAAAAGAACACAAATAGGCTATCAGAAAAAGGTGAAAGATGTAGATATATACATTTTGATGCACAATATCATTAACAATAAGAAATGAGAATTAAAAGAAGCAAATTTTACCACCAAAATACCACAATGATTAAAATGTAAAAGTCTTATAATACTTAACACTGACAAGATTGTGGAAAAAATAGGACTTTTACCCAGGAATGAGTATAAAAATAGGGCAACAACTTTTTGAGAGATACATTAACATTTAAAGCTGATGACTCACAGCAATTCCAGTCACAGTTGTAGCTTAAGAAAATGTGTGCAAATGTATACAAACAGTGCTCAAGCAAAAGTGAGCTTGCTTATACTTCCTTAGAGGACAGTTGTCCATGCCTGGGGATATATTGGACATATATGATTGGAGGACAGTGCGATGATGTTTAATGAGTTGAGCCCAGGATGTTGCTAAACATCCTAAAAACTGTAGGACAGCTTCCTAATAGTAATAAAATATTCATTCCAAAATATTAATAGTTCTGAAGTTGGTGTATCCTCATATACATTGAATTTATGTGATTAAAAACATTATTCATATCAGTCAAAAATGAAACAAAGGCAATCATCTGTCACAATAAAAACAGATTAAGTGTTCTGTCCTCAAAGTATCATACTGTACATCAATGACAACAAAATTAAAAGCTTTTAATTAAATCATTAAATGTAGATTCATAAGAAATTGTAAGAAATGAAATAAAAAGATGTTGAGCACCTTTTATCCAATTTTCCACTATGGTAGCCTCTTTTAAAAGTCTAATGTACAGTACCACAACCAGGAAATTAACATTAATTCAATTACCTATCTCATTCCTGCTTCCCAGTTTTACATGGACTCATGCATATATGTGTTTGTGTGTATTTAATCAATCCTAGGTAGTTTTACCACATATGTAAGTTTATGTAAATATCAGCATATTAAATATTCAGAACAGTGCCATCCTCACACAGATCTCTCCTATTTGAATTTTTAAATAGACACATCCACCTCCTTCCTATTATCTCTCCTATACTTATCTTCTGGTCATCAGAATCAGTTCTGTCTTTATCATTTTGTCATTTAAGAATATTTTTAAATGAAGGTATACAATACGTAACATTTGGGGGTGAGGATTCTTTACTTAGCATAATTGCTTTGAAATTGATTCAGATGTTTCATTTCTCTATAATTTGAGCTAGGTGTGGTATTGGCTGCCTGTAGTGCCACCACTCAGGAAGGCTGAGGCAGGAAGTTCTCAAACTCAAATCCAGCCTTGGCAACTTAGCTTCTTAGCAAGCACCTCTCGAAATAGAAGAAAATGTGATATTTATATACAGTGGAGTACTACTCCACCATAAAGAAGGATAAAGTTGAGGCTAAATGGATACCCCTTGAGACCTTACTGCTAAGTGAAATAAATCAGACACAGAAGTTTAAATATGGAATGGTTTCCCTTACATAAGAAGCACAAAACATAAAAAGACAACAAAATATAAATCATAGGAAGTAGGGAGATCTTTTTCAAATGAAACGGGACAAGAGATGGAGGAAAGGGAAAGAGAATGAAAGAAAGGATAAAGTCAATGATATAATGTGGCAAGTTCCAAATCATACAGACTTCCAGAACAATGTAAGGACTTCATATCTTATTCTGAGCAACAGCAGATGAGCTTTAGGTCAATCTGCCTTTTCACTGCATTGTTCATTTTCAGTATAAACAAAAAGGATCATTCTATTTGAGGAAAAATGATCAAAAAGACTTTTGTGAAGCTCTTACACTTAGCCAGGAGAGTGATGATAAAGTCTTAAATGAGAAGTGTAACGGTTCAAGTTGTGACATTTAGTTGAATTCAGTCTATCCTTTCAAAGTGGAGTCAAGAAGAATTTCCTTACAGATTAATGACTTGATAGGACTGACAGTGATTCACACCTGTTGCAGACACTGGTGGGAGAAGCAACTCTTAGTAGAGCACCATGTTTTCACCAATGTGGCTGCATTGTTGAAACATTCTCTACATTTAAATGAAGAATCTCTATTAGTTTTTTCTACTTTGTTAGAGAGACATTAAAACATTTTATTAACTCTTTCTCTACTCATGTAATATATTCAAGGTCCATCCTAGAGGCTCTTACCTTTCTCTCTTTCTAAATGAACTCTCAGTATTCATATACATCCCTAATGAGGGTTTGCTCCAATCAGAAAGTTTCAGGCTCCATCAAAGTACTGAGTTATGCACTCCTTAATGCAACTTCTTACTTAACATCTGTATTTCCTTGTGTCTAATAAGCACTTTAAATGTAGTGAACTTGAAAGCAATCAATCGCTTCTTTGCCCAAACCTGCTGTATACCTGTCTTCTCTCAACAACAAATCTTTCCATTTGTTCCAAGTTAAAACCTGGGAGAGTGCTTATTTCTCATCTCATATATCTAAACAAATCCTATTCATTTAAACTTTAAATATACCTCTAATTCGTCCTCATCTCACTTGCTGCCATTTTATATTATTTTATGTCTTATTTGATCATTATATCTTATATATTTTCATCAAATTATCAGTACCTCACAGGTATATCGAATACAATCTATAATAATATACAAACAGGTTTAATTGTCTTTATCATATCCATATAACTCATCCTCCTTCCTTCTAATCATGCCAACTCCAACAGTACTCTAAAGAGAGGCTAGAATTATCCATTTAAATATAACAGAGAGAGGAGAGAAGAGGGAACAGTGAGTAAAAAGGATCAAGATGAAATGTGTATATATCCCAATTACCAAGATGAATGGAACTATCACGTGACACAAATATATGTTAATATTAATGTACAGAATAGCATACATGGGTGCTGGTTCAATACTCAGTTTTATATGTAATGTTACATGTGATACATACTAACAAGCACAATCATAAATAAATAAGCAAAGGAAGAGTGCTTGCTTATAGTGCAATGCTTAGTGTTAACCCATAAATGTAAGTGTAACGCTGGGCTTATAAAGTGATCACTGTGCAAATACCTTTGTAAAGGCTTGCTCAGCTAGGCAACATCAACTGGTATTACCTTTAGAGAGGGTGGATTTTGATGCAGAGATGCACGGTCTTAACCACTGTTTACCCCATTCATAGCAAGGGAAAAACTTGTAACTATAAAATTGGAGGAATTAGACAGTGTTGTATAGAGCAAATGTATGTTGTGTCCCTCCAGGTCTGATAACCCAAGAAGAACACAGCATTACTGACCCAGAAAATCAGCCGGAAATGAAAAACTGAAACTAATCATGAAGAATGACCAAAGAACTCAAAATTAAGGAACATTCTAATGAAAAATGAGATTTTGCACGTTAGTAATTTCAATGTCACAAATGAAAGGAAAAACAGAGCTGCCAAATGTTTTACAATAAAGAAGACAAAGACATGAAAACTATATGTATAATATCACCTTGTACTGGAACAAAACTTTTATAAAAGATGTTATTAAGTAAATTGACTAAACCAAAATAGTAACAAAGATTCAGAAATATATTATACTCCAATATTATATTTATCTAAGTGAATAAATTGCCCTATGGTTTCATAAAATAAAATTCATAATTTTAGGCAATACACAGTACAGAATTTATATCTCAAAAAAGTTTGATATCTAGAACAAATAAGGAAAATTCAATATAATAAAGGAGATAATTTGACTGTAAAGCGAGCAATAGATCTAAAGAGACATTTCCTCAAAGAACACACAAACTGCTGACAGATATATGAAAAATGCTCAAAATGACTAATCATCAAGACAATGAAATTAAAAATATAATGAGATACTACTTAACTCAAATTAGGATGTGTTTTATCAAAAACCAAATAATAGCTACAATTTAAGTATACAGTACAGTTACATTCATCATTGGGATCCTGTACCTTTACATGACGAATCTTGGTCCCCATACCCTTGCCTTCCCTTCACCCCCTCCACCCTTCCCTATTTACAAAGATTTTTTTCCATGTTTTTCATTTTCTCATAGTTTTTCTTTTCCTTTCCTACCTTTCCCCTACCCCTCCCACTTCCCCTACTCCTTTAGACCTTTTCTTCCTAATACACAATATCAATTATACATTTTGATCCTTATTCGCGCTATTAGTTTTTCATACCAGAAAAACCTTTTTGGTATTTGCACATGTGTGTCCTATTAATTTCACTGGGGTATTGCCTTAATGTGCATCTATTTAGATATAAACGACTCTAGTTTCTCATTCTTTATGGCCAAGTAGTACTCCATTTTATTTATTTATTTTTAAACACATCTTCTTTATCCAGTCTCCAGTTAAAGGCAATTGGGCTGTTTCCAAGTTTTAGCTCTTACAAACTGTGCCGCTATAAACATGGGTGAGCATATATCACTGTAGTATGATTCTTTAATTCTTTTGGGAAGATACCAAGCAAATGTTGGCAATGACTAGAGAAAAGATTTTTACACTATTGATGGGAATGCCATTATGGAAAAAGGTAGAGAGTTTCTTTGAAAAATTAAAAATAGAACTATTGTGTGATTCAGAAATCCCACTTATGGTTATCTATGCAAGGAAATTAAATCAGTATTTTGAGAGACATCTCCCATTTCTTTTTTTTTCAGCTTTAATTGAGTTTGTTGGTACATTTTAGGGGTACAGTACAGTTACATTCCCTTTCTTATCCACTGTGTCAGCATTCACAACAGCCAAGAAATGGAAACAACCTGAGTACCCATAAACCAAAGGATAGAAAAAGTGGCACATACAAATAATGAAATACTGTTGATTCTGTTCAAAAGAATGGGTGAGTGGGGCTGTGTGACTGCCTCTCTGATTCCTCCCTTCTCTGTCTGCTTTCTGCTTGCTATAGGATTGGCAGCTTTTCTCTGCTCAGCCCCTTCCACTGTGCTGCTCCTGTTTCAGAGCCAGCTGACCATGAACTGAAACTGTGAGTCAAAAGAACCTCTTTTCCTTTAAGTATAGGTAATGAATATTCTATCCCAGCAATGAGAAAAGGAACTAAGATGGGCACGTTTTCTAACTATAGGGTAAATGTTAGTCATAACAACCACACAGCAGCATGCTACTGAGCTGTCACAGAACAATAGGGTCCACCTGGCTGTGAGCATTCCAGAAGACAAGGCACTTGGGCACAGATGCAACTTTTATAAACCTCAAAGCAAAGCTTATCATTATAAGAATAAGCTTAACCTGCTTTTATAAAAGGAACACCAAGTAACTGACTCTGACTGACACAAGACTGTGGAAAGAATCTCCCAAACTCTAGATCTTTTCAAGCGTTGATCATCTGAATAGATACTGCCCATGCTTCTGGACTGCTCCTGCTATTTGTCTTGTCGGTGCATTACCAGATTAGGTAGCCCAAGACCAGCATCTCAGACTCATTTCTGACATGAGTCCAACCAAAGGAGCAAAGTCATCTTGGGAGAAGCTGGTTAACCAGGACCTCCAGAGACCCCTGAACATGACAAGAATTTACAGTCAACCTGAGATATTCATTAGGGAAATGAATATATTGACACAAACTCCCTTCTTTAATTGTCTTTCTTTTCCATTTATTAGATTTTTACTGTATAGCAAACCCTAGATAATGATGTTATGGAACTGTATTAAAATTGGTATTTTCCATTTAAATATGCTTTGGAATGCTTTAGTATACTTATATTACTAATATAGCTATATATTTATTAGTATATATATATATTACTAATGCAGCTATATATATATATATATATATATTACTAATGCAGCTATTGAAAAAAATTGAAAATCTCAATACAGCCCCACAAAATTATTTAACATGAAAAATATAGAAAATCTCTGCAAATGTGTTAAAATTTAAATTTAAATTACACCAAAAATACATAGTATTTTGGCTTCTATTTTGTACATTTTTCATTTTCTGAGTTAATGTATTTGTAAAATAAGAAAACATCAGTAAATATTTATAATTATTGCCTTAGGAAAACATCTTGAGGTAGACTCATGTGGTTCCAAGGGCATTCATTTTTTGCTACACATTACCAAATTTCCTTTAAAAATATGCTACCAATCTGAGATAATGGTAGAAAAACAAGCACTTATTTTGAGGAAATAACATGTGATTCTCACAAAGAAGATCTTCAGTTATCATGGCAAAAAGGGGAGGGAGAGAAAGGGAGGCAACAAACAAGAAGCAGAGCAAACTCAACCAGTACACAAAAGCCTGAGGATTGACTTTTGGGGTTCCTTAGAGATAGGGCTTTCTCACAGGAGCCTTTCCCAATTAATGAGGGAGAAAAAGTGGTTTATAAATGAGCCAGCTTTCTTCCTCATTCATGAGCAGCTCTGAGGTTAGGTCAGCACTGACTCTCAGAGGGTGCCCGGCAGGGCGAGCCCACTGTGACACACCAACATGCCTTCCACTGGCTCGCTTTCTTCCAGGCCTTACCCTCTCCTTCCATTATCGTGCTTGCTGGGTTTATCTATATCAGCTTGCGCTTAAATTTTGTATCAGGGTCTGCTTTTTTGGAAAACCCAATCTAAAACTTCTAAGGAACCACATCAGAAAAAAATGTTTTCATTATTTTCTCTTCATTTGTTCAACCACAGAAGTGAAAACACATATCTAAAAATTTCTGACACTTTTTTGAGTCACTACTGTAGTTCTAGCACAATGTTGAACATATTACATGGACTAACCTATTTAGATCTCATAAGAAATGCAAAGTGAAACACAGAATTTACAAATAAATATATCCCTCATCTATTTATTCAACTAATAATGAATGCCTACTACCTGGAAGGCACTTCGTCACAACTGTAGAATAATAGGAATGTTAGAAATCAAGCAAAAAATCAAACTATTTGTAGGGGAAGTGGGAAGAGTAGGGGGAAAGAAATAAGGGACAAGAAAAAATATGAGAAAAGGAAAAAATGGAAGCAAAGTCTTTGTACATAGGGAAGGGAGGGCGGGTGAAGGGAGGGTAGGAGTATGAGGAAAAGATGAGAACCAAGACCTGTCATGTAAAGGTACAAGATCCCAATCATGAATGTAACTGTGCTGAATTACTTAAAAAGTACCAAGAAACTCAATAAGATTTTAAAACATCAAACGGTTACTTAATGAGCTAAAGAAAAGGGACAAGGCTCAGAGGACTTAATGTCATCTATGGAGGACATTTCCCTGGAGAAGAATCTCATTTAATCTAAGAAGAACGTGATGGAGAAAACAAATATATCAGTTGGAAAGAGGAGGAAATGTATTCTCATCAGAGGCAAGGACCAGAAGGAATACTGAGCTGGGAGGATCTTAACATTTCTAAGAAACCAAGGGTTTGCAAGGGTGGGACATAGCAAGCAAAGGGGAAGGTGAACAGACAAAAGTTGGGGTTTGGGGAACACGTGAGAGACCTTGAGGCCTGTGAAGGATGCTGGATTTAAACAATAGAATTCAAAGCCATTGAAGCTTTTATAAGCCACATGCTGGTATTTGCTTCTGTTTTTAAGTACATTTGAGTTAAAGACTAAGTATTTGGTTTAAAATCAGAAAAAGATCTAGAATCTCTGTGAAAGGAGATTCTCAGGTTGCAGTCAGTACTCCCTTGGTTTCCTGTCATGTTTCAGCCATTTTTTCATCACAAAACTTGCACTACACCGTAAATTCTGTTAGATTGTGAGTAGTAATGAGGTAATAGTGAAGGTAGTGATTGTGTTTACAGAACACAGAAAGTAAATGAATGAGTGAATAACGAGTTTGTTTTGGAAGATGGTTTAATTATTTTCAGACTTTGAAAATTATCGTTGCAGGACTCTGGCAGGAGAAGAACTGAAACAAACTATCTTAAGTACAAAGTGATGCCAAGAGAGATGTGAGGGAATATTTATTGAAATACCAAGAGGGCCTGAAAGGACAAGGGCTAAAGTTGAGAGAGCAACTACAGCAGCTCACTGCGGGTGGGGGGTAACAGAGAACAAGCAGATGGGAAAGAAGTTGCCGGCCTTGTGTTCACACAGCCGAGCCAGGCAGAAGTCAGTGGGAATGGGAGGGGCAGCTGCTGGGAGCTGATGACTGCCCTGTGAATCATTCACTACTCAGGATGGGCAGCAAAACGGAGTGAGGACCACAGAATTTACCAGAGATATTCCTGGGTTTGGAAGTCCAAGCAGGAAAAACATTGTGTGAAAGGTCTAGGGGTGAAGACTAACAAAGTTTACATACTTAATCTGTGTTACTGAAAGTTAGTAAAGAACAGTGTTATCAACTCAATACATCTGTGTCCCCCAAAATTTATATATTTAAATACTATCTGCTTAAGGTTTAAGAAGTAGGGCCTTTAAGAAGTAAGTAGGTCATGAAGGTGGCACCATCACAAATGGAATTATTGGGCTGGGGATTTAGCTCAGTGGTTCCACTGCCTTCCTGGCAAGTGCAAGTTCCCTGAGTTCGATCCCCAATACCAAAAAAAAGGCAAAAACAAACGGAATTATTACCCTTATAACAGAGGCCTGCGTGTCTTTCTTTAACCCCAGCACCATGTGATATTGCATTGGTAAGGTACAATCTATAAGGTAGAAAAGAGGACTTACCAGGCACTGAATGCAAAGGAGTCTTAATCTTAGACTCCTTGCCATCCAGAACTATGGGGAATAAATCTTTTATTAAGCCATGAAGTCTCTGGTAGTTTGTTATAGCAATGTAAACAGAATGAGATGTTCGTATTTTAGGTTCAGGTGGTGATTTGAGACTTCTAGGTGGATTCTGTGCTCCTAAATAGAGGAATTCAATTCCTGAAAATTGTTTTGAATTCTCTAAGTACGTAATATAGTAAAAAGCCAAATTAGCAACATGGTATTGGGGAACAGAAAGAGAAAGCTGAAACAACTATTTTAAGAAAAATGTAGATTTTCTGATTTTGAAACCATTGAAATTAAATAGAGTCAAATATATTTTTTCTTTTTTCTGACTTCTAAAGAGATAATTATAATAACAACTCACATTCTATATTTACAAAATATTTGGCATGTACTATCATCATCACCATCTTATATAACTTGAACATTTGATTGTACTGTTTGGGTTGCATTGCATCACGATAACAATAAAAACAAACCACAGCACAATACATTTACACACACCCACACGCAAATATTTTCTCTATTTCCATTTATTTTTATCACGCTCCTTTCTAACTTTTGCTGTGTCACTCTGTTTTGTACACCTTTAACATACTCTGGAAATCCCCTCTAGGATAAAATAGTGGTAAAAATATACAAGTGTCATTCAAAACTATGAGGTTTATCTTCTGGAAGATTTTGATTCTTCTAGCTATCATCCATTTCTTTACAAAGAAAAGCAATGGTAAACCTTAAGTGATTGACAAAAGATTCCTTTACCAGTTAACTATCATTTCTCATCTGGGGGTACCAAATTTTATAATAGTAATTTCATATGTTGGAAATATTAGAACATGTTAACATACCGATGTGCACATGCCTTTTTGAGCAGATTCATAAATCACCTAAAAAACCCCACCCTTACAAATAATTTTGCCATACTTCTGTTGATCTATGCATTCAGATCATCATACTAAGCAAAGATGACCCTTGTTCTTTATTTCAGTTACAGGACACAAAGAGAAAACAAGAAACCCTTGAAGACTTGACCTCTGTTAAACTCCCAGTGTGGCTTATTCAAAGGCATGACTGACTCGGTGGTTAGTCTAAACAAGATTATAAATAATTTTAAAATATCTATATTCACAAGAGTTAATATCAACTGATTCATCATGAAGTATGTCTATGCATGTTGTATAGAAATGAACTAAAATACTGGAATATATCATTGACCCAACCTGGAATGAAATTGAAACTGTCAAATACAGAATTTTTTAAAAATAAAAAAGCAGGAGGGAAGGAAGGGAGGAAAGAAGTTGGACTGAAGGAAAGAAGAAAGAAAGGAAGGAAGGAAATAAGAGAGAAAAGGAAAACGGAAGAAAGGAATACGAGCTTCCAAGATGCAAAGATATTTAGGATACATAAACTAGATTAAGAAATCAAACAACTTATGATCCTCACTAAACCTGAGAATTGAAAAACAACATCTTCCTTGGCACAGCATGGTTTTCAAATCTATATGACATCGCTTGGCTCCATTTTTAGTCAGCATAATTTTGGCTTCCACTCTGATGTGGATAACAGCCAAATTCATCTGTCTTCTATGTCCAATCCTAGCATCTTTGTTTAGTTCCTCAACTGAAATTCTGTTTTAAATAGCCTGAAAGATTACTGTAAAGAAATTTTCCTGAGCAATTTAAGATACCTTTGTCAGATTAGATAGTTACCATCTGAAGCTTTGTTTTCATTTCAGTTATTTGAAGAGTGTGACTTTCTTTCCATGACTTGCTTAGAGATTTCCATGCCTCTTTTCACCAGAAGTTGCTTTGATTAATGTAATTCTCTTCCTGCTCTCATTTCTTTTGCTGGCCACTGCCCTCTTTCATGAGGAAAAAAATGCAGGTGCTGGATTTTTTTTTTTTTTTTTTTTGGTTTTTTTTTTTTTTTTTTTTTTTTTTTTTTTTTTTTTAGGAGAGCTGTTTGAGGGCAATGTGTGCCTTCCAACTTTACTGCCACAAGCTGCTTTGAAAGCTGAAGTTTTTGCATGTGTTCATAAAAACCTGGAAGATTATTTTGTGGATCTCAGGACTATTTTCCAGCAGATACATTCCTCAACCTTCTGATCCCTGAAAGCTGGATTCCTCAGCTTTAGACTAGTAGACCCTGAGCTTGAATTGGTCAGTGGTGAAAGAATGGAAGACATGGAAGGTAGGAAAGGGAAGCAGCTAGAATACTTTTCCTAGGCAGTCTTGTTCGTGACAACAGGTCTCTTTCGTCACTCTAGGGCCACAGGACAGGACCCCTATGTTCGTGTCATCCACAGTGATTCTCCCTCAGCCTTATCATTTGTTTCCTTTGTCTCCCTAGTATAAGGATGTTGGAGAATTCTTGATGGTGTTGATGCGTAGGTTAACTTACTGTTAGCAGTTATTCTTCTCAGCTATTCCTTCACCTGGACAGTTAATTCCGTATGATAAATTATCTTTCTGCAAACTCATAAAGTGGACATTGCATTGCTAAATTGAACAACTATCAGTTCTCAAACATAAGCAGGGTGATTTTTAGTATAAGAAATTTATTACTGAAAATTATAGGAAATGAATTTATGAAGGCAAGTGAATCACCTAAAAAGTGATAATCACGTATTCAAGATAAAATCCATTGCTAGGAAAAAAATGTACAAAGCATTTCTAAAAACGAGATTCCACATAAGAAAGAGATTAATTGGGCTGCATATTTTCAAATATCAAGTATTTATCAGTTACTTGAGATATTTAATATTTGTTAGGACAAAAATTGAGACCTTCATATGATAACTTTATATGGTATATAAAAACAACATTTACTTTTTCTAAGTACAATATTAGCTTTTTATGTCCAAGCATTTGCTTTTGAATTTTCATCCTGGAAGAAATCCCCAATTTAACTGATATAAAATATAAACAATTACAATGAATTCTAATTCAACTATAATTGGTTCTGACAACTAAGGGATAAAATAAGCATGCAAATACTAAAATGTGTATGGATAATTAAATCAAATTATTTATAAACAAAATAACTAATCAAATTCTAGTTATAGAGCTTTTTTGTTTATAGCTATTATTTTCCTAATTTGGCTCTTGGTTATCACTATATCACAAAAACATTATTTACTCTTAAAGTATTATAATACTCTTAGGTGTTAATAAGAGTTCTATTAAAATAATTTTATACTTTTATATCTTCATGTTCTCTGGAAAGGCTTTGTTTTTACTCTTGATTCTGTCTTTTGCCTATAGAATCATAGATTACTCTGAAAAACATTTCATCAGCACTTGTGTATAAATCTCACTCGGCGCTTATATGTACATATAGTCATTCAGAAAGAAATGCTTCAGAAAATTTCCTTTATTTGGTCTTTCATGTGAAAGAGATAATATTAAAACACATCAATATAAAGGCACAGCATAATAGAGAATGTGTCTTTTTTTTTTTTTTTTTTTTTTTTTTTAAAAAAAAAAAAAAAAAAAAAAAATAGTGGAAAGAAGCAAACGGACAGTCTTGATACCTACAAACAGGCCTCCTCAAAATATGTTGCTGTGACCTACCTGATTTCCACACCTATCTGAAACACAAAAAGGCTTTTAAATGTCTCAGTTTCCAAATAATCATCTTTGTATGAACTGGTTCCACTTAAGCCTGACCTAGCACAAGATCTTGGAGCAGTAAGTTTTCTTAAGTTGTCACTACACTCATTAGTGATGAATTATAGGAATTGACAATGCTATTCTCAGAAGTCATCCTGGTCAATTTTTTCCTTCACAGACCACATAATGGATAAACTAAAACTAAAACTTATTTTAGATGTGTATTTATATGATTATATTTTTGTCATATGATGTATTGTCAAGGTAATATGAGTGTTTTTCCAAATGATGTGTAAATCAAAATACATGCAAACCTATCTTTAAAAACATTTAATTTTCTGTGTTAGAAAATGATTCCGGACTAGCAGCCTGTGCTTTGTTTGAAGACCAGCTAAGGGGCAGTTGCTAAGGTCTTTCCACCCTATGGGGTCATCCCGTCTTCACAGTTGTCAGTCTCTTTCTTTCTCCCAGGTATTATCACATTATCTCTATTCAATTCAAGTTACATTGGTGCTTCTTGAACTTTAATCCACATACATATCTCCTGGGGATTTTGTAAAAATGCATGTTCTGATTCAGCAGACCTAGATTATGGCCTTAGAGTTTGTTTCTAGAAGACTTCCAAAAGATACCCATCTCACATTCAAATAGTAAGGAATTCAACTTCTCACCTCCCTTCCCTGTAAACTATATGCTCCTTAAAGATAAGAACCATTCTTCTCTTATTTTGAGGTATGCAGAAACAATATATAGAAATATAATATCAGAATTATTTATCATAAAGGTTCTGAGATAATACAGGGTTGGTTTCCCATATACAAGAAAGTGTCTTCATTGTAAGATAGTATTTATACAGTAAGACTATATATTGCAAGCACAATTATTTTAACTTCCAAAAAAAAATCTTATAAATACTACTGAGCAAAAGAAAATGGGAAAATAGTACATACCACATGATTCCATTCCTTATACCTTACTATCTATTACAATTAGTTTTTTGCATTTGAAGTCTGAATGCTTGGAGAGCAGTCATAACTAGGAGTTGCATGGGAACAAAGCCTGGTAATGCTTGTTGTGTTCTGTTTCTTCATGTGAATATTGGTTGTATGGAAATTTATTGTCACTATGTTCATAACTCACTGAACTTGAATTTTATGCTCTATTCCTCATGTATATTTCATTAAAAAATAACTTTCAGGGCAGGGGATTTAGCTCAGTGGTTATGGCTGCCTTCCTCGCAAGCTTAAGGTCCCAAGTTCTATCGCTGGTACCAAAAAAAAAGCACATTATCAGTCATTTCAAAAACAGTATTACTACAGACTTTTATTCAAAATGTACTTTTTAAGAAACATATCATGTATTCCTTTTTTATCACATATTCCTTTTAAAAATTTCACTATAATATCTTCATCTTTAAAATTGTATGTTGCTGTGTCCCCAAATAATCGATTTCTTTAAAAAATGTTATTTAAAATCTATTAAAGTACTGGTACAGTTTTTACAATTGTATTGGAATTCCCATAGAGAAATTATATTTCATCAACTCTTTGCTATAAATCTTAGCATTGTAAAAACATGATGCAATGAAAAGCACATGAGTATGAAAAGCCTTGTCTTAGAGAAAAGAATGATACAATGTTGGAGCATGAATAATTATGCAATGTATATGTCATTATAGTTGGAAGATATATAATGGATTTGTACAAAGCATAAAATAAATTATTGAGTTAATAAATGTATTTCAACCATTTTGAGTTTAGAGGGACAAATTAAAATTAGCTCTACCTTAAACTTTAGGGAAACAATAATCTGGTCACAGAACTTTTTTGTGTGGGCATGTAAAGGTTAGGTTAACTCAAATTGTTAGGCCTCTCTTGTTCCTGTTTAATAAATTCCTAGAATCTTTTGAGTTTGTGTACAAAAATGAGACTTCTATTGATGACTTATGTTAAAAATGGTTCCAAAGTGACCCTCCTTAAAGGCCGATCTCAGGAATGGGATGAGCCCACAGATTTTCTAAGCACCATCATTCTCTGCTTCTTCCCACAGACTGACCCATCCTAAATCACGTTAAACAGAAACTAAAATGATCAGTAGGTATTCTGAGAACCACACAACTTGGTTGCCCTTGTACTTTTTGATTTTTCTTATCCACTAACCCCATCTGTTTCTCTTCATTCTCTTTCCTGCGAATCTTTTTTTTGTCTTAGCAAAAAGAAAGGGAGAATAGTGAGACAGTAGGCTACAGGGCTCTGGGCAAGAAAGAGGCAGAAGAAAGTACAGGTTCGTGGAATGACTACACTGTTTAACAACTTAATTTGTCATTATGCATGTGCCTATAAGTAGAAAGTTGAATTGTTTCTATTAGAAAATTATTTTGTGAAATGCTAAGCTTTTTTAGATGTTGTTGGCTGAAGCACAGTAATTGAATGTACTGCTGAATACTCTGACAGCATGGAAATATATACCCACTCCTTGATGATTTATCTTTATGTATCTACCATTGCCACATTAGACGATAGTTTCTTCGTGCTTAAAAGCCTCTCTGTAGTTGCTCTGGGGATTTAGCTCAGTGGTGCCACAGCCTACCTTGCAAGAACAAGGTCCTGCGTTTGATACCTAGCACCCACAAGAATTA
>NW_022900929.1:52242632-52258688 GCF_012274545.1 Fukomys damarensis | reverse complement strand
CACACACACACACACACACACACACACATACACACACACACACACACACACACACATATACATTTTTTTTCTGTTGTACAGGAGAGTTTTGTCTGCACTTCATGATTTCCTCACTGGGAATTTCTGCCCATCACTGATGTAATTTATTTTCAGAGTAAATCCTAATCACTGCATATGGCAGAACTGTGCTTAAAATTGACCAGTTGCTTTCTATCAGTCATATTTATTTACAAAATGGAATTTTTGTTATAAGAGCAAAATGTATCAATGTTATTACCAATTCATGCTTTAAAAATTAGAAACATAAACATAAAATAGGACTCATGTTTGTAGTAACATTTAAAATCACATCCATGGATGCTTATCATAAAGCTACCAATATATTGGTTTTTAATATTTAATGATAACAAAGATAATTATGAATTTCCATATCCCTATAAATATCAGTAATTTTTTTCAATTTTTTTATTTGTCCTAATATAACCATTGCATGGCATGTATTGGATAATAAGACGAAACACAATCCCACTTTAGAATTGTCTTCAATTTTTAGAATTTGATAGCACAACTTCTATTCAAGAACAAAATAACTAAGCTTTCAGATATAAAAACCAAAGTATTTTAAACAAGAATGGGCTATCCTGTATCAAGATAAACTAAAAATCTCCAGCACTCCATTTTTAAGGTCACTTCAGAGAACTAAAAAGGAACTCACAGCTAGGAAACCCTATCCTACAGAATCACACACAAGCAAAATGGCTATTTAGATCAAAAGATACAGGTTAGTGTTTCTTTCCAGCAATATGTCTGAATAGATTTTATTTATAAAGACAATCTTCACACAGTGGTATGCATTTTGCATATTCAAGAGTACTTATGAATAGGTAATTACCTAACATTTCTTTGACTATTCAGCAAAACAACAAACTGCCTATAATGTGGCTACAGTTTAATTTTATTTTATTCACATACGGAGGTAATTGCTTCAACAGAAGTATGGCTTGTATGGCAAACAATTTTGTTTGAAATGTTTAGGTGCAAGTCAATATTTTCCACTGTCTTCTTTCTGATAGCATAGAGTTTTAAAAATCTTTGCAAAGAACTATTGGGCGCGTTATCATGGGTACTACAGCAGCCAGTGATGAACACATTGGTGGAGAAAAGTCCCAAACTTCTCTAAGTAACATGTGGCTGAGACGCCTTCTCTGTTGTGGTTTTTTTTGCTAAGAAATTTACAAGTAATTGATTTACCAAGGTGTTACAGAAATAAAAAGCATATCGATTAAAATTAGATAAATATAGCAATAAAAACATTTAAGATATTACTGACCAATTTAAATCTCAAACTATTTAGAAGACTAGATTTTATAAGAAATAACAGGCTATTAGCATATAATATTTCTAGTGTGCTTTTCTCCCATTGCTGTGGCTACTCCTGTAGTCTTAAATGCTAATTTGAAAGTTGCTCAAATAAATTGGAACTAAATATAGCCTTAGAATTTTTCTTATATGCTACTCATTTCAAAACTTTTATCATAATATAGTGATTATGCACATTATTGTATGTTTGCTATTATATGAAATATAAAAATATGCTGATTGGAAGAAATTTAACAAATCTTTGAAAAAGAAAAGAAACAATTCTAGAGAATCTTCTGACATTTAGTTCAATTAAGTGGCTTTTCTTCCACATTTATAGTATCGAGTGAGCATATTGACCACAACTCTCACCAGAGGCGTGTTGTTGAATAATCTCAATTGGTCCTACAGCTTGAGTAATTCAATTCCTCTCTTCTTCCATGAACTTACACAGCTGTTTAGTTCTTCTGTAAACAGGGAATTCTGAGCACTCTTGCACAGATCTTTTTAGCATATGAAACATATTGACATGAATATAACATATGTGCCAAAGCAATATTATTCAGCTAACATTTCAATGAAATGCAACATGAAATTTTAAATTACATTTTTCTCCAAGTGTTTGATTTTCTTGTTTACCGTATCTGATCCAGAGAAAAAGCCTCTTACTATGAAAAGACATCTCTAATATCATTCCATTTTAATAGAGTCAGAAAAGAATGGCTTTAACCTTGCAGTCATCTTATTACTGACCTAGAGTCACCAGTTAACAACAATGGCAATTTCAGTTAATCAAGAATTTGGATTTATATGGAGGTGTATACACAGAGAGCACAGACACACACAGGTATATCAAACGTAGAAAACAGGGAAGATGATTGTGTTTATTGGAACAGCAAAGCAAAAGACTGAAGTTCATTCTTCTGATTGAAGCACATTTTATCACCTCATTTTCTCCAAACAGGAGGATCAAGCATGTATTCCTTTTGCAATTAGAATTGCCTGATCATTGCTTACTTATTTATAATAAAAAGCACAATATATAGTTGAAGTAATGTATTTTTGTTTTAATTTTTATTTCTAAACCTCTAATCATGAATATTTATTATTTAGCACTATTTTTGGTTGTCAGAAATAAAAATAATCTCTAGTGAAACATTTTACATACACTTTTTGGTTTTCATTATGTTAGTGTGGAGGATTGTCAATACCCTAACTGAAATGTTACACTACTGTTTGGTTTTTCATAATTTCACCATTTTATACTTGGTTGAATTTAATTTTCACGACTCTACAAATAACTGAAAATTTTTCATACAAATATCTACAATATGTACTTTCATTGCTATAATATCTATGTAAATAAATAAAGTAGGAAATAAAAATGTCTTGCAAATTTAGCAGATCCTAGAAGTCCAAAGCAGACAGCTACTTTTCCAAAATATTAGTCTTAGTATCAATTTTCAGATGTTGGATATACACTGAATTTGAAAGAAGTGCTTGATTGGAATCTGAGTATGTATTATGTCAACCACATATAAAATTTCAGATTGAAATCCATTTGTCTTTGATAGCCGTTCATATGAAGCACGTCTGAATAATAGTAATTCCACTTTTCCTACCTTAAATAAAAGTTAAAAGGCAATAATGGCGTATATTGCAACCTGACACAGGCAAGGAACTGATACAAGCACTGCCCGGTGCGGGGAGGAAAATGGTCTCCCTGTACACCGAAGAACTGACAGGGAGCACTAGGACATTAGATATATTGCAATATTCTACACCACCTCTCAGCAAAGTGCTACTGTAATCTGATCTCTCTCTCTCTCTCTCTCTCTCTCTGTCTTTCTTACTCTCTCTCTCTCTCACTCTGTCTCTCTTTCTCCTTTCTCACTATCTCTGTCTCTTTCTCTCTTCTTCTGTTTCTCTTTCCCTCTTATTCACTACCTCTCTGCCTCTGTCTCTCCCCACCCAACCTCTGCTCTATGAGGCACTCACTAGCTTCCTTGCTTATATGACTTTTCCAGGATCCCTAAACTTGCAAAAGTGTCTCTACTGCTGACTTAAATCATGCTGGTTATCATTTATTTTTGTCCTTCCCCAGAGGTAACTTGACAAGAAACAGAGATTTTTAGTTGAACTGAAATGTACAGCACCTCTCTCTACAGTGGGGCTGACTTTGATTCTGATTCAGAAAAAAAAAAGGAATCTTTCAGGCATGTCTCTGACCCCTGTGATTTTCTTCAATCTTACCCCTGGTTTGGCTGTCTCTAGAGGAATCTGTATGGCTTTATTGCATTCCAGGTAAGCACTAAGAAAAGCCTGAGAAATTCTCTTTCCAGGTTCTTCCACTCCTGATGGGCCCGAAGAAATAAAATTTTTAAAATACACTGAGCTCAATAAAAAAAAAAAAAGTTTCCATTCATCCTCCCTTCCAATCATTTGAACAATAGGATTTTTTCAAAAAAAAAAAAAAGATCCATGCAGATTAATTGGCTAATTTCTTGAAGGAAGAATTGAAATGGCAATTCAACTTCAGCTTTAATCAGAAACTCCACGACTTTTAGCCTAATATGTGTTACTCCATGGGGTTGTTAGTTTGTTAAGAAGCCTCTGGTGCCATTAGACAATTTTGTGCTGTGTGAAAATAGGGACCCCAATGTTTGGGCAATTCTACAATCTGACTACAGTTTCTGGTCTGCTTCCTGGAAGGAGCTTTGTTACACCTACGGTGAAGTGGCCTTAATGAAACTCCTGCTGGCTAAAGGGCTTCCTGTGTCTAGTTAGAATTTGGAGAGGAGGTTAATTGAGACCCCGCTCACTGTGCCCAGGGGAAGCATTGTTAACATCCAGGAGAATTCGGTTTCTGGAGTTTCCGTTTGCACAATTTCCAGACCGTGTTAGCCATTGCTAGTGGGATAAAAGAGGAGGGTTTGGAAAGGAATTGATACCATGACTCTCATATGAACAATGCCTCATGTGATACATATGACCAATCTAAAGGTCAGTATTTCAAAGGAAAGAAAAAGTTAATTCTGTCTTATGGTATAAAGCATAAGAAGGGGAAAGAAGATTTTAAAATCTCATTAATTCTGTCATAGGTATTAATTCACAGCAATAATAGCAACAAAATATTGTCATCAGTTAGTAGAGATAACTGAAAAACTAGGTAGACATGTACATCTGAAATGTCTTACTTTGGTAAGTCTTTTCCACCTCACACATTTCTTGAGAATATTTAAAAATCCACAAGAAAATATTGATATAAAATATGTAGATGTTACTTGCCGTTTAGGCTAATATCTTATTTTTCACTAAGATTTTATTGAGATATTCTAGTACTTGCCAAGAAGATGCCTCCATGCATTAATTAATCTTTACATCTATGCGCTTCTAATTTAGTACAAAACACAGTCAAACTCAATTTAGTCTCATAAAAATGAAATTGTTGGGTGTTGGATTGACATCTGTTTGCTCAAAGCTAAGAAGGTAATCATGTAATTTGTTCCACTAGATCTTTAAAAATACCCTGAATTGTACTAGATAAAATTTTATGTAATTTCTCAAGTGTTACATAATTCTTATCAGGAAGTACTTTTAATAATTATTTTAATTTGTAAACATTTGACTCCAATCCAGCAACTCAGTCTCTTTGGATGTGAAGCTGAATAGTAGTTCTGCCTACAATGACCAGTTACATACTTTCATGAATTGCTTTATGAAGTCTTTTCAATCCTCCATGGTTATACCCAAAATTCAATTAAATTCTTAATAAATATATAATTGTAAATATAGTGTCTGGCTTTCTTTTAACTTATGGAGATAAAAATAAAATCCTAGGGACTATCCTGAGACTTGGAAACCCCTGTAGGCATGTGTACATATGTTCATAGGGCACATTCTGCATTGGAATCTTATATGGAAGGTAGATATGCACAATATGGAATGTCTACCTTCCTGTGATAAGCAGAAAAGAGAACAAACTGTAGAAAATTTGATACTAAAATTTTGTCTGTCTTTCTAACTGGGTAAAAATGTGTCAAACAAATTTGACCTCAGTCAGTTCTGACGCTCCATGCCAACTCAGAGGCACACTTGCAAAGTCTCACTCAGCAGAACTCTGCCCACTTCTAACATTTTTACATATTCAACACAAATAGTGAGTCAAAAATCAAAAAGCAATTAAGCCGAGTGCAATTAAATTTGGTATGCCAGTCTTATTTTCAGGTCAGCACATAAATGAAAGTTACAGAAAGTGCCAACTTTGATCATTGAAAAGAGAAATCCAAAGATTTTAAGTTTAATGGATGTAAAGTAATTTAGCCCTCAAACTCTTATAGATGTAATGTTTTGAAATATTGAAATGATTCTTTATATTTTATAAAAATAAGTTGCTCAGTATAAATTTCATATTTTTCTTGCATGTCTAAATTCTGCTATACTCTATGCCCCATATCAATGGTCACTTCCTCTTCAGCACAATTCCTGATCATTCTAACTTACAATTTCCTTGTTCTCTTACCATACTTGACTCAAATGCCTACCCCAATCATTTATTTTCTATAGTCACATATTGTCAAATACTATTTTCTTATAACTCCTCTACTGTTTTGGAGAACAATGTACTTAAAAATATCTTCATTCTAATTCATTCCACTCTTTTCTTTATTCAATGCCTATATTTCTCTTATTCTTCTTTATTGTCTCTTTCTAATTTGAGGCATGTTGATTATATAAATGAATATTTAAGCCCTAAGGATTTGGAACTGATGTTTAATTTAGAGGATGATGATTTACCTTTTATCACAAGAGTTCACCCACCAACAAGTACAAGGAAAGGAAAGCAATATATCTATACATATATACACAAGATATATATGCTTTAGTATGTTGGACAGCCACTGAACAGGATACAGGATATGAAGAATAAATTCAACCCTAGGGAGAAATAAAATGTGACTTGTTAGTTTCAGGAATTCATCAACTACCAGTAAGCAGCTAAGAGACTAAGAAGTTTATTAAAGATATTAGAAGTATCATTTGGCCAAGGAAACAAAATTGAAATTAGCAAGGAGGACAGACTCTTACTTCTAGGTTTAGTTGGATTTATAGACAAGAATTAAGGGCACACCAGAAATAAACCACCTTTCATAAGACTGAACCCCAGCCACAAGTTATCTGAACCCCAATTATCTGAGTTTCTTCTGCTAGCCTGATACAGAGAATGTACCTCTTAGGACTGGAGAGGAGTCAGTAGTTGAAATAGATCTGGGCAACTGGCCCCTTCATTAACTGCCTGTTAAGTTAAAGGTAAATACTCCCAGGAGAAGGATTACATCAGTCGGATCCTAAGTTGCAAATTATCTATATAGATTTTTATGTATAATGCTTGACATTAAAGATATGATTATCAGCTATAAAAATTAAACATCCCAGATTGACAGAACTGACAAGTAGAGTGCGATTCACAAGTAAGCCAGATTTGGAGTTATCAGACACATTTTTTAAAATAAATGTAAATAACATGTTCACAAAAATAGTTGACAATTGAAATTTTCAGCAAAAAAAAGAAAAAAGAAAAAGCCCACTGTACTCTATAAAATAAACAAATGGACATTCTACTACTGAAAAATGCTAAGTAATTCATAACTCAATAGATAAATTTAATAGACTAGCTTCTTTTAACAATCGTACTTTCTGTAGAGTGAAGGATCAGCAAAGATTAATCCAGATTAGGCAAATATTTCAACTGACATACTTGCTGCAGAATAGATGATTAGTAAGTAAATCTTTTCTATGGAGAAAACATTCAAACCAAACTTTTAAAAGCATAAAGAACGTCTAATACAGAAAACAGTATAAACATGGGACAGGGTGCAAAGTCTAAAATAATGGATATATGGATATGTAGGGTGTCACAAGGAAAGAAGAAACAGAATAGGGAAAAGAAATATCCAAAGATCAGATAGAACAGAATGTTCCAAAACCAAAAGGCAATATTAAAACAAAAGAGTATAAATAACGTCAACCTGAAGAATGAATATTTTAAAAAATACCCCAATGCATCCTAGGCTAACTGCTGAAAATCAAAGGCAAACAGAACATTTTAAAAGCATCCAGAGATTATGACTATTTACAATTCAGATATTATGAATAGATCACATTCAAGGTGGTAGCAGTATGACTAAAAACTTACTCTCAACAATTGAAGACAGTAAAGCAAATTGACATTTAAAAAGTACCTATCTTGAATCTTAATAACACAGAAAACTATCATCAAAAGTAAAGGATAAGTAGAGCTTGGGATGTAGCTCAGTGTGTCTACTGCCTGCCCCAGTTCTATTCTCTGGTGCCAAAAACTAAAGGATAAGTGAGGGCATTTTCATAAGCTAAACATATACACAGTAAAGAAACATCTAAAGAGAGCCGGACATGGTGGCACACGCCTGTAATCCCAGCACTCGGGAGGCTGAGGCAGGAGGATTGCTGGGAGTTCAAGACCAGCCTGTGAGCTCCAGGTCAGTCTCAACTACATAGGGAGACCCTATCTCAAAACAACAACAACAACAAAAGAAACATCTAAAGAAGTCTTTAGGCATACAGAAGCAGGGATGTATAGCAAAAGTTATATTACATCAAGAAGAGTAAGAGAGTAAATCCAAATCAATATATATTAAGCAAATGTAAATGTTTTTCTGGTCTCCAAAAAATAAGAAGACTTAATTTAATGATAAACTACACCATATTTACTAAACATAAGACTCAATATTTTTTATGACAAATTTCCCTAAATATTACCTACCATTCAGTGGAAATTAAATCAAAATTCCCCAGGCTATTTTGGGGGTGGAAATTTAAAAGCTGATTTAAGTATTTCTAGGGAAATGCACAGGACCCAAAATAGTCAAAACAATGTTGAAGAAGTACAAGCTAAAAGATTTTTACTACCTGTTAAAAGATTTGTTATACAATGGCCATAATTGAGACAATGAATTATTGTTACAAGTGTTGGTACAAAGGTAATCCTATGACTCTAAGGGATAAGTACAGTCTTTCCAAATAAAGCGGTGAACTAATTGAATAGCTGTAAGAAAAACACAAACTCTTCCCTCCATTACACTATATGCAGAAATTATTGTAATTCAAAGAGTTTAGATCATCAAGAAATGTGAAAAATAAAACTCTGAATCTCAAAAACAGTAGGAAAACTTCCCTATGACTTTGACTTAGGAAATATTTTTGATTAAGACACATTACTTACAATTAAAAATTGGATGAATTAGACCAATAAAATCAATAACTTCTGTTCATCAAAATATACCTTTGTTCAATTAATTCATTTTATTGATACACCTAAGGTATACAGTGTAGTGATATTCGTCATTAGAAATTTGTACCTTTACCTAATCCATCTTAGTTCTTATATTTTCCGAATCCCCCTGCCCTCCCTTCCACCCCTCCAACCCTCCCTATCTACAAAGACCTTGTTTCCATTTTTCTTTTTCTCAAGTTAATTCTATTCCCCTCTTTCCCTTCCCCTACCCCTCCCATTTCCCTTTCCACTTTGTATCTTTGCTTCCTATTTCATGTTATCTATTATACCTTTTAGACCTTATTTACACTTTCAGTTTCTCACAGTAGAAACCATCTGGTATTTATATATATATATTTGTCCTATTTACTTCACTCACCTGGTATCACCACAATGTGCATCCAGTTAACTATAAATGACTCTAGCTTCTCATTCTTTATGGTTGAGTTGTACTCCACTTTATAGAAAAACCACATTTTCCTTGTCAAGTCTCCAGTTGATGGGCAATTGAGATGAGTCCAAATTTTAGCTATCACAAATTGTACTGCTATGAACATGGATGCACATATATCACTATGATATGATTCTTTTAATTCTTTGGGAATGATACCCAGATATAGCAGGGATACAGGGTTGAATGGGACCTCCAATCCTAGTTCTCTGAGGTATCACCATACTGATTTCCACAGTGGTTGCACCAGTCTACTCTCCCACCAGCAGTGGAGCAGAGTTCCTCTCTCCCCACACCCCCGCCAGCATTTGTTATTGGTTGATTTCATAATAGTGGAATCTCACTATGGTTTTCATTTGCATCTCTCCATTGACCAGTGATGCGGAACTTTTTTTCATATGTTTATTTGCTATTTCTACTTCTTTGTCTGAGAAATGTCTGTTCATTCAGATGCCCATTTTTTCTTTAAATTTGGGAGGTCTATTTTTTTAAATTCTTTATATATTCTAGATAGTAGACCTCTGCCTGAGGAAGAGCTGGTAAAAAGGATTTACCACTTTGTGGATTGTCTATTCACACTATTAGTTGTTTCTCTTGTTATGCAGAAGCTTTGTAATAAGAAGACATCCCACTTGTTGATTGTACTAGTTCATGTGCAGCTGAGGTTTTGTTCATAAAATCTTGTCCTACACCAATGTCTTCAAGAGTTCTACCTCACCTCTTTTCCAGTGGGTTTAGTGTTTCTGTTTTAACATTTAGATCTCTAATCCACTTTGACTTTAGTTTAGTGCATGCTGAGAGATATAGGTCTAGTTTTAATCTTTGGCAAGTTGAAACCGAGTTTTTCCAACACTATTATTAAAGATGCTATCTTTCCTCCAGTGAGGGTGTTTGGCTCCTTTGTCAAAGATGAGGTGGCTGATTGTGTCTGGAGTTGTTTCCACATCTTCTAATCTGTCCCACTGGTCCTCAGGTCTGTTTCTTTGCCGGTACCATATTGTTTTTATTACAGTAGCTTGGTAGCTTAGTTTCAAGTTGGGGATTGTGATACCCCTTACCTTGTCTTTATTGCCTAAAATTGCTTTTGCTGTTCTAGGTTTCTTCTCCTTCTAAATGAATTTTTGGATTGTTTGGTCTGAGACGTAAAAGTCTGTGATGTATACTACTAGGATTTCAATTAGGATTGCATTGAATCAAACAGCATTTTGGAAGTGTGGCCATTTTCACTATGTTGATGCTTCCTACTCAAGAGCAAGGCATGCTTTTACATTTTCTGATATCCTCTTCAATCCCTTTTTTCAGAGCGTTGTAGTTTTCAGAGTAGAGGTCTTTGATTTCTTTTGTTAGGTGATTCCTAGGTATTTTAAGTTTTTGGATGCTATTGTGAAATGGATTGTTTGTCCTACTTCTCTCTCAGGGAGTCTGTTTTTCATATACAGAAAAGCTATTGATTTTTGTGTGTTAACCAGCTACTTTGCTGAATTTCATTATTAAGTCTAGAAGACCTTTGGTGGAGTTCTTGGGGTATCATGTCACCTGCAAATAATAGCAATTTCACTTCTTCATTTCCTATCTTCATTCCTTATAGATTTCTCTTGTCTAATTGCTGTGGCTAATATTTCCAAAACTATATTGAACAGGAGTGGTGAGAGTGGACATCCTTGTCTTGTTCCTGATTTTGTGTGAAGGATTTCAGTTTTTGACCATTTAGTATGATATTGGCTGTTGGTTTTTCATAAATGGCTTTTATCAGATTAAGGTAGAAATTGTCTATTCCATTTTTTGGAGGGTTTTTATCATAAGTGTGTGCTGGGTTTTGTCAAATACTTTTTCTGCATCTATTGAGATGATCATATGGTTTTTGTCCTTTGTTCTATTAATACAGTGTATTACATTTATTGATTTGCATATGTTGAACCACACCTGTATCCCTGGGATGAATCCTACTGGGTCAGGGTGTCTGATCTTAATGATCTCCTGCATTCTATTTTCAAGGATCTTATTAAAGATTTTTGCATCTATGTTCATTAATGAGATTGGCCTGTAATTCTCTTTTTCTGTTGGGTATTTCTGTGATGCTTTGGGGATAATGGTCATGCTTGCTTCCTGGAATGAACTCTGGAGTATTGGTCCCTTTCAATTTCATTAAAGAGTTTAAACAGGAGTGACTTTAGTTCCCCTCTAAATGTCTTGTAGAATTCAGCATTGAAGCCATCAGGACCTGGACTTTTCTTAGTTGCTTAGTTTTTTATTATGTTTTCAATTCCAGTGATTGATATTGGGTTGCTTGGAATTTTTAGGTCATCTTCATTCAACTTTGGTAATTCATACAAATCTAGGAATCTGTCCAATTCTTCTGTATTTTCCATCTTATTGGTGTATAGGTTTTCAAAGTAGGTATTGATGATCCTCTGGATTTCTGCTGGATCTGTTTTAATCTCACCCTTTTCATTCCTAATTGAATGGATTTGGGTATTTTTTTTTCATTTTTTTCAATAAGTTTGGCTAATGGTTTGTCAATTTTATTCTTTCAAAGAACCACCTATTGGCTTCATTGATTTTGTTGTATTGCTCTCTTAGGTTCCATTGCATTATTTTCTGCCCTGGTCTTTACAACTTCCTCCTTTGCATGAGCTTTGGGTTTGACCAACTCTTTCTAGAAGCTTGAGGTTCAGCATCAGGTTCTATTTTCTTAATATGAGTATTCACTGCTATGATTTTCCCTCAAAAGACTTCCTTTCATTGTGGCCCATAGATTCTGATATGTTGTATTGTCATTGTCATCTAATTGTATGAACTGTCTGATTTCTTCTTTAATGTCCTTTGTGATCCATCGGTTATCCATATGCGTGATGTTCATTTTCCATGTGTTTATCAAATTCTTGCAGTTTCTTTTGTTATTGATCTCCAATTTCATTGCACTGTGGTCTGATAATATACAGATGATAAGTTATTTTCCTTTGCACTTACTTAGACATGTTCTATGAGCAAGTATGTGGTCAATTTTGGAGATGATCCATGTGCAGCTGACAAGAATGTGTATTCTCATTTTGTGGTGTGGGACACTCTATAAATATCTGTTAAGTCTGTTTATTCAAGAGTTGATCGAGTTCTACTATTTCATTGTTTCTTTTTTCTCTGGTTGATCTATCTGTTGTGACAATGGAGTGTTGAGGCCTCCTCCTCTTGTGTTAGTGCTTGTATGATTTTTCATGTCTGTTAGTATTTGTTTTATATACTTGGGTGCACTTGTGTCTGGTGCATATATGTTTATGATTGTCATCTCTTCTTTCCTTTACAAGGATGTAGTGAGCTTCTTTGTCTCTATTAATCAGTGTTCTTTTGAAATCCACTTGATCTGTAAAGAGGATAGTTGCTCTTTTTCAGAGGGTTCCTTTCACATGGAGTATTATTTTCTACCCTTTAAGTTTCAGTCTGTGAGTTTCTCTTTGAATTAAGTGTGTTTCTTGTATACAGCATATTGTTAGATCTTGCTTCTTGACCCATTCTGCCAGTCTATTTCTTTTGATTGGTGAATTGAGATCATTAAACATTGATGGTTATAACTGATATATATTGACTTATCCTTGTCCTAACTTTTTCTTTTTGTTGGATTGTCCCCATTTGCATGTAATTCTTGTTGTGTCTGATGGATTCATTCTACCAGGCTTCCTGGGGTTGTGATCCTCATTGTCTTTTCTTAGGATATGGTTTAAATTTTTTTTGGAGTGCTGGTTTAGTATTCATGAAGTTCCTAAGGTTCTCTTTGTCATGAACGTATTTTATTTCTCCAGCAATTTTGAAAGATAGTTTTGCAGGGTTCATCAATCTGAGTTAGAGGTTGCTTTCTTTTGGGCTTGAAATATGTCACTCCAAGCTCTTCTTTCATTGAGGGTTTGTGTTGAGAAGCCTGCTGTGATTCTCATGGGCTTTCCTTATTTGTTTGTTTTCTCTGACTGCTTGTAGAATTTTGATCTTCTGTTGGGTTTCTGGAATCTTAACTACTATATGCCTATGTGTACATTTTTTATCACAGCTAGTTGGTGTCCTATATGCCTCACTTAGCTGTACATCAAGTTATTTTCCCCGAGTTGGGAAGTGTTCTACTACTACTTTGGTGAACAGTTTTTTTTTTTTTAATGTCATCTGCACTTTCTCCTGTTTCTTCAGTGACTCTGATCAATCTTATGTTATTCTTCTTTGAATCATCTAGAAGCTGCTGGATTGATCTCTCATGGTCCCTCACTATTTTTAAGAGATTTTTCTCTTCTTGGTCACTAATTGCAATCCTATCTTCTATATCTGAAATTGTCCTCACATTGGCTAGTTCTGCTGCATATACTTTCAATGGAGTTTTTAATCTCCTGGAAATCTGTTTGCATCTGTTTCATGGATTCCATTTGTTTCCTATGTTGGGATTCCATCATGTTTCTCAGCTCCTCTATTTTTTTATCTGTGTCTGCTCCAGATTTATTAATCGTTTCTTATACTATGGGCACAATCTGTGCTGTTATCTGAGAAATTATTTGTGACTTCATTTTTACCAGATCCTCTTTTGTTGCCAGTCCAAGGATTTCAGGTTGTTGAGTATCAGGTTGTTCTGTCTTGTTTCCCTTCAGGGTTGCATTAGGTGTTCTGGAAGTCTGGTTTTAGGACTTGTTTCTGTGTCTCCTCATTTTAATAGATGTAGCCTGCTGTGCCTTTATTGAGACAACTTTTTGCCCCACCCAAATTCAGTGGTCTTCAGTTCTCACCGAGCCACTAAAACACGTTTTCTCTGTTGATCACCAGTTCACCAATACTGTTTTCAAACCACCTATGCTGTGGGTGAGGGTCTCTATCTGAAGCTTGAATACCTGCGCAGCTCTTTCCTGGGTGGGTCTTAGTTTTGCAGGCTTGTCTGAGCCTCTAGGGTTTGGCCGGTTCCCTGGCTGGAATCTGCCTTCAGTTGCTGTTCTGGACAACCATCAAAATGCTATATAATTTTATTCAGATTACTGTAGAACCTGGAAAGATTTTACTGCTATTGATGCATAACATACTGCTACTATTTTATACATACATATATATTGAATTGAATTTTTGGAAACATTGTGCTGTCAACTTTGGAAAAAATGATTCCAGTTTACTGTGTTCAGTTGGCATTGTACAGAAATAAACAGGCGTATTGGTCTAGAAATGTTAAACTTAATTTGTACAAGAGTAATGCACTGTATTAAATATGTAAGGTCTTATCTATGTGGGTTTGATTACAGAAACTATAAAATATTCTCTAAATAATGAAAAATGCATCTTAAGAGAGTTGAAGACAAATCGTAAACCAGGAAAAGATATTTACAATGGATGTATTTAAGAAAAACTCAAATCCACAACATATTAAGGACTGCAATCAAAAAAACTTTGCAATTCTATTTTAAATTGGGAAGAAAAACCCCAGTTCAACAGATAGTATTGTCTCACACAATAGCCAATAGACAATAAAACATAAAATATATTTAATGTCATTTGTAAACCAAAATCACATTGTTATATCATAAAACATCTAAAGAATAAGTAAAGTAAAAAGATAGATGGACAATAGCAAATGAAGAATGAATAATTTTTAAATTAATATATTGAAACCAAATCTGTTCAGCATTGTCTTCTAAATTTAAATGCACACCTAGTGGATTATCAAACAATCCTACTAGTCAGTGTGTGCTCAACAGAAAATTGGTGTTCATGTCCACCAAATACATGTGTGGGCATAACAGCCTAATACACAGATTATAGAAGGGCAGCTGAACAAAGTGACACAAGTACACTTTTATACATATGAGCAGGAGTCCACGCATATATTAAAACACTCAGAAAACAGGAAGTTCTGGGTCACACAAAAGAGCCTCCAGAGCTGCTTCAGAAGGTGGCAAGAATGATGCAATAACTGTACTGTGTTCAAGGCAAGGAGTATTTTCAATTGAATTAATGACAACATGTCTTTTCCTTTCATCCATATTTATTTAAACACACACTGTACAGGTTGAGCACTCATTGTATGATCATACAATAGGGACATATTCATATTATGGGTGAGTGGGTGTTCTGATTAGTCATTAAAACATCCAGAAATATTGTTGGGTTTTTTTTGGCAGGCTTTTGTCTTATATCTTCTGTATCCCCAATATCTCCCTCTCCAAAAGGCTCCTTCCTAGTTTATAAATCAAGTCTTATTCTCAAAACATAAGAAAAAATAGAAATAAAATAGGGACAGAATTGGTAAAACCTTCTTTTAATGCCAAATTATTGTCAGAAAGCTTTTTATCTTTCCTGAAAAATAAGTCTGGATTTATTAATATCTTTCCTTCTTTCAAGGCTTGTGAATCAGGCTGTTTCCAGCTATGTAAATGCCTCAGTCCCCAAACCCATGATCTAGTGCTAGTCTTTCTCCAGTCCCATAATCTAAGCAAATTGTCCCTTGCAGTTTTTCCCCACTGTTGATTCTTCTCATTACCACAATTGGTCTTTATTTACCTATTTGATTCTATTTGTTTGCTTTCTAGGATAACTCTTCTTTGTTCTCTCCTTCCATGTAGGCCAACTTTCAGAGATGAAGACAGAATTCCCTTCTCTTCTCACCCTACATTCTGTGATTTTACAGACCTAGCAGCACTATCTATTTCTAAGAATAAGTCTAAATTTAAATAATAGTTTTAATAAGTCTAAATTTTAATGATTTCCCTGACTTCTATCTGTCTGCTAGATAATGCCATACAAGTGTGTGACTATTTACTTACTAAGATCCATTCATTCCAGCCCTGGAAATGTGTCTGGATTTTTCTCCAATGTCTCTACTCTGCCTCAGATCTCAAAATTTTCTCATGTAGGGCCAGAGTGTAGCTCAGCGGTGCTGTGCCTTCCTGGAAAGCACAAGGTCCTGAGTTTGATCCATGGCTCT
>NW_022900929.1:52181699-52242367 GCF_012274545.1 Fukomys damarensis | reverse complement strand
TAAAATGCAACCTAATACAATAGATCTTCAATTTTTTTGGTCTTCAGCCTCACATTTCCAAACAAGATCAGTAGAAATTCAGTTCCCAAAGTGAATTCTTAATAGACTACATGAAGAGATGTTTCTTAAACAAAGAAATTTTAGGATTGAAAAGTTTGAGTAACGTTATATCTTGAGCCTGTTTGGGAAAATGCATAATGACTCTTGGCATATAAAAAGCTCTAAAACATAATGTCTTTAAAAATGTTTATTTAATGATGCTTTCCTGATTAAAAGTTTTAAAAGGTATAAGATCCCAATAATAAATGTAACTGCATTGTTTGCTTTAAATGTACCAGTAAACTTAATGGGGAAAAAAGCAACAGTTCTACACTGAAATGAATGGGTTAAACCTATTCCCAAAGCACCTAAACTCTAGGAGGAAGTGATTTACTTACTTTCCTGAACTCATTAATTAAGTGCTCACCATACTCTAAGCTTTTACCCAAAATAGAGATGATTCAGTCTCTTTCTGGAGAGACAATCTACAGTCTCTAACTGTTACCATTAGAATACAAATGTGGCTTATTGGTACCTGCTATCCCAAGGGGACAGCGAAGCATATCACAAAGAGAAAATATTGAAATATCAGCATAATGGTTGTCTCCAGCTAAAATTGCCTAAGAAACAGAAGTTGCTGTCAAGTAGGCTGATATGTGCTGGCAGAATTACACGAGAAGCTCAAATGCCTCTCTCCTGCACGGTGTCTAGCATGACAAGCTCTCGGTTTCATGGGGGCTATCTGGTATTCTATCCGGCCTTTCATAGCAAACTCAACGTATCTCCAAGCAACAAGTTTCCTGATGGTAGTATCATAACTATGGAGGCAAATATGACAATGTGATGACTTTTTAAAGAAAGCTAGCATTTGTTAGGGCATGAGACATGCTTCTGATTTTTCTTGAACTATGGCATGGCATTTTTCATCCACCCATTTATTTACTGAAGATTTCATTTATATACTATGAGTTAAAATGTCTATTCTTTTAAAAGACTTAATCTTTTCTTACATGAACATCTTTAGCTATTCAATAGAAATCAAATCAGATAGGAAAATGAGGTTAATTTCTCAGCACTGAAAATGAGAAATTAGATATTCAAGTCTTGCTGAATTTGTGATCTGTGAATCTTAATCTTTTTATGCCATTACCTATTTACTGCAGAGTGATGGGAGACAGGAAAATTTAAATGCTTCAGCCATTTTTTTAAAAAAAGACTTTCTTGTATATTTCAAATCCATGGAATTACAGAGAAAAGAATAAAAGCCTCCTGCAAATGAAGTCATGATGCTCTTGATGATCAGGTCAGACCAGCTGATAAAATCTCAGTAGAAACGCAGCACAGCAATTGACTATCATAAAGATTAACACCCATTTGCTTAGCTAATGAGTACCACATGCATAGCATATCCAAAGCTCATGCTTTAAAAGGTTGTATCCATTTTTATCAACACATCTGGAAGCACATCCAGTGTGGTATACAGCTGCATGACTGATTTTCGTGTTTGTGGTTTGTAATCAGTCTCGTTAATTTTTAGTCATAGTCCATATATGCTGGTGTACTTGGAAATATATATTGTTGACATCTGGAAAAGTTTCACTTTTCAGGTGTTTGTGAATGTCTTTTGGCACTATTTTCTTTCTCTACCGTTTTCTTTTTCTTTGGCCTTGTGTAGTTTTCACTGCTAATTTTGACATGCATAATATCTTACAACAGTTAATCCTTCATAGGTGATGAGGCAGTGAAGGTTTGCACAGAGATTGCTTTAAATAGACATCTTCAATTACCGAAGAGTCACATGACCCCATTTGATCTTTTCCAGTACTATCAAGGAAAGCAAAAAGGAAATGCACTCACAAAACGTTAAATTGAATTTTTAAAATGAGCCTTTGCTATATTTTGCTTCGGAATACCTGCATATGTACTTCTTCTTTTAAGAAATGTCTAAATGATGTGTCATGTTATGTTGAGTATCTTCTTTCAAAATAAATCCTGCCCCTCAAGGATATCTATATCCAAAGTAGCTATTCCGTAATGTAGACTATAATAGCCCTTCTGTGCTAAGAAGAACAGGGATAGAAATAGATACTGTATGACTAAATGCTGATTGACAGCTCCATCACAGGCTTGGTGCCTCTTTAGCTAAACTGCAATAAAGAGACTTCATATCATACCATTCAACAGATAATAAAATAGTGTAAACAGATGTAACCTTGTGGAAAAAAACCATCTACTTGATTATTATGATAGCAAATTCAACATTTACGTTTTAAAATAATCTTAGATAAAGATCACAAAAGTAAGTTTTGACTCATAAGACAAACTTCCCTCTCAATTATCCTTCTAAATGTTACTTCTAATAGAAAATTACACTATACCTGGGTACTCTTTAAATATATGAAATCAAACTATTTTCTTATAAGAATGTTGAAAATGTAAATGCTTGTTGAAATGTCTTCTAGCTACAAATTGGAGACTGCTTAAAAATTCCTAAAAAAGGGAAACCACCTTCAAATCTGCATGGACATATTACTGGGAGGGGAAAACCATGAAGGATACTTGTCAAAAAATGTATAAAATAAAATAAGTAGGATACCTTCAAAAGCAAAAGCCTTCACCACCCTTGAAAATGAATTGCATCATTGTTTTGGTAAATAGATTTATTCAAACATATCCTTGGAAACATGCATGCATAAATTTTCCTTATCAGCTGCAAGAATTTATATAAACATTTATGAAGTAAAAAATAATAACAATTAAGTCTCTAGTACTGACCATACTCAGTAACTTTTTAATATATTCAATATGTGCTTTTGAAGTTAAATTTCTTTTGATATTTTTAATTGTACAATTTCCCAAAGTTACTATATCGGTAACATCATCCAAGAATTAGAATTGGGGAGAGAAAGTTACTACCGGCTAGATCTATCCCGTATGCAGAAGCTGCACAATCTGTAGAAATCATCTTTCTTGGGATAATTTATGGGATAGAAGTTGATTATGTCTATTTCTGACTCACTGTTGAATCTATTTTTAAATTATAGAAGCTAACAAGAGATCTACAGTTAAAGTTCTTATCTGTTTTGGTCCACATGAAAGAACTGAATCGGGATACTTACAATGATAGCACAGAGGGAGTGTAATTAATGGCAGCCACACAGAATCCTTGGGACATATAGAGTTTCTGAATCTCTGGATTCAGCAATGCTGTCAGTGTTTTGGCTGACAGCCTATAACCCCCTTTTAACCTGAGCCCAGCTTACTCAGCAAGCTATGGCATATGACTGCTGAGCTGTTACTTTCTTATTCCAAAATACACCTCCAGTTGAGAGAGGGACATGCTCTTTTACATATGGTATGGGATTTTGTTTGGGAACTCGATTTTTATTATGAGTGTTTTAAAGAAATGTGCAGCAGTGGTGGTGGCGGGGGGACCAGAAACTTTGGAAAGGAAAGAGGGAGGATGAACTCACAGAAACTGAGATGCACCACTTGTTTTTGGCCAAGCACAGAGAAATGGAGAAACATGCCGTAGGTGAGCCAACAAAATCTAGCATCTTGGACTAGGACTGCAGAGTTCTTAGCTAAAAACTTTCCATCCAGCCTGAAAAGACACCACTACTAACAGCCAAACAGAGCAGCTTTATTCCGCTCCTCTATGCATTTATATAGATAGAGAAGTGGTGTCAGAGGGTTGGTAAAGAGAAGCAGGCTTACACTGATAGGGTCTGTGCAGCAAGAAATGTAAGGATTAAATGGAAAATAGCAACAAAATTGTTGAGCCACCTTGTAAAGAATGATGACTACGATCCCAATTACCACAGAATTCTTGGGGAAATGGCTGTTTCTTTGTTACTGGAACAGCTCAAGTAGAACATACATAGCAATATACACATTTTATTAACTAATTTATCCATCCATCCATCCATCCATTCAGTCAGCCTACTAATATTTATTAAGAACAACTTGTGTGACAGATGCCGTTCTAGTACTATGGATATATCACTGAACAAGATGAAGAATTTGATCTCATGATGCTTACACTGTCGTTAAGAAACAGAATTACCAAAGAAGTAATACTCAGTATATTTGAAACAATGCTAAGCATCTCTAAGAAGCATAAAGGAGGATAAGGGTCTAGATGCTGACAACATATAATGAAAGGACTCGATATTATTTCCTAGGAATTGTTAGAAAAGAAGACAAATATGAATAGAAACGTAAAAGAAGTTAGTGAACCATGTGGATATCTTAAGAATTTTTCTGAGAAGAGAGAATAGTCAATACAAAAACCTGAAGTAGAAATCAGCTTGGTTTGTAGTAGCAAGACAAGGTCACTGTTGCTAAAGTGAGAGCTAATCAGAGAAGTGAAAGGATGAACGAGATGGCAGAAAATCAGGCCAAGGCTAGGTCGTACAGGGTTTCATAAGCTGCGATAATTACTGGCTTTTATCCTGAGACTGATAAAGAACCATTAAGGATTTCTGTGACCAGGAGAGATAAGAATTGGTTTAAATTTTTAAATGGTTTCAGGGTTCTGGTCTCAGCAAGCAGATAGATAAATGGTAGTCTCATTTTCTGGGTAAGGAAAAACAGAAATAGATTGGAGAAGGGAAAAAGAAGGTGATAATAGTTCTTGGACCATGGATTTGACTCCGTGGTGCTGCCTCTTGCCTTGCAAGCACAAGCACAAGGGTCTAAATTTGATCCCCAGTCCAGAAAAAAATTTTTTTCTTACTTGGACATGTTGAGCTTCTGATGTGTATTGGATGACCAGAGGGGCATGTCGAGTCAATAGCTGACTATAAAAACCAAAAGGAAAAGGAGACATCTGCACTAAGAGAGAAGATTTAGACATTATGAGCATGTAGATGATATATTTATGAGCGTTGGCCTAGAAGGCAGTATGTAGAAAGACTGTGGATAGAGAATACAGTAGTAAAACCTGAGCTGACTTCCACCATGGAAGTGGAGAACAGTCAATGGGAAAAGAGTAAGGGAAACAATATAGTGCTTTAGAAGCTCAGGTCAATATGATCATAAGGAGGCAAAGGCAGGCCAGACTTGTTATCCGGAGAGATCAAGCTTGAGGGATATTGAGAATAGAAAATTAGATTTGCAGAGGATGGGTCAAACAATGTCCGTGACAAGGTTTCCAGGGAGTAGTAGGGGACAAGAGCTGAGCTAGAGAAACTGGGGCTCAAATAAGAAGCAAAGATATGATAAAAGCAATACATTTAATCAGGATCTCCGTGTCTTTTGTTTCTCACTTTCTTCATTAGTAAAATATAGAATTTCATTGTAATAATCTGAGAATTCTCTTATATAAAGATTTTTCTCATTTTGTCATGATTTTGAGATCTTTTCATGTGTGCCCTTGCATTCTTAGTTGAGAAAAGATTATCAGATTTTTGTGATCTGCCCCTTACGTGGCACTGATCTTTCAGTTTCGTAGGTCAGATAGTAACCAATGCTATGCCAACGACCTTGGGCTTTTGTTTTAGATTTATTGCCATTAACTGGAAAGTGGCTTAACTTTCATGCTTAATATTTTCTTCATAAGTTATTTTAAAAAATACTTCCTTAAGGCACACCTACAGAAAAATATAATTGGTAGCTTTACAAAAAACTTTAAAATATATTCAACACACCTAAGATCAATTAATAAAATATTTTCCTTCTTTATTCAGAATGGTCAAACGGTCTTCAACTATCACAATTTGAACCAGATACTTTGAAGATATTCCCGATCTTGGTAACATGGACACCCAAGTCAGTCAGTTACTTGCAATGGAAACAGATCATGAAAGCCTCCTATCTAGGTTATCTTTCCCATAAATAAGTGTGAGAAAGGTGAACAACCCTGGCCTTTCAAACCAACACTGCCACTATGACAAGTGAGTCGAAGAAGAAGAAGAGGAGGAAAGGGGAGGAGGAAGAGGCAGAGGAGGGGAAGAAGGAGTAGTTAGTGAAATGTTGGAGGTTTTCTACCTTTCAACAGAATGAAAGCAAATGATCATGCAGTGCTTTAGTCAAGCTCTTACCCATGGTTCAGGTTCATGAAGGTCCAAATCCTTCAAAATTGGATGACTCTATAGAGTATATCACATTATCCTGCTAGAAGAGGGAATGATTAAAATATTAGTAGTATTGTTACTACTCTGCATTGTCAAGAAGATAACCCATAGAAGTGATTTGATAGAGCCACTTTCTCAAATACTTGTTTTTTTCCCCTTGGTATACATTATTACTTCTAAATGAATGAAAGCTTCTTTTCAGGTCAAGAACAAGATAGGGTTCTGAATCATATTGTTTCCTTCTTTGTATTATATTTTGAGATATCATGTCTCATTAAAAATTCGAGATTATGATTTATTTGAAAATTTGCGAAAGGATTTTTCTATCTTGGAAGAAACAACATTCTTTGTCATTTCAAGTCACAGTAACATATACTCTATCTATAAAAGTAGTATTATACAATCATTCAGAATGTGTCTATAGAAATTCGGCAATTGTCCTTTTTGTCTGAGTTGTACATATCAAGGGTTTTCCTCTTAGAGCTCAGGTTTAAACAAACCAGTATTTTCTAATTAACCAGTAGGCTGACAGTCACACCCCATCTGCTCTTCCCTCAGCTCCTAACAAGCTCTGTCTATCTCTTCCAGGCCTGCATCGAGCTCCTGCTGTTCTCCACTTAGCATTGACTTCCTTTCTGCCCTTCTCCCAACCCATTTTTGTTTGAAGCTGTCAACTTGGGCTCTTCTGTGACTCAGCACTGAATTTCATAGAAGAGTAAGTTGAAATCCGTTTCCAAGCCATTAAATCTGTATTTGCTTAAGCGAAGAGTTACAACCCCACCAAAATCTTTCATGTTTTCCTGTGGGGCTTGACCCAGGCCTTTGTGAAAATTGCCATTCTTCCCTCTACAGTCACAATAAAATTCAAACAAGGGTTAAATCCTGACCTTACTTGTGTCTGAAAACTTTCCCCACTCTACGTGCATATAAAGAAGCTAAAGCAACTGAATCTGATAGAACATCTCTTTTCCAAGTCATGTGCAGGGATAGATCAAAGCTAAACATGGCTCTGATCAATCAAAAGTTCAGACTACTGAAAACCACTCTTCGACTCTGCAAAAATGGTGCGGTTTGCTATTAAGTAAAAAATCTATGACCTGAAAAACTACTATTAAAAATTTTTAAGAGAATACCAACGAATCAGATAAAACCATAGATTTTGAGAGGATAACATGAATTTCCTTGAAATATGTTAGATAACATTTTATATGAAAATGAAGATGTGAGATGAAATACATAAGTCTCTTGTTTTTAATAACAATTAGCATGGATGGTATTTTAATCCACTCACATTGCTGCGCCATTACCAACATTCATATCTGATGTGTGCTATTACACTTTTTGTTTTACTGGTTATATTTCAGTGTTCAATGAGATAAGGATATTGACACCAAAACAAAAAAACATGGCACGGGCTTAAAATGGGCTTGAATTTACCTGCCAAAATTTCCCATCTTATTTTTTTCATAATGTCAACAAAACAGAGCTCTTGTCCTGCTGCTCATAAGTTATATCTAAAATAAGCGATTCCGATAATTAAAATCTAATTAATTATCCTAAGCTATAGGAAATATAATCCCCCGTACCCTTCTGATCTCCTTTTAATACATTTCATACATTACATCATCTCATACTTTAATCTTTAATTAAAATTATTTATTTCACCAAGTAGCTATAGAAAGCTCTTTCTCAAGATGCTCTGGGAAATTCTTGAGCTAAAGATATTTTTCTTTTTTCTTAAAAGAAAAAAAAATCAAACTTCTAAACTATTGGCTGCTCCCTCAAGAAGATGTTTACACCAGCAGGATTTTTTGAGTCCTCTTCACTTGCTGCTAGCTATGATGTACCAGATTGGGTCCAGATTCCTACTTAAATGTCTTGGGTAGGAAAACTCAGAAGGTGAATCCTCAGTGAGGCCTCCATAGACTAAAAGCTGCTGCTTCACTGGCAGTAAATGGAGCCTGGCAGCAGAAGTAAAGCCTGTAAGAAAGTGGATTTTAAAAATGTCTTGAACATGGGCATAAATTACGAACAAAGATTAAGTGCCACATGCTTACAAATCCTCTCTTTCCAACGAATGTGATATGTAATTTCTGATTTTAAAATAAGAAATATCTGCGTGACATGTATTTTTACTTTATTTTACTTATTTATTTTTTGCTCTTCAGTTGATAAATGTTCGGCAACGTTGTTGCTCCATTACCGGCCCAGTCTGCTCATTTTCTGAGCTGGCAGATTCGAATCTTGGTTCAGCGCTCACTATATCTTTCACCTGCCCCCACAGGACTAGAAACCGTGCCGAATAAGCACTGACTAACTAATTACAGAGGAAATACCATTTGGGGTTATGTACCAATCAGGCAACAATCTGGTAGTGACTCTTCAGGCTTTGACAGATAGAAACATTTAGCTGTGATTGTGTGTGATGTCATGCGGGTGAGTAAGCATCGAGTTGCGTTCATCAGTCTGTTTACATCAGGAGCTCATAAAGAAGAAAATTACTTCACTTTGTGATGATGAATTTCTCTGACCTTTTCCAGCACCTGCAGAGAACAGATCATGCAGTAATCTGATGAAATACATTCCTTCGTATGCACACCACACAGGCAAACACACGTGTTCAAACATAGGTACTACACGATGGAAACTAAGTATTCAGAGATGCATGTAGCTACTCAGAGGTATATATTTAAATTACATAGCTCACTGATTTGAAGTGTAAGATATACTTGATTTCGCAGTACTAAATTTTGTTCTTCATCTGAACATGACCTTTCTTGGTTCATTCTTTATACTACTAATGCAGTACTCCATGTGATAGAAGCTGTAGATCTTAATGACGGCACTTTTTATGGTCCAGGAAAATAGAACCTAATAAAAGCAGTAACAACTGTATCTGTTTTGGTATATTGATTTTGCACTTATCCACCAAGTAGAGGATCTTATCTAATATAGCTACTAATAATTTTCCCTTTTCATTTATTATGTATAGAAAACCTGCACTTCACCAAATTACTTATGCCAGTTTTCTATACATACAGTAAATGAGTTCAGAGATTAACTCACTGGAACTCTTTGTTAAAATTTGTCATTTATCTATTAAAATTCTTCAGCCTTTGTTAGACAATGTACTTAGCTCTGTAATAAGAGTCCCTGAAGATATGTGTGTGATTTGTCAAAAGAGAGACAAAAGTGTATAAAACTCTAAAATGTCAGCAATCAGGAGATTTAACAGACTTTAGTAAATTTACATAGAATGAATAGAATTCTTTGATATTAATAAACTTAACTCGGGGGAGTATAAAAAAGGGGCAAAGAATGTTAATTCCAGTACAAGTTCCACAGCACTTACTTCTTCCAAAATTAAAAATTATTATGAATAAAAATGTGATAGATTTTAAATAAAATAAATATAACTGGCTTTCACTATCTTAAAGTTTCAGACTGAGAATATCTTCTGAAGTATACCAATAAATTATGTAATTTTTCACTTAGCTTATTTTCCTCTTCACCAGGATCAACATTAAATGAGACAAGTTACATTCAGAGTAAACTTTTCACTTTTCTGCAGCTACTGAAACAGAAAGGAATGAATAGTAAAAGGGAAGAATGCTTTCTCATTTTTAGAAGCCTGATCAATAACTTAAGATGTACACCGTAGCAACAACATCCAAAAAAGACAATATTTCTGAAGTGACGCTGATATTAAACATGTCACTTTCTCAAGACCCAGAAAACATTCAAGTAATCAGATTGAGATGGGATAAATACCTACAAAAGGCATTTTTCAGGAAAGGTCGGTGGACATATTAAAGACTAATATTTACACAAATTGGCAAGACTGAGGCTATTATGTTCATGTAGAGGCCAAGAGTTGGTCTTTCCCAAATCCAAAAATACAGTGTATTTCTTTGTTAGAGCTGTCATAGTAAAATACCACAATGCGAGTAGCTAAGCAAAATATATTTTCTCACAGTACCTTAGTTGAGAAGTCCAAGACCAAAGTTAAATTTCTCCTGAGATCTGTCTCTTTGGCTTATAGGTAGCTGCCTTCCACAGTTACCTCTCAGGAGCTTCATATATTCATTCTCTCTCTCTCTCTCTCTCTCTCTCTCTCTCTCTCTCTCTCTGCCTCCCTCCCTCCTCCAATTACTATGGGACTCCAGTTAGACTGTATTAGGACCCACTGTAATGACCTAATTTTAATTTAATCACCTCTTATTTCCAAATACAGTCACATTCTGAGGCACTTAAGCTTAGAGCTTTAATATAACTTTCGGGGAAACACACTTTAGCTATAACATTTAAATTGCAGATCTAGTGTGCTTGTGGCTCTCAGGTGCCAAGATCTTGACAATGTCCTTTAGTGCTCAAGTGTCCATACACATCTCTGGGTAATCACGTCAACCCTATCTATGGCAACTGGCCATTCTAAGCCTATGAATACTTTGGTCATCTCGTCCTTCCAAGGCAGAAGAGAATATTACGGGTCGTGGGAGGTGTGAGTGGAAGTATTACTGCTCTGTAACATTCCTTCCTATGCCTTATTTCCCATCGACAACCAAGTCTCCATATCTTTCAGGTTTTATTTGACTCTCTTCTTTCCTTGACACTTAGTCTTTCTGTTTCCTGCCAGAGTGGGAAGCAATGCATTATTGCACAAAAGCAGGCATGTGCTCCGCGTACAGGAGTGGGAGAAGGTCAGGCGGAACTCAGGATGTGGGAGGAAGAACCTTTTCATTTTCTATTCCTTAACTTTTGCCTTGAATGGATATCACAGGAGAAAATACATTAGTTGATAAACATAATGTGCTAACATTTCCCTTTGAACTGGATTCGACCAAGAAACGAATGAGTAATGCTCACAAGAATTATTTTAGCATTAAAATTTTTATGCTGGTATTATTTTTATAAGCCTTATATTGGACTCAAATTCTTCATCAGGAGGGCTTCCTGTTTTAAAGCCAATTTGTTGTTATTTAGCTATGGTTAAAAGGTAGTAATAACAAACACATAAAGTTCACTAAATGCCAAATGTTGCAATAAACATTTTACAAACACTAAACATTCTATTCTTAACAACAACTCTGTTAAAAAATGATGTTATGTTCATTTACACATGAAGAAACTGAGTCAGGAAGAAGTTACTTAATTATCCTAAAACACTGAGTGGGAGAATTATAACTTCACCCTGGTGGTCTGATTCCAGAGCCCAGGATTTTAGCCATTAGTTTATGCAGCTAGAAGAAGACATGCTCTGGTGACTCGTATATACGACAAATGGTAATTCTAATTTTAAAAGAGATCTGCTCTACCATTAACAGGGAAGAGAAGCTTTTCTATTCCAGAAAGACAAACATTTTCACTGAAAATCTAGGACCATATGGTAAGGAAATGAATGCCTCTGTACAAAGCCTCCCCCTCTGATGCTGTTTGCTAACGTACTGCTTGGATATTTGCCGACAATTTTTACATATCTTATTTATCCTAAGACATTGTGGCTTCTTATAAAGCCACCAGCATATAAAATATCCCTGGCTAGATATTTTAAGTCTAGGATTTTAGAGTGGTAAGGCTAATTTCCATAATAAATTCAAAAGAGTTTTAAAATGAAATTTCTGCCTTCCCATGATTATGCAACTCACCAAAGCATTCTTTTATGTGTGTCCTTAAAAATGTTAACCATCTAAATGTTCAAGTTGTTGCTTCCCTAACCGATATAGCTAATATAAAAATATACATGGCACAAGGATTGACCTTATTTTTCTGCTGAGAAAAGCTATAATGACAGATAAGACTCTACCCAGGAGTGAAATAAAGACTATTGACACACAAATTGAGTCATTTTTTTATTGTTGAGTTGGAACTATGCATGTGAATATCCCAGAAGCTTCACTAGACAGTTTGGGCAGGCTCTGTTAGTGCTTCATATATATTCCTTTACATTTTCTAAATTGCCAGACAGTTGCATCAGGACCGTGTGACAAGCCTTAGACCATCAGCAGGAGCGTTCCTTCCGGTTCTGGGCATTTAAAAACAGATGTGTCTCCGCCCTTCTGCACCTCTGCCTAAATGAAATGTGTTCCAGGTGGGGTAGTACAAGATGACTGACCCTTGATGTACCCTTGCTAATGCACATTACACATGTAAGATTGATGTGTAAAGCTACTGAGATGTGGAGGTTGGTGTGTTGTCACAACGTAACTGTGCTTAAGGAAGGTGACTTGGGAAAATTGGGGAGGTGGCAGTAGTATGAGGATTTACTATCCATTTAGATAGGCAGTCTCAATGGACTGTCTGTATTTCACACTTTGAAAGATCCCATGCCTTAAAGAACCAAACTAGCATACTTTTAAAAATGTTACTCTAAGTTTCCTTTCAACCCATAACATATTGGAATCGATGTTACGAAATATACAGATAATTACAAGTAAGAACATTAAAAAAAAAAAAAAATCCTCAAGAGAAGCACTACCCAGAGCAACAAAAAAGGAAAATGACTTTGACTATCTGTGCCTGGTAAAGTTACCTCACTTGCCTAATTTTACATTCACCCAATGGGCAATCACTGGGCTCAAGAGATAGTTGCATTTTTGTGGATATGGCAGCACTCAACTAAGGTAGCACCTTAGAATCAAGGTCTTCATTTCTGTAGTTCATGCCTCACATGATGCTGCCTGCTGAGAGCTCACAGGTGAGTCACTCGCCAGCAACTGCCCTTAGTTGAAAAGTGCTGCCTGCCCCCACTTCCAATAACTCTAGGATGTGGTTTAGATCCAAAAGGCTGCATCTGCTCTGAGCACCGACAAGGGCTACCCAGTTTAGGAACTCCCCTTGAAAGTGTTGAGGTTTCTGTTACAACTTTCTGCTTCTAACTTTTCCCTCTGCCAATTCCTGCTTTCCTTACTCTGTAACAAATACAGTTCCCAAGCACTCTCTCCCCTAAACTTTGCTGCATGTAAATCTTAATCTCAGAATCTGTTTCCCATGGAACCTGATTTATGACATTGGTAAGGAAGAAAGTGAATTGTACCTTAGAATGAAAGTGTAGTTTGAACATAAGGAGAACCTGAGCAATTTTACTCTTTTTAAATACCTAAGGCAATGTCATCCTGAATTTCTGAAATATCTGTCATCCTGAATTGTCATAAAAACAATTGTAATTTTTATTTTGGAAAGGTTCAGTTTCCCTGAGAAGTTGCAAAAATACTACAGAGAATTCCTGCATATGCTTTACCCAATGTATCTAATGTGATCAACTTACTTTAGTCTGGTGCTTGCCAAACTTAAGAAATGAACATTGGTCCATAACTGTCAACTGACAGCTACATTTCATTCATATTTCACCCATTTTTCAATCAATTTCCTGTGTCTCTTCCAAAATGTATCTGGCATAAGATCCTACCCTGAGACGTTATTTTTATTCAATTTTAATAAAATATATTTACATATTTATATTTCATACTTTTGTTAAGCATGACTATAATAACAAATATAGGAAATTTTAAAAATATGCATATAGATATAATCTGGTCCCAGTTAGCTGTGCCATTTTATGAATATTTCTTCCTTTCTGGCCCCAATCAAGTTTGGGCCCAAGACATTTGATTATGTCTGTAGGCCTTCCCATTGCTCACATCCTATGCTTTAGTACTGTTAAAAATAATATTACATTTTGCAATTATTTAACAGGGAAAAAAATTCTGTTAAAATTAAAATTAGAACTGGAGTTCTCAAATTAATGTAAATGAAATGGGCTCACATGTACACCCTTGATTGGGTCTTGTCTGATAGTTCCTTTGAACCAGAAAAATGAAATGCACAGATACAAGAAGAAAATAAAATGCATCTAAAAAGCAAAGATATTTTATGTATGCTTCTAAGAGTTTGGTATAGAGCAGACTCTTCAAGGTCCATAACTCACTAGTTAAATATGTGTGTGTGTGTGTGTGTGTGTGTGTGTGTGTGTATGTTGGGTCAGCAAAGGAATGGCCTGAATTGGTGAAACTAGTGATTAGGAAGCCTCAGAAGATGCCACATTCTGATCAACACTTCATTATTTTTGTAAATATGAAACTAGTTCAATAGGTCAACATGAGTATAATCATTATTCTGCAGAACATTAATTTATTGAAAATAAATTATGATAATTTTTAGGCAGATTATTTCAAAAGAAGAAAAAACACTGTATAAAAAGTACAAAATATTCTTTGGTTCAAATTCCTTACATTATGAGAATCATTTAATGAAAATCTATTTGTAACAACTAATAGTGATTTGTTAAGAAACAATAGCTTAAAATAAGAATTAAACGATCTGGAGATTTAGCTCAGTTGCATCATGACTCCCTTGCAAGTGGAAGGTCTCGAGTTCAATCCCAGCTAACAAAATAAGTAAATAAATAAATAAGAATTAAAGGTATTAAAAATAAAGAATGATTGCTTATTTAAATATATAGTAAAATTATCAACAAAACTAGGCATATATTTTCCCCTCTATTTAGAAAAAATAATGATGATTTATGAGGAGTCAAATTACAATGGCCTTCAGAAATTTTGTTTTTAGCAATGGACATATATTTTTTAAAAATTTTTAGTTTTATTAGTACAGGTTTGTAGTATGCAATAATTATTGCGGAGAACTGGTTCATGTACTTATGTTAAGGCCTCTTATGTCCCCTTCCCATCCAGCCCCTTCCTTCCAAAGCAATAATATTAATCTTAACATTAGTATTCTTGCATAATAAAAGCCTTATGGAAATGCATATTTTATGCATGCACCTGTATATGCAAGTTATGATTTTTAAGGAAGTGAACCATTTTGATGCAACTCTTTTAAAAACTGCCAGTCATTTGAATATAGGCACAATGTCCATGAATGTGATAGAATGTGTTTTCTTTGAAAGAATTATGGTATCCGTGTATACTAACTTCATTATTGAACTTGCAAAGTATTTCCAGCCTATCATGTGAAAACCCGGTTATTTCGTAAACTCTGACAAAAGTGGTAGTTCATTATCTTGCCTTTCAAAAGTGTATGTGAATATGGAGAAATAAAAAATAAATCTGGTGGCTGCTTCTTTTCTGAGGAAGGTTAACTTTATATATACCTCTTAGCTGGCAGATGGGCCATGGAAATACGTGTGCACATGCGTGCGTGCACTGAGGGAGGCGGGCTGTGATGTGCACGAGAGCTCCATAAACTTTTAGAAGCAGGCATGAGATTCTTTTTAGCTCTGGGTGCATTTTCAGCATTGTAGAGAAATCTAGATTTAAATTTTGGCCTGGCTCTTCCTACTAGATTGTTCTGAAAGAAGATGAAGGCCATTGGAAAGGAATCAGGGTGGCAGCACTGCTCTGAAATAGTCAAACTCTGTAATTCAATTATCTGGCTCAAACCAAAGGAAGAAGAGCTTGGTCTCTCTTACAGATTAAAGATCTCTTCGTAATATGATTGGTCCAGATCAATCACATAAACATCATAGAAACTATAGTTGCATATTTCTAAAAAGTAGGTGACATTCAAATATTATTTATTTGGCTTTGTAAATTGTGATATAGTTATTTTTCCAGCACATTTGCTTTCCTAATTGTGTTTTGCTTGGATTTATATTAAAAAGAGTTTGTCTTCCCTGAGCACACACCAGCTGGGTAGTGGGAGGAAAAGGCCTCAGAGCTAACCAGGCACTGGGGCAATTCAGCTCTAAGATTCAAAATTAGTCATGAATAATTCACAAAGCAGATATTCCACCCATGGATAAATAAAAGGTACTGGAATCATCCCAGGATCTTCTTATACCCTGTTCTAATTCTTAGTTTGCTTGACTTTTTAAAAAAATTCTTGCAGTGGTTATCAGATATACTGTTATTTTATTTAATATTTTTCATTGAAATTAAGCTCTCTTTAAAATTAAAAAGTATCTTTATATTTCAATTTCATCTGAAAACCTGCTCATATGTATATTTGAATAAACTAATGAACTATGATGTTAATGCTTTCAGGATCTACTACAATAGTTGGTAGATATCAGATTCTTATCTAGGTTTTATTTAACAAGGAAACAATTGCTTCACCTTTTCTTAATTCAGTTATTTTCCTTCTTTTGTATATGAACATAAAATGACATATATGTCTAGTATCAAGAAATAAAATATTTTATAAGTTCATGGACTTTATTCTTTCCTTTGCACATTTCCATTGCTATGAATCAGCCATATTTAAGATGCCAAAATAATTGTTGCTAAAATTATTATTATAAAATTATTCGTAGAACAGCAGCAGAACAGTGTAACACATTAAAGGAAATGTACTTCCTTTCCTGGGGATGGAGTAGGGTAGCAGACTACAAGAATAACAAAACTATCCAAAACACACATAACTTTTCAGTAGTCAGGCCTTAAAGAAAAAGTGATGATTGTTTTTCCCCTGCTTTCAAAAATACTGTTTTATCCTGATAATTAAAATAATATTGGGATATATATTATGAGCATGATTTATGCCTATTTCTAAAAGTGTATATCATATATTTGAAGTCTGCAGACAATTTCCCTATTTGAAGACCATTTCAGGGGGTCTAAAGTTAAAGTCACAGTTCACTGAGAAAACTGGCCCATCTTTGTATCCATCCTCTTCTGTTCTGTATTTATAAATAAATGTTCTTAGATAAGTCACATTTCCTAAAACGCCACACCAATTCCTCCCAATATTGAAAGTGAATCTAAATATTTTACTTAAGAGGGCATGAAATACAATCCTGACTTTAATGCAAATATAATTAAATTTTCTAGGATATTCCATACGGTCTTTTATACATGATAAAGTACATCTAAGTCCATAATCTTGACTCTCTTTATGACATGCTCATTCTTGAAAATGCCTACGCTTATATTTATACAACAGTCTCTTGATTTTTATTCTTTCTGCTATTCCTTCATCTCTTTCCGAGATTCCTTATCTTGATCTAATTGAAGGCTCTGCCTTAGGGGTCTCGTACTTTCAGTACTTTGCAGCACTTTAGAGCTTGTACCCCCTCATTTCAGTATGGATGTCTTCGCAGAGAGACCATGTGTTAACCTACAGACTACTGACTCTGATGGCACAGTGCCATATCTCTAGAAATCATGGGGTAACCAGCCAAAAGGTGGGTGGCATCATCCAGTATGGCTGGTTGGGGCAAAAAATACTTTTTGTGCCTGAAAAGAGTGAATATTTCTTTCTTTTCCATCTGCCACAGTAACTGTTATAAGAACAAAAAAATCATCCATGTTTTTATACATAAGTGTTTTCAGTCTTCAGAAGTGTAAAAAATATTTCAGACTATGTTTCTTCAAATGTGTATACTGGTTCACTGTTGTAAGCTGTTTTTTTTTTTGTGGTTGGAAGCCTCCTAGTATTGCGATTTATGAAATGATGAATTAATAAGAATTTGGGAAGCATTTTGCTTTATGAAAATAAAAACTGTCTTCTACCAAATTAATATTTTTATGATTACATAACAGGGTTATTTCTAGTTTAATTTTCCTTATTCTTTTAAAAGGAGTCTGATTGTGTATGAAATTACTACAAGGCTTTAATTTGCTATCTTAATAAAACTAAATATCTGTTCATACTTCATACATTATTTGATGACTATATTCTTTGATTTTATGCTATTTATTGTTTATAGATTCCACTGAATTATTGTTTTTCTTGTTTGTTATAGATCAGATTTGGGAAATTATAGTTAATTCTACATAAACAGATTTTCCTTCTGTAACATTTATTCTTTGTTATGTTTCATAAGTTTTAAATTGCAATATTCATGAAACAAATTTATAATTGTAAAAGAAGGGAGTTGCCATACATTACTTAATATTTATGAAAATTAAATAAAATGTGTGTAATGAATAGAAGATTAATAAAGTTTATGGATATATAACAAATATCCAACACTACAGAGCCTTCCTATGGAAGCATCATTAACAATTTAACTGATATGATGAAAAAAATTTTTTCAGCAAAAATAAAAAGACAAACTTTAAAAGAAGTCAACAAAAAATGTGAGACATTAGTGGAAAAAAAACAAGCCCAATTTAAACAGCAAATATATATAAATACAAAGGAACAGCATATTTATGGATTGAAATATTGCAAGTATGAAAATATTTATTGTTTGCAAATAACTTTATAAGGTATAAGTAAATGCTAAAGAAAAGTCTAATAAAGTGCCTGAAATTGAAAAAAAAAAGCCTAATTTTTTAAAACTAAATTCCTAGAGTAAATAAAATAATTTTGTAAAGGTATAAAAAAGTAACAGATTTGTTCTACCTGTATTAGTGTAAGCAACATACAACACTAAAAAAAGCACACATCTGTGAAATAATGTACACATCCAAGAAACAGAACAAATGTTGCAGAAATAACTTTTTATATTTGAAAATTATTTATGATAAAAGTAAATATCATAAAAGAAGGTAAAGATTATTTAATAAAGGTATCTCATTCTCTCTAGAATGTAAGGTCTGGATGGGTAAATTCTAAAGTCATGGTTGTTTCATTCACTTCCTACAATCTTGTCTTCACAGGCTATTTGATCATTTTATACATACACACATATATGGTTAGTAAAATTGGTTTAAAAACATCAATGATCATCACATCTCAAAGTACTTAAATATAGTCTGGATAAGTTGCATATTTTTTAAAAACACTCTAAGAAAATATAAATGAATAAGCAAATCTTTTGATTGAAAACTTTCTGTACTTAGAAGCAACAGGTATCATGATAAAATAAATTTATGTATTTAATTGTATCCAAATACAGAATAAGAGATCTCAAATCACAAAACCTTATCAGTGAAAGTAAAAAAGTCAAGAACATAGAAGTATTTATAAAACACACAGATTAGTAAATGTAGCATTAACTCCCAAATGGATAAGACCCAAGGGAGTGAATAAATAATTCAGAAAAGAGGCCATGCAAATGGCTAACAAACATAAAAATATCAAACTCAGAAGTAATAAATACAACTTAAAATAGCAATAAAATACCTATGAGGCACCAAAAATCTACTTTTGTTGTTTTGTTTTTTTGAGACAGTGTCTTGCTATGTAGTTCAGGCTAGTTTGAACTCACTCTGTAGCCCAGGCTGGCCTCAAACTTGTGTCAGTCCTCCTGCCTCAGCCTCTTGAGTGCTGGAATTAAAGAGATGTGCCACTATATCTAGCAATTTATTTACTTTTAAAGATTTTAAATCTATAGGGTATTTGCTGATTACAATGGGATAACATAACAATCATGGTCAAGCACAGCAATAATAAAAACTTTTTAATGGTTTTTCTGGTATTACATCTAGTAAATAATTCTACTTCTAAGAATCTAAACTAATATAATTAGAAATATAGTCAAGTATCTTTATACAATAATTTACTTACAAACTGTTTTAATGAAGGTCATTTGAGAAGAAACATTTAATAGGGCACTAATAAGGTGGTATTCACAGTAATGTGTGATCTAGCTACACAATAATTTATTAGGTAGTATGCTAGTTAAAAGGAGAATTTTTTTAAACAGAAGAAAATGACTGTGTTAAAATGTGAGCAAAAGCAACCAAGAAAAAGAAAACACTGGTAGTATAGGTGCTATGGTGATGGCATAAATGGTTTTATCTAATATTCTGAGTTGTGTTGATAATTATTTTCTATTTTCCCCAACTTCCTGATGTTACCAAAACACTGGGATTGTGTCCAACAGTGTCAAGAAATGAAATCATGGGCTAAGGAGGCAGCACTAATTTATTTAAGAGCTATAAAGGCAAGGAAGTAAAGCTCTTGCTAGTAGGGAAAGGGTCCTGGGCAGGATACTCATGTAGCTTTTGCCTAGGGTTTTTAGAAGTGAGCTCAAGCCATTGTGAAGCGACACAATGTCTACACCAAGGTCCAGTCTGTGCAGTGTTCTCATGGTGTCTGTTCAGGGCCCGTGCCCCTTTGACCAATGGCTTGCATGATTGTACTCTGGTCATACTGTGGGGAGATCCCTGACAGCTGAAGGACATCTGGCAGACAATTTGTAAGATCCTTGGAAAGTGTAAACTCAGCAGACTCCATTTGGGGTCTGATATCCTTACTACTCAATAAAATCCGAACTCCTATCTCACTACCTTTACTGCCTTTTTAAAAATAAGAGATAGTCTTCAGTAAAAATAGAAAAGAAATATTAGTAATTAGAAATTATTAATACCTAATCCCTAAACTATCAAGCTATGAAATACCTGATCAGTTTTATTCATATATTCATAAATGTGCAGAATAACTACGAATAAAAGATAATACAGAAGGGCAAATTTAGTTCAGTGGTGCGTTCCTGCCTCACAAGCTCAATCCCTGATACAAAAAAAAAAAGAAATAGCTAATACTGATCTGAAGAAATAGAATTGTGGCCGGGGATTTAGCTCAGCGGTTCAGTGGCCTGCCTCTCAAGCTCAAGGACCTGAGTTCAATCCCTGGTACCAAAAAAAAAAAAAAAAAAGAAAATAGGATTGTGCCACCCTTTGCATAACACTCCCAAAGGTTTACTTGGAGAGCTAGAAGAAAATCCAAATTTCCTGACACTGACCTCCAAGTCTCATCTTTTCTTCAGCCTCGCCCGGACCCTGACGTTTCAGGAACCTTCCTCTCAGCTACAAGACGATGACAAACTCCTTTCCTGGAACTCTTCATGTATGCTCTTTCCACCTCTTCCTGATTCTCTCTTCTCTCTATTTCTTTATTGGCTGACTCAGCAACACTCACTGACACAAGGAAAGATTGAATTTTTTTCCTGAAAACCATCCCTCATTCCTTAAATTCGTAGCACAAACTTTGCATTTGGAGGGAAATGTTTCAGAACGCTCATTCAAGGTTTTTAGAGAACAGGGTCCAGCCAGTAAGCATCGCAGTAGTCTTTTTCTCAGGTAGATTTATGCATCCTATTCTTTTCCTTTGTACATTATTTGCTTTGAAGAAAAAAAATGAGTTTGGACGTATGAAAATATACAATGTAAAAACACTGATGGTTTACACTTATGACTGAAAAAATAAAGAACTGTATTTTGAAGATAACCAAGACATGGTGAGAGGGACACTGAGGAAAGTTGAAAGTAAAAGATTACTTTACTGTGTATTTAAGATTTCTTGGTGGTAAATGTAAATGCTTTCTGACAGTAGAGTTTGTTGACCCCTTGAAGCACAGGATTTGCTGTGGTAAAACTCCTGACAAATGCAACACACATTTCAGAGCTTCAGAGCTAAATCTGCCATTTGGTGCCTACATACATTTTCCATATAACTCAAATCCAAGCGGTTATACCCATAAGTCAATAAAGGATCAATGTGGGCAGGGGATGTAGCCCAGTGGCACCACGTTTGCCTGGTAAATTCAAGGTCCTGAGTTCAATTTCTGGTAACAGTGAATAAATAATAAGCAAAAATTAAAAAAGGATCCATGTATTGCATGAAAAGGAATACTTGCACTTTACTGAGAAGTTAAAAACATACAAAAATGTGAGCATTGAAGCAATATTTTCCTTTTCTATATTCTTTTCAAAAGTGGGCTAGGAACAATAAGTAGAAGCAGGCCTATCAAGACCATTTTCTTTCTTCTCCCACTCTTATTTTCCTATCAAACCTAGAGATGGAAGCATCACATTGTCAACCTAAGACAGATCTCTTTCAGGGACAATTCATGAAACCCGGTTAACATCCAAATGAACAATATGCTAAGCACCCTTCATCTCTGAAGGAACAGTATAATTTTCTAGGGATACCTATATCTAATTTGAGAATCAGAGAAATAAAAGTAAATAGGTAAAATTAAGTGGAAATTATTTTAAGTGTGTTACTGAAGAAACAAAGGTGTGAGATAGAGAATAATGTTAGGACGGGGTTGGAGTATAAGATGAGGTGTTCGTTATCAATGTTTTAGCTCTGACGAGTCTTCTAATTTCTGATGGCTGTGGCTGATGGCGAGTGTGACAGCGTCGCATGGGGGGGTACGCTAGTTAAGGGTTCGAACATTGTCCCCTTGTGACCTTGCAGTCTTGCCTCAGATCTCTGCCCAGAGGTCCTGCAACATCTGCATATGCAGTTATATTTGACCCAGAGTGTCACATACCTAGAAGTCATTCCTTTTGCAAACCTCCACTCCTTTTGTCTTTCTAGGTCTGGAGGCTTCCGTCACTGCTACCTGCCAGGCTCCTCAGCTTCCTGGTGCTGATCAAATTCTGCCTCTGCTATTCCTTAAAGTTTTGCCAGTTTTCCTTTTTTAACTACACATCAGCTCCTGCCTCATTTTTTGTTTGTTTGTTTGTTTGGTTGATTTTTGGTTTTTTGGTTTTGCTTTGTTTTTTTTTTTTGTACCGGGATCAACTCTGAACCTCGCACTTGAAAGGCAAGCGGTGGCCCCACTGAGCTAAATTCCTGGCCCTATTGCCTCATTTTATAAAAAAACTTCTCTGTTATCTAGGGGCTGAATCTCATTAGCTCCAATGATGTCTGAGCTACTTTTAAGTCTTTTCTTCTTTGAGTCCCTTTCTTAGCCCCAGGGTCAGTCACATGTAGACTTTTCTTATATCCTGCAGGTATTCTTTTATCCTAATTATTATTGATTTATATCAAGCTTTCATTGCTCAAATAATTATGTATTCTCTATCTTGATTGGTACCCAGATTACTTTAGGAGGCATCTCGGGGAGTAAAGCATGAGAAGTAGTAGCTCACCATGTGGGAGAATGTTTTGGATAGATGCTAACATTTAGGGCAACTCTAGGGCAGAGAAGAATCTGAAGTGTGTGAAATGATAGCAGTCAAAATATGTTGAATGGTTAGGAATTTGAAATAAGTGTTATTGGAAGGAGAATAGGCTGTAGACAGAAATTTTGGTATAATTCAAATTACAATAGGAAAACATTGTAATTATAAGAAGCCCTGGCTGAGTGCTATATAGAGATGGATGCACCCCAAACCAGCAAGAAAGGGCATGGAGGCTGGTTTACAGAGGTAGTACAAATGATGTTTTCTCATCTCATGATCTTAATCTGGTTCCTCCCTAGAAGTTTTCTTTATTTAGATTTAAGTAGAATGATTTAATCCAAGATACTCATGTTTGCAATCACAGTAAGACCTAAAATCACATAACAATTTGTGTTTGGCTTAGTCTGAGACTCTAAATCTTATTCTTCAGGAATGGAATTTCAGGATTTGGTTATCCTGTTGGTAACACACGCTTTGTGTTTCAAATTTTTCTTGTGCACTGAAGCATGACAGCAATTGAACCCTGTGGTCGAAGGTATCTCCTTCATGTGAACAGCTAGATGTTATACTCAGGAGTCATCATCAAAATCTTACCTCCTCCCCACACACTCTCCCAGGATAGGAGTGAACACTGGAGCTTGGAGTCAGCTCAGAGATTATGATCTAACCCAAACATTGCAATGTATCCATAAGGAAACCACAGCAAAGGGAAAATATTTTTTCAGGGTCACACAGACACAAACTGTTGCACTCAAGTCAAAAGCCCATATCTCCATCAGGCAGTGGTGTCTAAGCTCGACTGCTGCTTCTTCCGCAAAGGAAATGTTGGTATGAAGGCTATGTCTGCTTCTCATACTTTCTAAGTCTTTGACACAGTACTGCTCTTCAATATGCCCACTTGTTCTCTCTAAAAAACAGCAGGAAAGCCAACTGGCACCAGTCCTTTTTATACCCTCAAATGCATTATTCAAGAGACAAATAAGAGTGCTGAAATAGACTATATGGAACCTGAGGACCTCCTTGCTCAAACTTTCCTGGGACTTTCCCGGCATAGAAACCTCATGGCCATCTTGCTATCTTGGGGTCTCTAATTCATTAGATCTGGATTGGATCATGAGACGCTGCATGCATTGTATCCTTCTGGGAGGGGGGGTTGCAGCTGGGTTCCAGGTGTGCATACACTAGACCCTCAGTACCTGTGCCTGAGGGGGAACTCTGCTAGTAGCAGCTCCCTGGAGGCAATCTATGAAATAGAAACACTGGGTAGGAAATATGCTCTTTCTCCCCATAATGGCTAATTTTATGTGCCAACCTGACTGGGCTATGGTGTCCATGGCCCGAACAAATAATTTAGATGTTTCCATGAAGGTACTTTTTAAAGATATGATTGATATTTAAATCAGTAGACTGAGCAAAACACTACTTTCCGCAATGTGGGTAAACCTCGTCAAATCAGTTAATATTTTTCTTTCTTTTTTAAGATACAGGCCCCCACAGAGGGGGAAAAGACTGCTGCAGTTCTCATTCTGAACATATGAAACTTTCTAAGCCCCACACCTGCCTGAGTCTAGATAGATAAATACAGAAACAAATAGTCTTCTTTCCATCTCCCTCCCCCACCTCACCAATTCTCAACCAGTTCTCAAAGGTTACAGTATCATCTATCCTTTAGGAGAGGGCCACCAAGATGCGGGCTTTGTTTTTCTGGAGAGTCCTAAGTAATCATAATAAATAGACAATGACGATTTTCCATCATAATATCGCCATGTTAAAAACACTGACAAATATAAAAACATAACAGAGGAAACACTAAACTATTGATTATTCATTCATTAAACAGTATACTTGAATAGTGCTCTGTGCCAGGTCCTATTCTAGGCCCTAGTCGAAGACTTTGCCTTTCTGCGATATATTTTAGTGAAGAAAATAGACAAGAACAAGGATAAAAATACTATAAATGCAGAAAACAGTGTCATGAAGAACAAGAGAGCAAAATGAAAGTAAATAGTGAAGAGCTCTCAGAGAAGACAATATGTAAATCATATTTGACCCTCTCACATTAAACCGTGTTTACCTGAAGAACAAATGCCCTGGAGTATTCACCATGTTGGACCTGGTTTTCTAGACATTAGACATAAAGAGATAATATCTGATTTTAGGAAATGCACAGGAGTTGAAGTTTGTGTTCTTTCAGACAGGAGAACGCTTTACAAAATTTACTCCAGACAAGGAAGCGTGAACTCTAAAACGACTGGAGGATTGGCAGAGGTTGGACAGGATAAATCCTTTCAACCAGATGAGCAGTGACAGAAATATATAGTGTGTGTTGGGATTTAAACCCTAAAATAAGTTGTTTGGGGGGGCATATGAAATGACCTAATTGATTTTGCTTTCGGCAGTATTTCTTTGAAGATCTAATTTCAGCTCTCATATAACAAATGCTATCTAGCTATTGATACTCCCAACTTTCAAGTCTCAACATTTGTTCTTCTGTTGTTTCTTTATGACTGGTAGCTATTAGGGCTGTCATTACACAGTTCTACTCTGATACCCATATGAAGTGCAGTGCACAAAAGAAGGCATTGTTCACAGGCTAGAGCTGATGCTGGTTGGCCCAAATTGCAATCTTCTCTGTTTACCTCAGCCTACTTATTAAGTCTATATAAGGAGTTTTGTGTGTTTTTTTATTTTATTGTTCAGATTTGCTTTGTATATGTACAAGTAAAATGAAGTTAATAGTAAAAAGTGTAATAGTCTACAATAATACCACAGTTGGGAGTAATATAAATCTTAAGTATAAGCTTTGGGTGGATTTTAAAGTTCGAAAGTGAATGAATATGCTCGGTCCATCACATGGAGTCCTTTGTCAACCTGCTTTGGGAGACCTGCTTTGGGAGTGATGGAGGAGAATAATGTTTGTCAAGATTTTATACATTTGCTCACATATTCTAACACCATTATAAAAATGCAGGAATCTGGCCTATCACAAGCCTGCCCATCTACACAATTCTGTGTGTTTTCTGTTTGTCATATTGTTTGTACAAGAGACGTAATTGGTGTCCCGTTTCCACTCTAGGTCTCCTCCAATCGAGATAGAAGGAGCTTTACAAAATTCATATTGCATCACATGGCCCCCTTTATGCCCCGCATTTAAGTCCTTCTGAGGGCTCTCTGTTGCTCAGAGATGAAAGGAAAACTCCAGAGTGAGAATCTTGAGGACCTGCATTCTGTTCCCAGTATCACTCCCCACCTCATCTTACACCCATCCATGTGCTTTCAGCTTCAGCCTCACAGTGATCTTTTTGCTTAACAATCACTACCGCCAGTGGGAGGTTCATACTGGTCAGATTGTTTGCTGAGAACACTCTGCTTCTGCCTTTTAATCTAATTAGCATTCTTCAGACCCCAGCCCACCTTTTCATACATCTGTTGACCTTTAGTATGTCTGTTCTGGTCTCTCATTGATTTTTAAAGCAGTGACTTATTGTTTTCCTTTGTTTATTGTTATTGAGTTATAGGAAATCCTGAGGTATTTTGGATATCAGCCTTCTCTTAGATATGTAATTCGCAAGTATTTTATCTTTCTATAGGTTGCCTTTTCAGTTTTTTAGTCTTTTCTCTCTGTGCACGTTTATTGTAATTTGATGTCAGCCTGTTTTATTATTTTTGCTTTTGTTTTCTTGGTGTCATACCCAAGAAACTATTGCCAAGGCCAGGCTCCTGAGTGCATTTATGCCCCTATGTTTCTTCTGTGAGTTCAGTTTCAGATCTTATAATTAAGACGTTTGTCCATTTTGCACTGACTGTTGTGTATGGTGTGAGATGACAGTGCAGTGCCGTTCTTGTGTATGTGGGTATCCACTTTCCTAAACTCTTCTTTCCTCGTGTACATTCTTGGAATCTCTGTCAACATTCGAATGACAGTGCATGTGTGGATTTGTTTCTGGGCCTTCTATTCTGTTTCATTGATTTACATGTATGTTAGCGCTGATGGCATGTGCTTTAATGACTGCAGCTTTTTACTACATTGATGAAATCAGGAAATGTGAGGCTTCCACTTTTGTTTTTCTAATTCAGAATTGGTCAGCTTTTGGGAGGTCATAGGGGTTCTGTAGGAATTTGAGAATTATTTTTCAACTTCTGCAGAAAAGCTGTTGGAATTTTAATAGGATCAACATTAAATCTGTGGGTAATGCTGACATTCAACAATATTAAATCATCCAGTGCGTGAACATAGGATGCCTTTCCATTTCCTCTTATCTGATTTATTTCACCACTATTCTGCAATTTTCAGTATAAGGAACACTTCTGAATTAGAAGAGTACAACTGAAGTGGAAATATTAAGATACATTTACTTTTATGATGATGTGGTTTACTCTGGGAAATTGTCACATGCAATTAACACATAGTCGATTTAAATCCCATTACTCCTCCTCTTCCTTTTCTCCTGCCTTCCACTTAACCCCTTCCAGGTTCCCAAGAGTTTACCTCCTAGTTTCTTTCTCCTTCCTTTACGTATTAAGTTGGTTGAACTTTCTGAGTCTGGCTAATCTCACTTAACACAATTATTTCTAGTGCTGGCCATTTTCCTGCAAATTACATTGTTTCATTTATCTTTATAGCTGAGTAATATTCCATCCTGCATATGTGTGTGTGTGTGTGTGTGTGTGTGTGTATACACCATGTTTTCTTTATTCATTCATTGACAGGTGAGTGGGACGTTTTCACAACTTAGCTACTTGTAAATTGTATGTATGTATAAATACATGTAAGCATGTATCACTATATTATGCAGTCCTTAATTCTTTCCAATATTTTCCCTGGAGTGGTATAGCTGGGTCAAATGTGATTTCTATATTTAATCTTTGGAGGAATCTTCTCCCTGAGTTTCACAGTGATTCCACTAGAGCCGAGTTCATGAAGCACTATTTCATCTAATGTAAATTACCATGAACTGGATCATAGGACACATTTCTTTTTATATTACAAACTATAACAATATAGTGTTGTCTCTTGTGAGGCATTCTGGTTTCAGATATTTTAAAATGTAAAACCAGCATCTGTAGTTGATGAAATATAGTACTTTACAGTTTCAAGCATAGAGAATGAAAGAAAAGAACTAGGCTTGTAGCTATAATGATGAAATGAAAACTGCTTCATGCAAGTTAGGCAGAGACTGTAGGACAAGAGTTGGTCGGAGTAAAGATGGTAAATTAATTTTGGATTTGACTTGAGGTACTTGTGAGATATTTGCAATAGAGAATGATCTCCAATGCAGATGGAAGTCTGAGTTTAAAGTGAAGACTTGGGAATCATCTACACTTGGATTTATTATACTTGAAATCAAGATGGTGGATGAAATGGCACAGGAAGCAGTGAAGCATTTATCAACGATCACATTAAGGAAAAACGAGGTGAGAGACAAGTAAAAAATAAGACTAAAGCAACCTCAAATGAGTGATGTGCCACGGATGATGAGGGAACAAAAAAACTGTAAGAGAGAAAAAAATATGAATATTCACTGAAGAGCTGCCTGATAAATCCTGGACTGTACATTGGGTTTGCAGCCAGAATGGTCTATGCAGAGCAAAGAGGCAAGTGCTCGATGTTAAGGGTTGGAGGATGAATGTGAGATGAGGTCACAGACATTTGAGATGAAACCAATTGCTCAGTAAGTGGTGTTTAGAGAAAAAGACAAAGTGGACAAATTTCCCAGGACAGAAATGATGAGGAGAAATAGTTCTAGTAGGAGAGAATGGAAAAAGATTTTAAAATGGAAAAAAAGAACTCCTAAAGAAAAAGAGGCTTGAGAGAGTAGACGGAAGGAGGTTTCACAGACGAGCCTGGTGGATAAGATAAAGCATTCCTAATAGACTCGATTTCTTCCCCAAAGCAGGAGCAACATGTTTTTTTGCTTGTTTGGTTGGTTGGTTGGTTGGGTTTTTTTTGCGGGGAGTACTGTATGACATTGTTATTGGTTAAAGTTTCTGATTATAACAAATTAAAAACTTTTCCTAATTCAATAAGCAACTTTTCCTATGCCTTTATGTAAAGAGTTAAGAAACCCAAATTCCAGAGAACAAAGACATAGCAAAGATGGGCCAGGCTGATAGAGATGATCAGGTAGATATGCTTCATTACCCAGAAAGCTAGGTTTATTATTCTTTACTTATGCCGTGCATGAGCTGTGTACTGTCAAGCCCAATTTAAAGCAGTAACCAATATTATGCCTAAAATAGTAATGAAAGAAAATGGCAGAGTGGTTAAGAGGTCACTGAAAACGACTCACAACTTTTTAGCCTTTTCTTGCCACCTTGTACTCAACAGTGTTTTAGATACCATAATGCAATGAATAAAATTATTTTATCCCCAGAGAGAGCACTAATAAATGTTCAGCTGTCTGCAGGAGTAATAATGGAGACTTTTTAAATTATAAAAAGGCAATTTGATCTTTTGACTTTCTACTGTGAAATGTGAGTAATGAGAGAGTTATTCACAAATTCTAAAAATGAAGTAATAGGATGAATTTCTTAAGTATAGATAAAATATTCTAAGATTTAAATGCCTTAATCACACATAAAATTTTCTCTGGAAAGGCATTTTCTTAAACTCTTGAAGATAGCCATTCTGTTGTCTTCTGCTCTATTGAAAAATTTTTGTTTTATACTTTCTGTAGTGAGTAGAGTTCACATTTTCAGCAGAAACAATTTTTATATAAATGATACTGAACATTTAAAACATATTAAAAGTGATAGCTTTCTAATGTCTTTTAATGATTTATTTTATGATTAAACTCAAATAAGTTTCTTATGTGTTAAAATAATGTATTACAACAGTATTATGCGGCATCAAAATATTTTACAAACAACTGCTAAATGCTAAATTCAACAACTTCTGTTTTTTTATACAGTCAAGAACAAGTTTGAAATCATCCATTTAATGTATATTCTGCCTGTAAGTGTTAAATTTTGGTTAAAGAATCATATTTGAGGGGGCTAGATTGTAGCTCAGGGTACAGCACTTGTCTACATACACAAGGCCTTGGTGTTTGATTCCCCCCTGCATGAGCACACAGGAGAGAGAGAGATGAGAGATACAGATGTGTGAGAGAGAGAGAGAGAGAGAGAGAGAGAGAGAGAGAGAGAGAGGGACCATGGTTGGTTGAGAAGTTGCATTACTTAATCTATTGAGGGTGACAGCTGTATATTACATGAACATGTAGTTATGGACTTTTGCACATTTATTACTTGCTTACTAGTCTATAATATATTTGAATAGTCTGCTTCTAAGTATGTATTTAGTCATTTCAAAATGCATATTATTATTTTTTAGACTTTGTACCAAAGCATGATAAAAGAGGTGTTGTTTTCTCAGTACTGTTCTGGGCCCATGCCAGTTATTTACAAGTGATTCAAAAGCATATTATTTACTAGCGTGAGAGTTGAGAATTTGTGTTTACTAAGTATGAGTTGCTGCACCAGTACAAACTCTATATGTTTTTTTTTCTGATGTATTTGTCTAGGAAAAAATCTAATTCTTCCTTTTTTAACCTTACTTTTAACTTTGACCTTGCCCTAGACTGTCTTCTTAAAAAAATATAATCTTGACAGCATTGATTACTTAATTGCCACCTCATTTCCTGTTTCCCCTTCAACTCTGATCTCAGAAAGATTTCTACACCTGTGCTGCTGGCATCCTATTTCCTGGTTCACAGTTTCTCCCTCCTAAACTCTAGACTTTCAAGTATTTCTTCATATTGAACTAATTACCAGCATAATGTCAGTTATCATCTATCTTATTAGTTTCTCATTCTGTTTTTATAAAACTAAATATCACTGTCTTACAATTTGGCCTTCTCTGCATCTTGCATTCTTACCGGTCTTAATGGGGATTACATTCTCTAATGAATACTGTAAAAATTGTCCAAACTATTTATTTTCCTTAGGAACTTGGATTGGTGACTAAACAGAAAACAAATCTGCCAATAAGTCTAACATCATAGAATTCTAGAACTATGCATTTAGAGGTCACCTGATGATATCCTTTCATTTAGTAGAAATAGAAAGCTCAAGAAAAATCAAGTAACATTGATCTTTAGGAAGGCTAAAATCCAGCTCTTCTTGGTATTTTATTTTTCTATTATGATTATTTCCTATAGAAATTTACATAAGCAATACTTTCAAATACTGAATTTTATATTGCCTAATACAAGCTGAATATGTTCGTTGATGACACTGCGTGTACATCCATGTGTGTGTGGAGTGACGTTTCTTAATTGAATGATGCCTACAAGTGAGCATTTTGCATATATATAGCAATAGTAGTAAAAATTTGTATAGAATCTTGAACAAAATATTGGCATTAGCTGCACCATCAAACATAATTTCCACTAATTTGCTATTAATTTTAATATGAAATAATATACAGTTACCTGAAAATCAAATTTTTCAACTAGATGTTGACAAATCACATTGATGAGCAAAAAACATAAACACTGCAGTTTAAATTTGTGCTGCTTTCTCACACAAAACTATAAAACAGCATTTACCAAAGGCAATAGAAATTCATGATTGCTATGCTTGAGTAAAAGTTTTGGAATTTAAGAAGCCCTCAGTTGCTGCATTAGGCCATTTAGGATTTTCAACGTCTCAATTGACTGTAATTCCAATCTGCTCAAGTGCCCTGTTAATGACCTTCCATCTCCGAGTAAGCAGAGGAATTCAATGTTTATACTTTAAAAAATCTCTACCACAAACAGATTGAAGGACAGGTTCTTTTCATTCTACGGTTACCAATGGCAAGAGAGAGAGTAAATTGTTACCACTACATCAATTGAGAAAAGCTCACCTTTAGTGGCTCTTAATGAAAGCCCTCATTGACAAAACAAAATCAACAGATCCAGGTATAAGGAAGCCACTTAAGTCTTTTTCCATTTCTTATTGTCTAACAGTGAGTAATTATATTCTTAAAGTCTAAACAATCAATGAAATTTAGCCACACTTAAACTTTAACTTTGGTGTCATGTTGTAAACAGAGAGGTCTCTATGCCTCTTGGAGAGGTGTCACTCCAACGGGTAAATATATTGAGACTTCTATACAGAGAGAAAAAGTTTTACTGTCTGAGAATATGGCAATAAAGAATTTTTGTGTCCAACCCCAATGTGTAGAATAATCATGAAATCCCAAATATGCTTGAATGGGTACAAAATTAAGGAAGCAGCAAACTTTTCTCTAAAAGAGTTAAACACTATTGAGATTTATGTAGAAAAGCCATTCTGTTTCAGAAATAAGTTGAGTTATTGTGCTTGATATACTATGTCTTTAAAAACAAATAGTCGAGGTCTTCCTTCTTTATAAGCATAAAGATACATTTTTATATCTCTTAATACATTTATTCTCATGATTTGCTCCCAGCCTTGTTCTAATAACCTACAGGAAAACTCTCCCATCATATTTTATACAACATTATTTTGTTTTCAAAAAGGAAAGGTAGTAGTATTCCATTTTATTAAAACACACACACACACACACACACACACACACACACACACACACATCTTCCTTATCCAGTCTCCAGTGGATGGGCAAATGGGCTATTTCCAAGTTTTAGCTATTACAAACTGTGCTGCTGTAAATATAGGTGAGCATGTATCACTGTGGTATATATAATTCATTTGATTCTCTTGGGAAGATACCCAGCAGAGGAATAGTTAGGTTAAATGGGACTTCTAATCCTAGTTGTTTGGGGTATCTCCATATCGATTTCCACAGCAGTTGCACCAGTCTGTACTCCCACCAAGGCCTGTACCATTTCGTGAAACATCTTTTTTTTTCCAGTTACAATACTTTTTTGTAGATTTTAACAATAACATCATTTCTTTATCATATAAGTAAATATTTCTTTCAGTGGAACTCAGATTTTGACAGCCTCTCCCCCATGCTTTATAATAAAGAAATAAACTAACTTATTAAAAAGCATAATGGTTCCTCCATTACTTAATCCCTCAGATCAAATGAGGGAAAGTAACTCATATTGGTCATCTCACTACCTGAACTGTGTGTTTTCCTCTACAACATTCATAAAAATAAGCTTTTAAAATGCAAGGCAAATGTCACAAGATAGTTTTGCAAGAAGCTGTTAGCCATGGAGAGAAAATAAAAGGGTTTGGGGGCATTATCTCAAGTAGCTATCAAATTTTCTACTGATGAAATTTTCAGCTGAAGAAAGTGGTCTGTGTACCTAGAGAGGAAGGGAAGGGCTGGATAGGATAGGACAGAAAAGGGGAGTAAGTACTTTAGGGTGTAAGGAAGGAAGCAGATTTGAACCAGACTGAAAAATGTTTTGTGAGTGGTATCTATGGGTTAGATTTTATCTTGTAAGTCGTAGAGAACTAATGGTAGGCTTTCAAGCTGGAGCGTAATTTCTGGCTTTGAATCTTCTTTGTCTCAAACTCCAGCAGTAATACTAGGAGTCTTGAAGAGAGTGTGACTGCAGTTTAAGGATTTAATGAATATGTTAGAGAAAGTTGGGTAGTATGCGGTCAATGGATGTAGGAGCAATTAGGGAAAGCAAGGGGAGGATAATTTAGTAAGAAAACTGCGTCTGCAAAAGTCGGTGAAAGTAGACACAGATGTGTTTAAGCAGTAAAACCAGACATGGACTCTAAAGCATTAAGGCCACAAGTTTTACAGTCGTGTACTTGAGTTCCAATTTCAACCCTCATACATGCTAAGGATATATGATCTTTACTGACTAGATTGTATTGATTATAAGAAAAGAAATGTATTTTGGTTGACTTATGCAAAAGAAATAGCAAGGGAGGAAGAAGAGAAAAGTGGAAGGAAAGGATGGGACTTACCTACTACATGCCAGATTCGGACAGGATTGGTGGCTGGGACCAAACATTTTTTCTCTCCATTTTGTGCCGCCATTAGTCTCTATTATTACTCTCAAAATTGATACCTATTTTATCTGCTTATGCTATAAGCATTACATTATTATGAGGAGTTTTCAATATAATTCCACTTAAGAAGGATTGAGATCAGATTATAGGAGAATTTGAATATTGATAAGGATTTTGAATTTGATTTTGTAGGTAATGAACAGGTTTATTTTTGTGTTGTGTGTGTTTGTGTGTGGTATTGGGGATTGAACACAGGGCCTTTGCACTGGGCAACGTTCCCAGAACTATTTTTGCTTTTAAATTTTGAGACATGGTCTTTATTAGTTACTAAGTTGCCCAAACTGGCTCAAAGTTATGATGTTCCTGTCTCAACCTTCCATAGTGTGGGATTATAGACATGCACCACCATGCCCAGTTTGATTTGTTCACTTTTTAATCAAGATATAACATACACTCCATACAGCACAAATCAGCATACAAATTAGTAAATTTTCACATACTAAATACATCTCTACTGTATAAACAGCATGCCCAGCAAAGCCCAAAATCTTTCTTCTACATAGACAGGATTTAAGCACAGACATTTATTTAAAAATTAATAAGTAATAAAATATTTTTAAGTGAAATGCAAAGTAGTGTAGAAACAATTTGACAGAAATTGACATTGGGTAATGCTATATGAAATACCAGGCAAAGGAAATACAAAATGGCTAAGAATGTGGATATCCAAAAATGAGGATGCCACAGGCATTACTAGAAATTCAGGATAACATGTCATTTTGGAAGAAAAATTAATATGTTGGTTTTTAAATACTATTTTGTTACTACAAACCCAAACACTTATTATGGAAATATGTATAAAACGTAAACACAAAGTGGAAAAAAATCAGAAACAAGACAATTCTCTACCTGTAGTTATAGATTTAGGTATGTCATTCATTGCTCTCTCTCTCTCTCTCCCTACCCCTCGGTCTCTCCCTAGGTGCACCCTTTTATGAGTATAATAATATAATAATCTATTATTATAACATAAAATATTATAATATAAATATATACAATTAATATATAATATATTATATTATAATATATTATGTTATGTTAAGTCTTACCTATATTTTTCACTTACTATAAATTTAACACGTATATATCTTGACCATTAATGTAAGAATGATGTCTTTTAACATTACACTATTTTGTAGCTACATTTATTTGGCTGTATATTTTATGGTTTGGATATGCCATTATTTTTAGCCAATTCCATTCTTTCCCTCGTTTTGGCACTGTTTATTATTACCAATTACCAATTTTTATTTGTATAAATAAGGCTACAACATATACATCACAAGTATGTAGTAAACATTTTTTTCTAAAATACATGCCAAGAAATTGAATTCCTTGGTTCTAATTACTGCATTGTTTTAAAGCTGTCTTGTGTGCATGTGTGTGCGTGTGTGTGTGTGATATTTTTTTCAGGAAATTAGTTTTCTGTCAACAGTATATTGAGAGTGACCAGTTCTTTGTACTCTTGTCAATAGTCTTTGCTATAACTTTCTTTCTAAAATGATCTTGGACAACTTAATAGGTATAAATGGTATGTTTTTGTTTTGATTCACATCTCTTTGATAAACTTGATTTTGAGCATTTTTTATTTCTTAGTCATTTGCCTTTTATTTTGCACATTTCCTGTTTGTGTCTTGACATTCTTTCTCGGGGAATATATTAATTTTGATGTTAGACACATAGACATGGAAGTAAAAGCAAGATGATAGAGACGAAGTAACTAATAAGTGCATGAAAATATTCTATTGGACTGGTGAGAAAAGTCAGAAAGGGAAATGTATATTTAGTGTTAGGGCAGAGCAATACGATTTAAAACCATAAGCATGAGTACTTTATTGAATACATCAAAATAATGTAAAAGCCAAAGGTCTCATTCTTGGAAAGCATCAGTCTTGAGCACACAGAGTATCAGGAGGACTTGAAGAAGTACATGAGGAATGAAGACAGCAATGTGTATAGATACAATTAGAAAATCTTTTCCAAGGAACAATGTGCTGGGCTGGAGTAATGAGAAATAAGAGTGTTTATTGATGTAGTGGTGAGAAGATTATAATGATCTCTGAGTATTACTGAACATTTTCTTTAGAATTAGTTCTTGCTTCATTAAGTGTGGCATTGTCTGCTGTGGCCCTGTGCAGTTGTCACACCTATGCAACGAAGAGTATGACAAAAAGACACCAGTAGATTTCTGTGCAGTGGGAGAAACATATTCATTTCCTGCCAGGGAGGCAGTTCCAGCAGTTCAGAGACCCAGGGCTAGAGTCTCTGGAGGTCTTCTAGAAGCTCTTTGCATTTCTCAGAGGGCTTTGTCTCTCTCTCTCGACTCTCAATTGACTGCATCCCCTGCCTGAACATCAGGTGAAAGAAGCTAATAACAATTACTGCTTTTGCATAGCTATCAAGCACAGAATCAGGAAAATTTAAGCTTTAAGTCCTACCACCCCAGGAACAGGCTTAGAACCTACAGTTCCTCAGAACTATATTGCGCCCCAGCATAAGTCTTGATATTTATTGAACCATTTTTCAAAGTAATAATGATACTTCCCGTATTATTTTTATATTTCTATCTCTTCTCTCTTTTATTTATCCTCTTTAGCATATTTTAAGTGCCTATACTAAAAGTTATCAGGTATCTTGCATAAGTATATATACAAAAATTCCAATTTCCTGACAATTCCTAAAAAATACTTAATTTTTAAAAACTCTGCCATTAGTAACTACTTTTAACTTCAAATGTGGACTTTTTCAGCTATAACCTTCATATTGCTGGTCCCATTTATGGTTACTTTCCTGGGTCTTGTATTATAGAAACATTCACAACACACTTACTGTTCTTCTGATCACTTGAGCATTTCTTTTTTTTCTATATTTCCTCACTCTGCTTCATTTCTAACATCTAAATTTTGCAATAAATACCAGAAAAGAAAGAGTATGCTCAAACTGAATTCTAATCCAGCTTCACCACTTAATGGCTTTATGTCCCTAAAAATACTACCTCAACTCTATTAACCTCAACTTGTTTTTCTGTAAATTGGACACACACACACACACACACACACACACACACACACACACACACACACTTCATACTTAGAGGAAATATGTGAATTGTCCAAAATGTATTTGGTCCCTATCTCATGTGAATGTAGGAATAGATAGATCTTCTGGAGGTGAAAATCAAAATAGTAAAATGCTATAATTTTGACATGAACTGACGGCTTGACTGCCAGCTCGTTTCCTACCTATATGGGACTAATACAATGATTGGAGTAGGGAAAGACAGAGCAAGCTGCTCAGATTTGTTGTGCAGAATGAATGTCACTTTGGGTTTGAAACTAAGCCAAGAGTTCAAAGTTCAGTGCAACTCTGAAACTGTGTTCACAAAGAAGCAGCTGGAAGTTTCCCTCAAAATGTAAGAAGGATTGAAGCTTCACCCTAGCAAATACAACAAGGAGGAAAAGCAATCGTCTTGGTCCTGGGAGCTACACTTCCCTGATCTTTGAGATGACATCAAGTGATTCTTGTTGTGCTACATGAGATCAGCTCAGAAAAAGGGTTGAATATAAACTCATATAACCACCATCTGCCTCCCACAAGTAAATGTTCTATGATAAAGGGTAAATTTAATATATCCTTTTACATTTGTTATTACATTTTATAAAGTGGGAAAGCTAGGTCTGTTTTGTTTCTGATATGATCATATTTGATGTGAGATCTTAAAAGTATTTTGTTGCCTTATTCACCAAAATATCTTGTTTCCTTTACATTGTACCATTTTGATAGTGGCATATATGGTAAATTTAATTGGAATTCATTAATTACTGAGAAATGTTAAACATAAGAAAGATAAAAATACTATAAATGAGGTGAGTCTGGAGCTTATTATACATAAAGAAGGGTAGATTTATATGGGTAGAGGAGAGAATAAAATGGTTATCAGTAGAGAAAAGAAAGTGAAAGAAGGGGATAGGAGAAGAAGACAAAAAGTAAATAAAAAAAGAAGAAACTGAACAAACAGACATACAAGTAGAAATGTGCATATGAATTGAGTGCTAGTGGTTAGAGAAACCCTTATATACAGCAGGATTTGGGTCTTTTAATTGTTTGATTATGTGATGTTTATCCTTAGATTGAACTGGAGAATGAGAAAAGACTTTTAAAGTTCAAGATTTTTTCCTACGAAGACATCCTTCACCTTTGAGGAATGACTCTTGAACCTGGTTTACATTATAAGAAAAACACTAAAATTTTTCAGGGTAAATAGAAGTTTCTCACTAAATTGTATGCTAAGAGTAATGACATTTTATAGTTAAACATATTACATTCAGTGCAAATTTCCTTGCAGATTATTTAAATTTGGTAAGCCTCTGGTTGAGTTTAAAATTAGCTGGCACAATACTATATATGAATAAAGCTGAAAAATGACTTTTCAAGTCCTATATGAACATACCCCTACCATGTCTTTTTATTCCCATTCTTGCTTAGGTCTTGGCCTTCTCCGTTTTCCTTAGCTTCTTTCTCTCATAATTCTACATAACTTTTATCACTACTGCTGTAGTCAGGATTTGCAAAGGAATAGATTTAATACAGAACACAGAATTTGTAAGATTCATTTATGACATTCACCCAAAAAGTTGAATGCATAATGCATTAGATTTTGTCTGCATGCTAGAGACTGAATAATTCATCTGAGGGCCTGGATCCCATGACAGTGTCCCACACAAGTCCAGCTAAAGGCCTAGAGCCCATAGCAATGTCCCATGCAACTCTGTATTGAGAATCTACTCTGGGAAGGCCCAAAGGCCAGTAGTGGAAGCTACAAAACCCACACCAATGGGATGAAGGATCTGTGACACTAGACTGAGGGATCCACAGTGGAGCCAGGAAATAACATTCAAGGTGAAGAACAGAGCTCCATGAGGAAAACAGCAGCCGTTCCCGGCGACAGCAAGATCCTACAATGACAATGAAAACATCCAAGTTTGCATCAGGAAAACCAGCTGTGGCAAGCTTCTCCAAGAAAATCAACGGCATATGATCTTTCCATCCTGTTCTCTTTTTATTCCATTAGCAACAAAGTTCAAGTGGGTCTCCATGCCCACAACTGTGCTGACTCAGTTTAGCTGGGAATTACAAGGTGACCATTAGTTAATCCACCACAACTACTAAGTGAACAAGCCTCAAAATGAGTTTTAGTAATTTATCCTAAGTGTTGAAGTTCTACTCTAACACCAGCTTCCTCTGGAAACTTCTGACCTTACTCCATTTTTGAAATGGCTCAAAATAAAAGGTCTTCTCTTAGTCACTGTATAGATTTTCCACTGGAATAATTATATAACACCTTTTCTCCTTGAGACTATAAAAAGCCTTCTCCAAATAGAGGAGTTAATCCATTAGACTTAATTCGAGTTGAGGTAGCCAGATTTAGTAAATAAAAATATAGGACATTCAATTAAATTTGAATGCGGTATAAACAAGCCTTTTTTTAGTATAAACATGGTTCATGCAATGTACTTAGGGCACAAAAAGTGTGTTGTTTAATCTGAGATTCTAATTTACATAGACATTTATATTTAATCTAGTGATCATAAGTAGATCTTTGGAAAAAATCTATTAAATTCCTTTTTTAATTAATAAAGTCATATAAACACATTTATTTTTAATAAAGTTATATTAAGCAGATATAATTTTGTGATGCTTCAGTTTTTGTTTGAAGACCATAAGAATACTGCCCTTATCAAGATGCAAAAATAACTCATTTTCTTTTCTTTATTTTAGAGCACATAATTTGATAAAATTATTTTATGTATATATTATAGGGAGATTACACCATCTACTAAGTCTGAATTTTTAATAATAAAAGTATAATACAAAAAATTACACCATATCAAAATGAGACAAGATCAGAATTTTGCTTTTTTTCTGTGTTAAGGCACTTTGGTGAAAATGAAAGGAGATATTACGTGAATAGCACTTTGTCTCAGAAGTGAATTTTGATGAAGCAGGTATATAATATCATTAATCACCTCAGTAGTGTTACAATACAGACTTTCCAAGTTAACTTCCTTGATTTAAGTAACACCATTGAAAAGGCTACTTGACTATCAACTAGCTCTTACCAAACAATGTTTTGATGAGTGAAATTGGAGAAATAATTCACAGATTTTCACAGATGCTTATTCACGTTCCAAGTGAGTGTCAGTGCTCAGTATTTTCATATGGACTCTGACCTAGAGAAATTTCATAGAAATAGAAAAAGCTTGACATTTGCATCTCTCTGGTTATCCCTTAATGGAAAGGTCACCTACATCTTATTCTCCTAGGAAGAATCAGAGTAATGCCAGCTCCTTAAATAATATGATTACGGGATAACATCAAGTTCTCTTCAGCTCCACCTTAGCTGTCCCTGCCCATTATCCTGCTTCTGTCTTATCCACCTCATCCGAAGTTAAGTCCACCAGCAGACAGAAAAGAAAGGCATAAGTTTTCCCTCTGGATATCCACGGCTAAAGCACACAGCGGCTTCACATAAGATTGTACTTAGTCTTACAATACAGATGGTTAATCTTGGTTGTCAATTTGACAGGAGTGAGAGGCACCTGCGTGTGTCCAAGAGGCTGTGTCAAGAGATGGCTGGCATGCGGGTCAGGGAACTGAGGCGAAGGATTCACCCTGAATGTGGGTGGCACTGTCCCCTAGGCTGGAGGCCTGAGGGAAAAAAGTCATAAGGGGGAAACTTCTGTGTGCAAGATTAATTCTTCTTAAGGAGATGTGTTTTTGCTGCTGCCATTGGTAACACTGGAATCCAGAGTCTTTAGCCTTTGGATGCAGAGTCACACCAGTGATTCTCCAGGAACCTTTCCACGCTGCACTATTATTGGTTCCTCTTTTTTATTTTTTTTAGGTTCTCAAGTCTTTGGACTGAGCAGTTGCTTGTTTCTCCAGGTTGGAAAGAGCCATTTGTGACTATGCAGCTTCTGATCAGGCAAACCCGTCTAATAAGTTCCTTCTTATAATTATGTATATATTTTGTTGGTTATCTTCCTCTAGAGGACCCTGACTAACACTACAAGAGACAAGGGAAAATATAGATGAATAAGAGGAAGAAAGGAGAGAGCTGCATCAAAATCCTGGGGCTTCTACGATGAGAAGGTTAGGCCTTAACAGACTATGCCAATGAGATGTCAAAGGCACCAGTGGTCAGCAAGAAGCAGTGAAGAGGATTTAAACTAGATGGGTCCTTTTAAACACCAGAAGTCTTAGTTAGCTTACAAGCATTCTTACTGCTCTCTCCAATTCTGACACGTCATCTTTCCCAGGTCTTTTGTGGATCCTCGTCATACTCCTATGGCTACCAGTTTTGCAATATATAGACATTGAGCACTTCTCTTAATAAAATAATTCTTTCCTAAATTCACTAAGCTCATAGATTTAATGAGTCAAGAATGTTAAAATTCAAATCCAGTCCTGTCTTATCCAAAGCAAGCACAGTTCTGGAGAGTGGAGAAAGAAGGGAAGACAAAAAATATGAGAGGAAGGAATATTGATACATAAGTGTATCTAGTTTAGTAATGGAGATTGCCATTTAATTTACACTGATCAAGCACCTAGCTAGCCATGATTTAAACTAGCGTTAGACTAAGTTCTTACGAAAAATATATATGTATTATAATGAAATGATATTTCTAGAATAATGTATTAGGTTTCTCTCCTACATTTGGCCTTCTCTTTATAATATTTTATTCTACATTTTTGGCCTTTTTTTTCCTTTCACTTGCTTCAGTATAACTTTCACCAATTCTACTTTGCTACATGTGTTAGAATAGATATGTGTGAATATATACATATGTGGCACTTGTTCTATAATGAAAAGTGCAAGCTATTCTTCTGTTTCCATTTTCCTTTGAATTATCCTAGATAACACTATTTCTAAATATATGTTTGTTTTACCACTGAAGATATAATAATATTTCAAGATCCCAATTTATTTGTTCATAGAAAGCTTTACATTTTGCTTTTGGAAAATACAGTTTTTAAAATGTAGGCTCAAATCCATCATAGTGATGAAGCCCTATCCCCTGGGTAAGACTAAATTCTTCTGCTAAACCACCTAACATCCCTTTCGGAAGTGACTCAGTCACCAATCATTTCTCTAAGTGACTTTGACCAAATTATCTCAAACTTTGAGGCAGTGAATCACCTTCCTTTATTACCTTGCATTGAGTATATCTCTAAGCTTTTAATTTTATGTATTGATTTGGAAAGCTTCAATTTCTGTTTCTTTTTCACAATTATACTGTATGTGCCTGATCATCTGGTCTACATTGTCTAGAACAATCCAGAATTAAAAAGAATTTAAAAGTTCTTTTTAAATCTCATCCATTACATAGTATATACATCTCAACCACCTTTTTTTTTTATATATTGAGTCCAATATTCTATATTTTCACTGTATTTTCCTCCTCTGCAGAATTTTTTTCTGAAAGAAATATTTCAAAATCTACCTTTAATTTATCTTTGGAATTTCAGTTGAAACTCAATAAAATTCATGAGATTCTCCAGCTTAAAACTATTTTAATAGAAATTTAACACTTGGCTTATTACTATTCCTAACTCATTTATTCAGCACTTGGAAATAATTTGCTTCAATATAAAAGATGCTGACTACTTTTTATTCTTGTATCTATAAGAACTGAATATTCTGTTCCATGAGATATGACACATTATGAATGTCTTTTTTTCCAGAATTCATATTATTTGTTAGTTCTGTGTTTGCTATCTATACTCATAGTTAAGTGTAGAACATGAGTTAACAAATCTACTAAAGTTTCCTTTACAAAAAAAAAAGTCTGGCTTTCTTCAGATTTGCCTCCAGCTACAATTCTAATGTCATTATTTTTTGTGCTGACTTTCTCAAGGGCCCAATCCCTCTCTGACTGAGCTTCTGTCTAACTTAGCTGTCTCTAATAGTATAAAGTAAGGATCCAACTTCATTCTTCTGCATATGGATATTCTGTTGTCCTTACACCATGTTGGAAAAACTGTTCTTTCCACCACTGAATGATTGTAACACCCTTATCAGTAATCAGTTGACCATTGTTCTGGTCTATATCTGGATGTCCTTCCAAAGTCTTATATGCTCATGGTTGGGTTTTAGGAGGTGACTGGATAATGGGGATGTGATTCTCTTTAATGAACTAGTCCATGATATGATAAGACCATGATATGGTATGACATAGTTTGATACAATATGTTCATAGCTAAATGTGATATCAAGAGATGAAGTCTAGTTAGAAGTGGTCACTCCCTCTTTCCTTGCTCGCACTCTCTCTCTCTCTCTCTCTCTCTCTCTCTCTCTCTCTCTCTTTTTTTTTTCCCTCGCTCTCTCTCTCTCTCTCTCTCTCTCTCTCTCTCTCTCTCTCTCTCCCCCTTCCCACCGCCATGCCATTAGCATTTTCCTCTCTGCCATTCTGCTCTGCCTTGGAGCCACTTGACTATAGCCTGAAATCTCCACAAACTCTGAGCCAACATAAACCTTTCTTCTTTTTAATTTGTGGATATCAGGTATTGTGTCTCAGTGATTAAGAAAACAACTAAGACAACCATCTGTGTGCATATGTGTGTGTCTGGTTGTCTGTGTTTTCCTGGACTCCTAATTTTATTCCATTGGTTTAGACACCTATGCTTGTGCTAGTATTATATATATAGTCTTGATTATCATTGCTTTTTGTAAATTTTGAAATCAGGGATTCTAAGGCCTAACTTTTTCTCTTCTTTCCCTGAGTCATTTTGACTGCTAGACATCTCTTGAAATTTCTCAGGAATTTTAGAATCAAGTTGCCAATTTCTATAAAGAAGCCACTTATGGCATCATCCGTACTTTAAAGTTTTGTCAACTGTATTTCTTCAGTAATTTTTTCATTTGATTATACAGATATGCCTATAGTGCCATGCTATATAAATGCAAGAATATTTCATTTCAATGACATACTTTCTCTCTACATCACTGACATATAAGGGGATTGATTTATAAACTTCTCTAGTTTGGGATTCAAAGAAAGCAGCTTCTGGTTGATGTACTGCTTGTTAAGTACACTAACTCCTACTTTTCCTGGAGCAGTTTGTATGTTAAAGGTATTTTTTTACATTATAATATTAGTCATCCATATGTATTGAATGTATTGACAACCAAAAGTAAAAATGTGTACCTGCTACTTCACAATTTTGGCACATTTCAGCACTTTTTTTGCACATGCCCACTTATATAAGGGATGCATGTGTACAGATTACCATAGAAATTAAATGGGGGTTGCCTTAATTACGTTTCTCATCTCTGAGACAAAATGCCCAACATCCAAAGTTAAAGAAGGAAAGGTAGGTATATTGCAGCTCACAGTTTGTAGAGGTTTCAATCCATAATTGTGGCTCCAAAGCAGGACAACATACCAGAGGGGAGTCACAAAGAAGAAACAGTATGCAGAGCAGGCAGGAGACAGCAAATGACAAGTCTACCTTTCCCTTTTACCCATCAAAGCTAAACACTTTTTGGATGATGCCACCCCCAACCACAGTGGGAAGTCAGTCCTCAGTAAATCCATCCAGCCACACCCACAACTATTTTAATTCCAATTAGTGGACTAATTTAATACTATACACCCTTAATCTCAGTATCACATTCACTAGATCCAGCCAGCTCCAAAAAGCTTCACCTGTGAGCACACAAACCTTTGGCAGGCTAGATAAAAGCCATAATAGGGGTCTGTTTGAAAACTATTTTTCAGTTTATGCTTCGGAAAACTGACTACACTATTATGAAAGACTAAAGCTTTCCCACATTCTAAAACTACATAAATCTTCTTTATCCTTATGTAATTCTCTTGTATTCAATTCTGTATTGTACTACATTTAATAATTTGATGTCATATCACAATACCTACAGATATAAAAACTTGAAATTGTGGCTTTTGAGTTTGCATTGTTCATCCATGAGTTTAATATGCAGCTGGGCTTCTCATTTGAATTGTAACTCTGAAATCACTCATGCATGCCCACTTTCTCTATCAATTTGACACATAAGTGTGAAATAATATATACTACTTTTGAGAGTTCTGTAGATGGTCTGAAATACACTAGACAGATTGGAAGGAAATCATGACAGTTTTGCAGTATCCAAGATTGTATTGCAGCTAATGGCACTTGCAAAGTTGGTGGTCTGGTAATTAAGTAAGAATCAATCTGCAGCTCATATGTTTGCATACAGTAGTTCTCAATGAGAAATCCTTGGTGGTCACTTGAACTTTTGTGGCTACGAACTTTTGTGGCAAGAAGCCAAATTCTTCCCTAAAATGTGCACAAGCAATTCTTGTTGCCTTCAGCAAACATAAATCTTACACTAAGTTGGACATTTTCCTTTCTACCTCTTGAAAATGCTACAAAGCATAATTGCTCAGCATTCTATAATACATTTATAGAGTGAAAAGGATGGATGTAAATAATGACGAAGGCCAATTCTTGTGTCACTTAAAATGAATATGAAAAGAAACCAGATGATATGACTGATTTATCTCTTTGATGCAAGCTTATGTTTAAATAATTACATCTCAGTTGCTTCAAATGTTTTTCTTCTACTCCGACTTGAAAAGCAGTTCTAAATTCTTTCATTTAATTTTAGCTTTAAACAACTCTGTTGTTGCTGCTAAAATATCAGGGTAAACTGTGGTTTTCCTACTACATTATCTAAGTAAATACAAGTTTAAAAGTCTACTTATGTACAGGGAGTGGTAATTTTAAGCAAGTTTTGATCTAATTCAAAATTATTTGCTTTTTTAAAATGTCTGCAAGAAAGATCATTTTAACTTCTCAGGTTACTGCTTTGATTCTTTAGTCTACCTTTCAATAAGTGCTTTAGTGTGATAAACAATTTAAACAGCTCCTTCATACATTGGTCTTGCACTTTTTACTGTATATGTTGATCTTGTTAAAAAGTAGTTCAGATTTTATGTACAAACCATGAAACCAATAGAGAAATTGAATTGTTATTAAAAAAGGAAAAAGTAAATCAATGCCTAGAATATATTCAGTATTTGGAAAAATAAAGTCAAGCTTAAAGTGTTAAATTTTATATAATTGTAAAATCTATGTGTCATTGCATGAAATATTGAGTAGTTCCATCATAATGTGGCTACATGACCTACAGCATTGGATCATGGAGGGTAATCAGTGAGATAGTACACAGAACATGCACCGTATTTATTTAAAATGTTATATCATATGATTTTCATTTTTTATTCTTTTCTTTTTTTTTTTTACGGAACACCAACTCTGCAGTTTTACAGTGTGATTGCTAGTAAGTCTAGAACTAAATACGATGATGTATTTTCCTATAACCTATAAGCAATTTTTTCCTATAACCTATAAGCAATTTTGAAATTTGTAAAATAAGGAAATACTACATTGAAATGTAAACAGAAAAAAATGACAATTTTTGTTTTCAGTTTTTCAAAAATTCATGCATATGCCATAAAAAGAGAATCTTATCTCCTACTCAAATACTTTCATTCGGATTATTGTGCCATAAAATTATTCTATATTCAATGTTTCATCTTCTCTATTTCCTTGCTTCTTGCTACTTATTCCAGCTCTATAAATCATCTAAACAATCACTCTTTGAGACCTATCACATTCTAGTCACCATTAAGAAACCTATCAACTTTTCTAAGACACCAGATATACATAGATAAAAAAGTAAAATGTGATATGCAAAAGTGTGTACATACCAATACCAAGAATAGACAGAAGGAAACAATCAAATCTGACTCAGAAGGTCAAAGAAATGACTTGCCTCTGTTGTGATAACCACCTTAAAAATCTCAGTGTCTTAATCTGAAAAGTAGTTTTCACTAACAAAATGTATGCATCCTACTTGAATCGGATCATCACTCCCAACTCCTGAATGAAGTCTCCAGCCTCTTGTAGCTGTCTCATCTAGATTACTAGATGGCTGGAAAGAAAGAGTCCACATTACCTCAGCTCATGGAGCAGAACTAATCAAAGCCTTATTCCATACTTACCTTTCCAACATCTTCCACTGTAATGTGGCTGACAAATTTAATATTTGATAAGTTTTATTATCTCTGTCATGGAAGGCTTCAGAAAAGAGAGGAGATTTAAATTGGGACTTAAAGACTGAGTTAAATTTTAACAAATGGAACTGTGAAGGAAGAACATTAGAGAGAGAGAGAGAGAGAGAGAGAGAGAAGAATGAAAACACAAGGGCAGGAAACCTCACGGCAAATAATGGAGAAATGTTCATCACTTCCTCTGTGGCTGAGACTACTATTTTTTATTTATTTATTTTTTATTAAAGATTGCAAACATACATGACAACAAGAAATGAAGATACTAAATAGAAATTTCAAGTATTCCTATATAAGACAGCAAAAAAGGATATGAAATAAATAAAAATTTATGCAACATAGACTGATAATCCAAATACATTATTAGTTTCATATGATCTTCAAACATTATATGTTCTTTCTCATTTTCTTTTCATATAATATTTTTGAAATAATTTATTTACAAATAAAACAAAGTTACATATCATAGTTGAGAAACTGTCCTCAAAATTTTATGATTTATAAACTCCTTTGTTTTATTAATTTATAAATATCATATGCTTGTTGATTGTATCACTTGCATTTTCTAACAAAACTTTTCACAGAAAAGAAATATACTTATATTTGAAATCCAAAACAAAAGAGTTCACATTTTTAAGATCAGATTTTTCTGTTTTTATTTTATTATATCCCATACTTATTTTTATTACATTTTTGTAAGCATAATGATAGAATTTAACACCAATTCATATGTAATATTCTTCCCAAACAAATGACTATGAATTAAATCAAGTATGTAATTTAGAGAAATCATAAGATTGCCAGAGAAACTATCAACATGCCAAATGTGCAAAATCCTACCACATTCATGACCATGTTTCTCATTTAATAGTGCACACGTATGTATAAAAACATACCCCCCCACATATACACAATGCATATTTTCTACAATACAATATATACTTTGGTATAATAAAACACTGCGGTGATGTATGGGATGTTTGTGATTTGTGTGATTTGAGAAAAACAACTGTCATCTTTGAGGCACTTGGAGAATTTGTTATATGTACCAGATACTGAATGATATTAATGATTTATTATCCATTTATTTAAGTATAGTTATGATAAAATTTACTTAAAAATTAATATTTGTTAGCAGTAGAGAATAGGTACAAAGATATATTGATAACATAACAAAATTTGTCTTAAGAAATTTCCAACCAAACAAGCTTTAATGACAGAAAAGGAAGTTTGCAGAAGGCAGAGATGAGAGAGGAGAATGACGGATGGACCTTAATACTTTTCATACTGCTCATATATACAGATTTCATAAATTCTCAAATAAAAAAGCAAAGAAAATGAGAACCAAAATAACTCATCAATTTGATAGACCAACGTATAAAGACAAGATTAATGTGTTAATAAATTTAAAAAATATGAAATGTAAAGCCTAAGATTTAGCTCAGTAGTGCTGCACCTGCCTAGCCAGAGCAACGTGCTGAGTTTAATCCCCAGCACCAGGGAAAGAAAAAGAAAAAAGAAAAGGAGCATATGTGCTTTCTAACATACTCTATAGACTGAAAATGAATTATTTGTTATCGCTTCCTCTTGCATTGTTCCCTTCACAAGGATGTAGTGGCCTTCTTTGTCTCTTTTAATCAGTTTAGGTTTGAAATTTACTTTGTCTGTGAATAAGATTGCTACCCCTGCTTTTTTCTGGGTTCCTGTTGCATGAAGAAGTTTTCCGTCCTTTCACTTTCAGTCTATGGGCTTCTTTCTGCAGTAGGTGTGTCTTGTATACAACATATTATTGGATTTTCTTTCTTAACCCATTCTGCCAGTCTACTTCTCTTGATTGGTGAATTGAGGCCATTGATATTGATGGTTATAACTGATATGTACTAACTTATTATTGTCATGTTTTTTGTTTTTTTTTTGCCTTCTCCTTTTAGTTTCTTACCTTGGCTATTTGATTTGCTCTGTTGGGCCTCATTGTGCTGTTACCTTCATTGTATTTTTCTAGGGTCTTGTTTAGAATTGCTTGTAGTGCTGGTTTGGTATTCATGAAGTTTCTCAGGTTTTATTTTTCATGGAAGTATCTTATTTTCCCATCCATTTTTAAAGAAAGTTTTGCAGGATACATCAGTCTAGGTTGGAGGTTGTTTTCTTTTAGTAGTTGAAATGTCTCATTCCAGGCTCTCTTTAACCTAAGGGTTTGTGTTGAAAAGTCTTCTGTGATTCTGATGGGCTTTCCTTTGCATGTGATTTGTTTCTTTTCTCTTACTGCTTGTAGTATTTTGTTCTTCTGTTGAGTTTCTGGGATCTTGATTATTATATGTCTAGGTGTAGATTTTTTTTTATCATGGCTAGTTGGAGTCAGATATGCCTCACTTATCTGTAGGTCAATTTTTTCCCCCTCTGTTTGGGAAGTTTTCTATAATTAATTCTGTGAACAGCTTTTTAAGTCATTTGCATTTTCTCCTGCTACTTCTTGGATTCCTAGCAGTCTTATGTTATTTTTCTTTGCATCATCTAAGAGTTGTTGGATCAATTTCTCATGATCCCATATTGTTTTTGAGAGACCTCTCTTTTCACAGTCACTGACTGCAATTTTATCTTCTATACCTGAGATTCTATCTTCAGACTCTTTTATTTTGTTGCCAACACTCTCAAAAGAGTTTTTAATCTCCTGGATATCTGCTTGAATCTGCCCTGTGGATTCCATTTCTTTCTTATATTGGGCATTTATTGTTTCCAATTCTTTCTTATACTGGGCATTCATGGCTTCTGTTGTGGTCCTGAACTCATCTATTTTCCTCTCAGTTTCTGTTCTAGAGTCTCAACTTATAACTTTCATTTTGCTTACCATCTCTATGAGTATCTGGGAAATTATTTCTGTTTTACATTTCTCTAAAGCCTGATTGATCAGTTTTGTTATTTCCTGTGCTTTGAGTTCAGGGTGTCCTGATGGTTCACTGTCAGATTTTTCATCCTTATTTGCCCCACTGTTTGCCATTGGTGAACTGGAAGTCTGTCCCTGTATCTTGCTTAAGCATTTTCTCAGTTTCATTATTGTTGTTGGGTTGTCCTTGGTTTAACTGTTAGGTTATTACTTAAATCTTCCTGATATAGCTGGGCTTCAGCCCATGGGTTTCTAATGACTCATAGACATTCTCATTTTCATAATACAGAAGAAAAGAGCTCATTGAATCAATCACAATCCTTTATCCTAGTTGATACAATCAGCATCACAATATGATCAAGCACAACTCGCAATTTGACCACTTGTGGTAGTCATCAGTCTATCACCTTTAAATCATGTGAATTAAATTAAAATCAAGAAGCAATCCAAAATATGTTTGCAGTGAATAAATTTTTCAATAAGGATATTTACCATTTAGGATGGGGGCTTAAGACAGAGTTAGGACGAGAGGAGTAGATAAGTAAAAGAATTAGAGGAGGTTTCACATGAAGCCTGAAGACATAGAATGACCACACAATCTTCAGGAAACTGTTAAATTCAAAAGGGATAAACAGAATAGAAGTATAATAACCCTTTGCAGAGTGGAATGAAAAAAAGAAAGAAACAAATGAGTTTGAAGGGCCTCTTTCAGACTATATCACTGCTGTCATAATATACAATATGCACTGCCATGTGCAGAGCCAAGTCCCCTGATCTCAGCTAGTTGGTGGAAGAACCCCACGACGCAGACTGACCTCTGGCTGCAAGGCCCAGATTGAGTTCCATGACCTCCTGAAGGGTTGAACTCCACTCAGTTCTACTACAGGTTTCCCTTGCCCCTTCTTGAAAGATGTTCAAAGTTGGGAGAGCCAGAAAATACCCTTTATGACCACCTCTGCCTCTACAGAGTAGGTCTAAAGACTAGCACAGTCTGAAAGTGCAAGGGGGGGTGCCTGAGCAGCTACCTTCTTGGCTCTGAAGATGGGGGTGACAGCCCCGGCAGGGGCTGCCAAGGAGGCCCATTGGTGCTCTAGACTATTATTTTTTAAATGTCTGTTTTTTTTTTTTTCCTACAGTAATAGAAACTCCAGTAGAATATAGGTGTATTTATCCACAGACTTGTTTACACAGTAGGGTTTCATCTATGAAATGTGAAAGTACTACTTTGTACAATATGTGGGTTATGCTCCTGAAAGGAGGACATATGTTCTCCTTTCTCTCTTTTTTCCCGCATCACACTGGCTTATGCACAATCAGAGACATTTTCATTTTAGAACAAACACTAGCACTGACAGAACAAGATGGGAAGATCTAGAATCCTTGATACCACTGAGCTGTGCATTATCCCTAACTAGTTACCAAGCCAAGAGAAACTTTTGTCTTATTGGAGCTATATCTTTTTGGGATCGCCCTTCACAGCAAGCAAGCATGTACCCTAAAATAATCTCTTCCAAGTAACAACCATTTCATTTTTTGTGATATATTTTGTAGTTACATATAGAGATTTTTGCAAAGATGTGCAATTATAAATTTAAAGCCACAAATGAAAAAAAAATAGCCCTGTTTGAGGGCAAATAAATTTCCAATATCATCATGGTGAATGTGGAGGTTAAGCAGAATATTTGGTTTAAGAGATACCACAGAGGTGTTTAAACTCCTATGTTGTAGCAATGATGTGTATATTACACAATGGTAGAGACTAAACAGAATAAGAATTGTGTCCCTGCGAGACACCATACCTGAAAACCTATCAACATGTCAACAAAAGATGGCAGCACTATATGATATAAAATGGATAAAGCATAAAATTAATTTAGTGGATGGTAGAAGAGGAGAAATGTCTGATAATTGAAGAAAATGAAAAAAAAAGGAAATTATGTTCCCTTTCCCAGAAATCTTGCAGGGAATCCTGTGACATATGAGACACAATTTTAGTAGAGATATATAAATATACTACAGGTATGGACAAAAATGACTATATTCTGGGTATTGGAAAATTACAGAAGAAACTTTAGAAACATCAGGAAATATGGTGGAGTTCAGCAGAAGGAATACAGAGATTACAGAGATCCTTAACTTGTTGACCTTAGAGAAGCAATCAACAGCACAAAATTGGAAATTCAACATTATGGGAATAAAGTAGTTTCTAAATCCATATATAATATTGAATAAATGTCTTTTGTATTAAATAAGCTGATTAATTGGATAATGTTAACTTTGCACTGTTCCAACAGACCAATTACCTAGAAAATTTTGTGAGACTATTCATCAGCACAAGTACTATAAATTTTAAAGTAATAACAAAATTACACTGTATAATTATGTTTATATAAAGATTTGTTACTCTTTGTATATTGTTTACTTAACACTATATCTAGAATATTAGGAGTCAGCCAACTTTTTTGAAAAAGATGGATTATGAATCACATATAGAACTTGGAGCATCAAGGAGAAGAGAAATAGTATTGTATTCTTACTCAGTGAATGAGACACAAACTTGGATGATGATACTATTACAACATGTTGGTAAATCCACCTCTTACTTTGATGCATTCTTTTCATCACTTTTCACTACAGTGCAATACCTAAATATTGTGTAGTTTTTTCCTAATGGCTATTTTAAGCCCTACGGCTTTTTTTTTTTAATTACAGAAAAAAATGTTTTGTATCTTTGTTGGTCATTTCACGTGGCAATGGCAGGGAACTTGCGGCAGAGCAAACTGCTCATCTCCAGGGCAGAAAACAGAATATAGACAGAAGGAAGGGCCCAGGCCCCAATGTCCCCTTGCAGAGCATGCCCTCAAATGATCTAAGGACCTCTCATGAGGCCAAACCACCCAAATGTTCCACAACAGTGCCATGCCAGGGACATTTACCCAAACTGTACCAGCTAGCTGATGTAGGAACTTCAAAAAAATTACAATTTTTTCAGAACACGGCTCAGCAATTGACTAAAAGTATATTGTGATCTTACTGAGGGAAAAAAAAACACTCATATTTATAAATATTTTGATTACACATACCCTCTAAACACACATTGTATTTCTTCCTTCAACCCACATGAAAACAGATCTATTGCACTGAAATTTGCTGCAGTTTCCTTATCACTTTTCTTATAAGAAGATCATGCATATACTGCCTTGCTCATGTCTCTGATAATTGTACCCTGAACAGCAACATTTATGCAGATAGTCCCATTTCTCTTGTGGTCTCTTCCTTCTTTTGAAATTTTTCCAACCCCTACCCCTAATTTTCTCCAAAAAGAAAAGAAACACGCGCATACACACACACTCAACTTTGTTCCATTTGTGAGCTAAACAGCAACTTCTTACAGAGCTAATAATATGTCTGCATCTAATAAAGCAAAACTGCATGTTCTGAAATAAAATTAGAATAATAAAGACCCACAAGATCAGTATTCCACAAACCTCAGTGAACAAGCTCTTTTCTCTTTGAGGAGCTTACTATAAAGTATATTCTTGGGTGCTAGCACAAGTGATTCGAATTCATCTTCTCTGGTAAGATCTAAAATTTTGTATAAATAATAATCACCCTGATGATTCTGGTGCAGGTGTTCCAAAGGACACACTTGAGAAGTACTGCACTGAATTGAAAATTTAGTGAAAACATGGATGTCTACCTTTGCATTCCTAGAGCAATATCTAGAATTGAGTTCATACCAAAAAAAAAATCTGCTTTTGATCTCCCCCATCTTTGCCATACCAGTAAATAGAAATTTCATTGCACCAGTTGCTTAGATCCAATTTTTTAGAGTCATCTTTGGTTTCTCCCTTTCTTTCCCACTTTATATCTAGTTACTACCAAACTTGTGAATATAATCTAACAAAACAAATTCTAAATCTTACAAGTAACCACCTCCAAGATCATCAGTTTAGAGCAAGCCAACTCATCATATCTTGAGCGTTTAGACCCTTAGTTGTACTCTTGTTCCCTATAATACACATTTGGACTGTAAAGTAGCATAAATTTATTCACCTACAGTTCTAGAAGTCAGAAGTCCAAAACTGGCCTCTGGCTAAAGTTAGGAATTGGCATGGGTGGCTCCTTCTAAAAGCATTGAAGCGAGGAGAAACAGCTTTCTTTCTTTTATAGCATCTAGAGGCTACCTACATTCTATGACCCCTGGCCTCTTCCTTGTGTCCCTCCAGCTTCTCATTTCCAGGGTCATATTATCTACCTTTCATGATCATGTGTCCTCATTTTCATATCCTAATAAGGACTGTTGTATGATTACATCATACCTACCCTGATGGTTCAGAATATCTCATCTCAAAATTCTCAGTATAATCACATAGGCAAAGTCCCTTTGGCCACACAAGAAAACATTCACAAATTCCAGAGATTATGACACTGGAAGACCTCACTCTTTCTACCACACTCTATGAGAGTCAGTTCTCCTTAGAAATGCCAAAAGGAAAAGAAAAAAAAATCTGGCCATATCAATCCTGGACTCCAAATTTCCATTTGCTCCTAATTTTACACGGCACAAAATATGAAGGGTTTACCACAGCCTAAAGGCCATGTATGATGTGATTAGGCCTTCTCTAACTTCCCAGCGATATCTACTGACATAGACTTTTTATGCGCTGTGCTTGAGCCACATTCAGTCATTTGTTTTTCCTCCAATAATCAAAACTTTTACCTCAAAGCTTTAGCACTTGCTCAGCCCTCTGCCTAGAGGGTTCTTCTTCCAGGAGTTCACATATTGCTCTCCAGTCTCATTCAGTCTGTGATCAAATGTCATCTGGTTTCAGGTCCTCTGTGAGAACCCCATGAAAAATAGGACCCCTTCGCAGTCACCCACAACACTTTATAGTCATCTGAGTTAAGTATTTGTATTTCTTGCTTGCCATCATTCCCCTACTTTGATAACTGTATTTTATTCACTGCCGCTTTCTGTACCTGCCAGAAATATACTAAAATGTTATTTCCTAAATAATAAATAAATAAATGTTAAATTAATAAAACTGCCTATACAAAGCAGTGTATCTTCCTGAAATCCTTTCTTTTTGTTGTTTTCTTATTCTTCTATCAAACATCATGTCAGTATAAATTGTCATCTCCTCACCATAAAACCCGTATCATTTTCCAAATTTTTAATTGTAAATATTTCTCATAACACCAGACATTATAGGCTTACTAGATGACTACTGATACTGTTTCTATAGGAACATATATTCTAAGGTAAAAATAGTGAATGCCACCCAAATTTTTGAAGTATGATCTGTGTATAGGTCCAGGAGACTCTTGGTGTGTACCTGCTTTTCAGAAAATACATACCGTGTATACGTTTAAGTTCATGGGAGGTTGTTCAAATGAACCAGCTGTGTTGAAGTAATGATAATAATATTTAGAAGTGCAGTAACACTTTACCAGCATTAATTACTGCTCACACTATCATTGCATTATCATCTCTCCTTTACAAGTTTCATACCTATGGGATAAGAAAGAATCTTGTCTAACTCACTGAGGAGCCCGGTGTTGAAATTCAATCCCAGTTATTCCTGGCTCTTAAAATGTGTGTTACTACCACCAGGGCCACACTCTTCTCTCCGGAGAAAGGATGTTCCAACATGGAATTGTACTGAGGCAAAGATATGAAATGAAATGACTACGTAACGGAAACGTCTGGAGAAGGATCTACCACGACTACGAGCGAAAACAAACAGCACGACGTCTCTCAGAGATCCCACTGACAATACCCATAAAATCAGGTTAGGGAAGATGAAAAATAATCTATACCATTCAGAAAATACAGCCATCCCATATCTTTGGAAAAATACTCTAAACTTCTTTATTTGATTTGGATCCTAATACTATAATTAATATCTTATAACTCACTTTATTACCTCTCAATTAATCTGCAGATCCAGCAGCTGTGGAAAAAAACACGGGAAAAAAATTCACTTACATAGCTTGAATATTTTGCTTACACAGCAAATTAAGAATTTAGTGTTCTTTGGCACTTTGTACAGTTCAAGAATTTCAAGGCCTAAGGTCTAACTTCAATTATTAAAATTATACACAGGCATGTATTTCCTTTATTAAGCAGTGATTCTTTATACCTTTCCCTTTGAAGACACCCACACTTCTTTAAAAATAAGTTGGGCCAACATTGACTGTGGATGTGTTTTTGTTTTCCTAATGGAACATCAATGGGAGTTGTACACACAGATCAAGTACTGTACACATATTATTATCTCCAAATAATTAATATTTGTGTATTATTTCCCTTGGGCTGGCTATACATGAATACAGAGGCAATGATACGACTCATCACAAAATACAATGTTAGCTGTTTCCAGGGGTGCCTTTGTAAATACTCCCTGCCAGTGGTTGTGGGGACTAAGGAAGCACCCTGCTGAGTCCCCTCCCGGCCTCCTCAGGGAGTAGGGATAATTCTATCTTCTCCTATTGGGAAAGCAGCCAAAGGCAGAAGCAGGAAGGACAGCACTGTAGTTCCTAGAGAGAATAAAGTGCCAGGAGTCAGGAATGGGGAGAAAAATGTTAAATTTATAAAATAAGAAGAGCAAAACCAGTGTTTAATGCTTCGATTCCTCTGTTACAGCCCCAAATGGAAGTCTCTTTCCCGTGACTGGCAGACAGCTTCCAATTGTTTGCACCATGTGTATGGGGGAAAATAAAGGAAGTCACCTAAAGGATGTGAGTCTGGAGCAGAGACTAATGCAAGGACCACACGGACTTCTTTACCTGGCTGTCAGTGTCACATTTCTGTGAGAATTCACCATCCAGCCGGACCAGTGTTCACACTTGACCTTGGAAGTATGGCCAATAATTTAGCTTTCATTGTTCGCAAGAAAATACTCAGCTATTTGAGAAAACAATGATGAATCATTTAACATGATAGTTTATATACATAGGTCCAATAATAGAACATGTTGTATAAGATATATTTTTTCAATGAAATGGAAAAAAACAGATGGTGGGGAGGGAGGTGGGGGAAGATACTAAATTCCAAATCAGCTTTTATAAAAGAGAGAGCAAAAATGTGTCCAATAGAAAAATCATCTCTCCTAAGCAATATTATCTTGTGGGAAAATATAATTATCTGTTATGTGTAAATTACCTAAGCTGGAACGTATTTTGAAACAATAGGCCTTTTAATTATGGTGTAGAAAACAATATGACCCTGAAGAGTTGTTTCTCAATGTTTACCATTAGAAAGGACAGGTTAATATTAAACTTAGTTTGGAAAATGCAACAGTTCTTTACACAGCTAAAAATTTAATTCACGATCATGGAAATGTTAAATAGAATTTCAATGATCATTATGTACACAAATATATAAATGCCACCATAGAGGTGGCATTTTTCCCCTTAATCATGTTGCTTAAAAAATCCATAAAATGAAAGGAAATTAATATGAAAAAGATTCTTTTAAAATTAAAATTTCTCAGTTCCATGGTAACAATGTATTCTGAAGTTAAGTAGTAATCACATGTATAATTAAAGCAATAATTATATGTATATTTAGATCATCAATATACAGTCCTCAATTTGTTTAGCAGAAAACAGAAAACATTGCAAAAATGAGAAAGTTTATGATGTTTTTCTTTGCTAAATTCTGAACTTTAATCTTTTCTCTCCAACTGTAGAAATTTTGTAACAACTCCAGATTTAAATCCAGGAAATAAAATACATAGGAAGCAGAGAATTAATTCAAAGAAGGTAAAAATATTAGATGTGTCATATTTTTAAGGCACTCGAAAAATGAAGGTACTGGTATTTGAATGTGAAAATTATCTATTATTTTAGACTTTTAAATGAAAAACTAAAAAAAAAAGAGAATGTGAGCTTAAAAAAAGAAGAAACTATTCACAGGAGGTAAAATGTCTTTTCTTTGTTTCAACCTTTTCTGCATGGATAATCACACCACCAAAGTCCGATTCCATATCTGCTAATTTGAAGCTCTGTCACTCATAAAAAGTGTGGAAGGGAACTGCTGCTCTGTGACTTCCTTGGTTCTGGCTTAGAAAGAGGTTGCAAGGCCATGAAGCTAGACAGGCTGTGAGAAGAGTCTCTCTCCGTGATAAAGACAGCTTTGTTGACGGACCAAGAGACTACGACCTTCAGGAAAAAACTGTCTCAAACAACATCCTGATTTCTAAGAAACAATCAGTATAGACTCTAAAGATTGAGACTAGAATTCAAATCAGGACTCCTTGAGTGTCAGTCTTGAGAGAGCAACCTTATCTGTCCATAGGGTTTTTCTCCTTCTTTGTAAAATTTGGAGAACAGTAGAACATATTTCTGAGATTATCAGATCAGATAATTAGGAAAGGTCTTGAAGACATGTTTAATTTCAATATCATGAAATTCATATTTATTGTCTATGTCTTTATATAAAAATACAAAATTTGCTTTGTTATAATCATCATTTACATTTCAGGACTGGCTCATTACAGTGGTACCTATCCTGTAAAGAATTAAGTTTGTGAACCAACTTACCACTGTATTTCCTTCATTAATGGATTACAATGTGGCATGATCTCATATAATATATTTTCCAATAATACATATACTATACAATATAACAAATAACTCTGGGCTCATGAAGAACCTTAGACCTGTTCTAACACAGCTCCATCACAACACACCTTAGGAAGCTGAGTCCCAGAGATGAAAGGTGTCTTGCCCCAGATCCCTGATTTAGAAGTAAGAAGTTTTCAAGACCAAGTTTTAAATTGTTCCCGCCCCAATCATTAAGTGATTTGAAAGTTTGCTGTAGTGTTGGGTACTGAATTAACTCCTCCTGCTTACTTTGTTTTCATCAATTGCAGTAATCATCCTCTGTGTTAACTGACTGGTGTGCCAAACTATGTAACACTAAGGATCTCAGGAGTATAATTGGGTCAAAAACACACACGAGATGCTGACTGGCACCTGAGGTACTTTCATATCATTAAACACATCCATATAGTTATGACCTAAAAGCAGAATTCATATTTCCACAAGTGCTGGAAATACTAAATTGGTAATAGACTCCTCAGGGATTTTCAGTGACCCTGTCACTGGTCAAAACCTAAAAATCATTACATTATCCAGGTATAAATGAAACCTAGTCCTTTTGAGACTTTTCTTGCTTTAAAATGAAAGATGGCTATCTGTTTAGCAATTAAAGATGATTGATCTGTATAAATTAAACACAAAAATAAAACAATACTGTGAAGAGTGGATTAAAGAGACCAATATCCCACACTGATTAAACAGGATAACTGTTAAGTCCTCCCTTTATTTGTTCCTTTACCCAATGCTATACTCTGTACTGTTGTCACCCATTAAGGAGGGATATTATAGCATACTCTAGCTTGAAGAAAAGCAAATATATGATTAATACTCTATTTCAAAAACAAAAAGGGCACAGCATAGAAAAAAGTTGTGTGTGTGTGTGTGTGTGTGTGTGTGTGTGTGTGTGTGTCTGTGTCCAGGAATTTTTATCAGTGAATGAGAATTTGTAAGAATACATCCGGTACTTTCTATGGAACATGATCAGTTGGAAATAGCAAACATATAGCTAATGTATGAACAAAGAGCAACAGAAGCACAGAGGACACAGGGTCTGAAGAATGCCGAGGAGAGCTTCAAAAGCAGTCAACGTGAATTTAATATTGAAGGGTACCAGATTCCAAGTAGAAGGGAAACCTCACGATCAGAATGAGTGTCCCCCGCCATCAGAACGTGTATGCCGTCCAGGACTCGGAATGCCGTCCTTCCTTCCACAACTGCTGTGCAACCGATGTGCTGACAGTTGGTTTGAGACTTGCTCATTCAAGAGAGAACATATTTTGGAGATATGTTTTCTTCTAGTAGCAATGGGACTTATTGGCTTCCTAGACTGCTTTCCTCAGAAAATGAACCTTAGGAAGACATAGACCAAAAAGGAGATGGGTGATTGTCTGTAGCTTAACGCAGATCGATGAATGGACCAATGCTATGGATTTAGAAGAAACTTGGGAGGAAACTATACAAGCATTCAGGAAAGTAAATTATCTAGAAATTAGTACCCCAGTAGTCATTGACCTTAGTTCATGAGAAAATATAAAAGAAGGAAGAAACCACTGTCAGAATTTAAGGGTGTTTTGGCCATGGCTCATAACATACTATGTGAATCTAAAATTAGTTTAGTTCAGTCCTAACTTATAGGAGATTCTAAAGGTTTTTATGAGCCAAAATTGCTGAATCTCCTAATTCCATGCTATTTTCAATAAATGTAAGGGTAAGAGTGGTGGGGAGGAAATTTTAGGTAACCTTAAAAGTGACAGCTTAATTGGAACTCTTAAAACTAGTACCTGGCACACGGAAAGTGATAAATATTTATGAGTGAATAAATAAAGTGATATAAGAATTTCCTAGTGCCATCTTGTTTCCTTGACATTGATTTAACATCACATCCATGGGAGTAAATGGAGAAGGGTTTAAATTAGCAAGTTTTCTGATTAAAAAATAAAGTCTCATACTCTATTGGGACAAGAATCATAATACCAAGGCACTCAGAGGATAAATCAATTACAGAGGATGGGAAATGAAAAATTTGAGGGGAGGTATTTATATTTATGGACAGAAAAGAAGAGAGAATACATGAAGTGTTTTTTTTTTAAGTATGTTAAATCTATAAGGTAAAACCTTTTCTCTTTTTTTGTATATATGGGAATTTAATTGATCTTCGACTGTTTCTTTTCTTTTTTTTTTTTTTTTTTTTTTT
>NW_022900929.1:52104484-52181541 GCF_012274545.1 Fukomys damarensis | reverse complement strand
TCTTTTTTGAGACAGAGTCTCACTGTGTAGTTGAGACTGACCTGGAACTCACTGTGTAGCCCAGGCTGGTCTCAAACTCAAAATGATCCTCCTGCCTCAGCTTCCTGGGTGCTGGGATTACAGGCATGTGCCACCATGCCTGGCTTCAACTGGTTTTTAAAAAGATCTCAAATTAATTTATTAGATTGTAATAATTTTTAAAACTACTTGTAAAGAATTGTCTTCATAGACACAAAAACAGATGACAGATAGATAATAGGTAATTTTTCAGACCTACAGTTATACTTGGCACTGTAAAGAAATTCTATCATTGGCTACAGAGATTTAGTGATATTGGTGGGTTGTTTGTTTGTTTGTTTGTTTGTTGTTTCTTGGGGTGTGCCAGGGATCAAACTCCGGCCCTTGTACTTTCGAGGTAGGCTGCATAACCACTGAGCCAAATATAATAATATAATATAACAAATATTGTTACACTAGAAAAATCACAGTCTCTTTAAAAGTTATTAGATACCTTCAAGAGAGGATGAGTTGGTAAATGTAGATGTCTCAGGGTGTCAGGAGGTTTTGTTGCTCTGGCATTTTTCTTCAACAATAGCAAATTGAGCTTAGTCCCTTTCAAGGTAATTTCTGCAAAGAAAATCAAATCAAAACAAAACCACACAACTCAGACTCTTAAGAGATATATATTTTTGTTTGTTCAGAATTTGTATGACTTTTGTTTGAACAGCAAATTATTTTCGAGTCTCTTTTGTATGCCAGTCACTACCATGAGGTCTATAAACAAAATTAAAATTCTTCAAACTTAAAGCAAAATACTTGGAGAGTTTGCTGCTTGTTTGGTTATGCTTTTTGCGGGGGTGGAGGGTAGCAAGGAGTTAGGATCACTGCCTGGGTTCAGTGTGGAATGTCCCTTTGCAGATACTGAGCAATCTCCAAAGAGGAACAAGCAAAGCAAGCAAGTGAAACTGCACCACTGAGGTGATCAGCCCTATGTTAATCAAATCATCACAACAGCACGATATGTTGAATCATCACAAAAGAATTAGAAATAGTTCCTTAAATGGTAAACATGTCCAGATATTTCAGGCTAAGCAAGCCCTGTCAATTAAGATGGAGGATAAAATCAGTACAGTGAGGGAAATCTTCTGATGCCTTAGAGCTATTTGCTTATAAGAAACTTTCTTGGAAACCAAGGAAGAAGTTTCTTTCCAGCAAAAAGACTCCCTCACACAAACACTCACAACAACAAAAATTAAAACTGGGACTAGGCATTTAGCTCGGTGGCACTGTGCCTGCCTTGTACGCCCAAGGTCCTGAGTTTGATCCCCAGTACGGAAGTAGTGATAATGATAATAATAGTAACTAGAAGAATAAGGAAGAAGAAAGTAGAATTTTTGCTCTTCAATTAAAATATATAAACTTTGGAAGTTAAAAAATGTGTAGAAATCTTATTTTTCCCATTTATTATCTCTGTGATAATTTTTTTCTGGTGCTCACTTTCTTCATTTTTCTAAGTTATAGTATTTGCAAAAATTAGAAACAAAATATGTCAAAAGCTACCTATAATGCCAATAGTTATTATGACTTTAGCAGTGATTTCATCTAATTTAAGAGAATAAAATGTATCCACCCTGCTAAAAATATTTTTCAGGGAAATGTGATACATTCAATAGAGTTAATAGATGATTTTTTCTGTATTCTTATACTGGTATAAATGTATAAGCTAAAATCTAAGGTACAACAAGTCAGCAGTTACCTGGACATAAAAAACTGTGAAATCTCATATTTGATTTTAAAGTCATTTATGTTCTTTTAAATTCACACTAATCTACTGCTATATTAATCACTTCAGCTTTTGAACACATTGTAGAGAAGAATTTTACAGAAGATTTGCATTTCACCCTTTAGATCCTTTTGTTAATTTTAATTCATTTCAGAAAATGTCTAAAGTCTTTAATGAAGTATTATCTTCATTTATTAGTCGCACTATAATTTGGTGAACTTCAACAGCTTAAAGTACAGCAATGACATAATCAATTATAATTGTTTTAGAAATGTTTTTGTCTTAATTTTTTTTAAATCTCCAAAGTAATAATAGCACTTTTCATTAGCAAAGTACCTTATAAAGGTGAAATAATAAGAAAGGAGTGTTCTCTGGTGGTTCAACAAGAAACTGACAGTTCAGAGAGCTAAATTCTATTTTTGTCTCCTCTGTTGACTTCTGTGATTTTAGATAAGTCACCTACCATGGACTGTGCTCTTTATATATCATGTTTCTAGTCTTAAAAGTGGTCAAAAGGGTACTTTCCAGCTATTTCTGTTGTATGGAAGATAATTTGTCTCATTATGTGGTGCCATTTCTTTCTATTTTTTCCCAGTTTGGATATCTTTCAGTATTTTATATTGGGAGGAGGTATACCAACAAATTTTAGTCTAAAATAAAAAGCTTCTCTCTCTCTCTCTCTCTCTCTCTCTCTCTCTCTCTCTCTCTCTCTCTGTCTCTCTCTCCCCTGAACCCAGGGCTTTCACACTGAGCCACTTCCTTTGTTGGGGGACAAGGTATTCCTGAGTATTCAGGTTCTGCTTAGCAGTTAAAGTATGAGTGATCCTCTGTTCCTCACATCATCCTCTCAGTACCACCTGTCTCTTTTCCCATCTTAATTATTCTCAGGGTTGTATCAGTTATTATTTCATATCATACCAGATTATGTCAAAGCCTAGTGCCTGTGCTCTTGCGAAGCAGGCAGCAGAACCGCCGAGCTAAATCCCGGGCCCAAGTCCAGCCCATATTTAAGGGAATGTATAATTTAAGCAAGGGAATGATACAGTTTTGAAGCATTTTTTTGAATGTATGAATGTCATTCAGAATATTCACATAGTGCTTAATATATCTGCCACTATGATAAATTGTTCAATATGATTTTTTTCTAGTGATCCATAATTATTCCTTACATTTCCTATGTTAGATTTGGTTTCCTATGATGCTGTCAATTGGACAATAAAAAGCACCCTTGAGTGCTTCCCTAACCATTCGTGTTTTAGAGATAGTAAATCTTTGGATAAGAAATCTGCAAACAAGAGGAAGACTGAATGACTACATGAAAACTATGTGACACCAACAGGAAAAACAATTAAAGGCTGATAATATTCATCAAATTAGACTCCATAGCATAAAACTTTATTGGAAAATAAGAGTAATGGGGGAAATTCATACTTCACAAATGAGGGTTTATTTGTTGTTTCTATGAATAATTTCCATAGAAAGTTACTGATTTTTCTCACCTATCCAATTCTGTTTCTTTTATTTTGTGGAAAAGCCTGGTCTGCTGTTAAGGAATCAATGTTCATTCCTAAAGACTCTGCCTCAAAGGAAGGTCTTGTCTTCCTGTAGGCATGAGTTGACTGCTTATTTCATGCCCTTTAATAACAGTGAACTGGAAAATAATAGGAATGAGAAATTAGCAGCAGAAGAACATTCATGGCAGAAAGAACATCTTGTTCCCGTTTGAAGATAGGTGAGATTCAACTGAAGAAAAGTGCACAGTTGGATAAGCTCAACAACATCTGTTTTTCTTGTTTTTAACTGTTCTTGTAAGTTAATGAATAAATGACGGGTGCTTAAGAAGAAGAGGAATTCCAGTTCTATTTCACTCGATATGAGCTGCTGTACTTAATGGCTGGTGTGCAATGACCACGAGCCTAGGTTTTCCTTCAGGGTTGTCTAAGAGGTGATGACAGAAGCATCTGCATACCAAGCGACCATCCTGTGAGAGACACCTTGTGCGGGATTTCAGGAAGCAGCCCCCGAGGTGGAACCGAGAAATCAAACGTGAGAGATACATATATGATGTTTCGGCTGAAACAAGGAAACTTTGCTGTTTCACTTCGCTTCACCTTTGTTCTTTGCATCTGTTGTTTCAGTTAATAGCTGGTTATTTTATTCAAAAAAAGGGATTAGTATATTTGGGAAGTGACGCAACTACCCTTTGTTTATCCTGGAACTAAGGTTGCTTAAAGGCCTTGTCCTCAGTAGATCAGATCGGCGTTTTACTTTTTGTTTGGCCTCTTGGTGCCTTTGGTTCCAAGGTACAGCCAGATAAATTTGGGGCAACTAAAGAGTGAAACAATTGTGTGTGATGGTTGCTCACTTACTTTTTAAGAGCACTAACTGTAGGAATCCACTGCATATATACTGTACCTCTAATCTTGCATTAATTGGGCTTATGTGAAACATTTCACCTGGAAGGGGCAAGAACACTTACTCTCCCTGCAGTGGAGAGAGTTGGGGAAAATGAAGTCTCCCTCACTTTTATCATGAAGTCCAGGCTGCAAGGAAGTCAGGGGATGTTTCTCTCATAGGCTTGCCTTTGGGGAAAGAAAAGCCTTCAAGAGATTAAGTGACTTTTCTTAGAACTATACAGCTTATTAACACCAGAATTGTAATGTTAAACAAGCAATCAGGAAGATCTGGAGGAAAAAAAAATATTTAAATGAATCACATCAAGAATAAAAATAAACTACTCTTTATCAGCCAAGAGATTAAAAAAATGGCATTTTCTTTGATGCTATCCAGAAGTTAAACTGATGAGTGTATGAAGAAAATATTTAGTTTCTCAGCAAACAATTGAAATATTAGATCATTTTAATTATATTAAAATTACTCCTGTGAAAGCTGCAATAGCATTTGAGTAGCAGCAGAGGACCTGAAAGTGTAAGAGCATGGCAGTTGAAGGCTTTAATTAGAACTGAAAAACAGGAACACTGATGTACTATTCCTTTTAGAATACATCCTAGCTTCAGTTAATTTAGAATGAGATTTGAAAAGGATTGAGACAAATATGGTTAGGCTAGAGGTAGCAAAAAAGTGTAAAAACAGTCAGCAAAAATATGCTAAATAAAAGCTGTTATTTACATTAGCACTTAACAAAGTAAACAAGCAAAAAGATTGTTTTACTAATAAAGACAAAGGTAACAATGCAGTTGTAACAATTCAGGTTTTTTAAACTATATTTCAATCATTTAGGAGGCATTATGAAAACTGCTGTAAACCAAATATAAACAACTGTGAAAGCAAAGATGTAGTGTTGTAGCAAGGATAGAGCACTGAACTACAAATGCCTGGCCTGGAATTTTCTATTCATCCGGGCTTCTGACTCTTCCTTCCTGAGACTCCAGGAAGGGCACCTCCTTTCTGTGTCACTATTTTCTCACCTGCAAAACAGAACCTTTGAAAATCTCAACTACGTATAACTCCTAGATAGCCGGTGCTAGGGCTTGTGTTTAAATGTCCCCACAAAGCCTCCTTCAGACAAAGAGGGACTTTCTTTTTCAGAGGTGGCTGAATCTGGAAGGTGTGATGCTGTGATTAAGGGCCTGTGATTACTAAACTGCTTTGGTACCCCCCTAATCTTAGTGGTCTGGATGGGATGTAAAGCCAGAAAGAGGCTGCTATGGCCCCTCTTGTTGCCTTTGTTGCTGTGTGGGTGCCACAAACTTTTTCTCCTCTGTGATGTCCCTCTGCCATATGCCACCCTGCCTTAGAGCCAACTGATCATGGGCTGAAATCTCTATGAACTCTGAGCTAAGTGTACCTTTACCCCTGTAACTTTGAGTTTGGGGTATTTTGTCTCAGCAATGAGAGAAAAGTGACTAAGACAGACTGTGCAGCACTGGTTTGTTTTCAGGTTTTAAAGAACTAACTAAATATGTGGTATGGATTTGTTTAGATTTTCAAAAGGTAAGACCAGGGGAAAACCCAGCATACTAAGCTGATGCAAAGCTGTTGAGTGTTTGGAATTGATGCGAAGCACCACCCTCCTGTCCTCTCATCTGCCCAATCCATTTGCTTCTGGAGAAGGCATCCAAAACTCCACAGTGCTATAGAGTAGGTTAAAATCATTCGCTTCATCATGCAAACATTTGAGATGATTCAAGCAAATCTCTCTTATTTTCATTCAGCTTTTTCATGCATAGTTTCATTAGAATGATAATTTTAAAACAAGTTATATCATCAAAGGTATTGGTGAGATCCAGGTTTCAGGAGTTATGGCTCTTTTTCTTCACCATCAAAGGTAAGTACGAAACAAAAGTACTGATTGTTGAAGTTGTGTTGCAATGAATGATTTGTTGGGTAAGACCAAACAATAAACATCTTCAGCATCCACAGCTTTTTTTTTTCTTTCTTTTTTTTTTTTTATGATGCTCAACTCAGGATTACCCACCTTGAAGGCAAGTGCTTTACCACTGAGTTATATCCACAGCCCTTTTTATTTTTTATTTTGAGACGATGTCGCCCAGGCTGGCCTACAAGTTACAATCCTCATCTCAGCTCCTGAGTAGCTAGGATTTTCAAGTGTGCACCATCACGTCCAATAGACCTGTCCCACTTTTAAAGAACTCAATTCAAAGGAAGCCTGAGTGACATCAAAAGAACTATCCATAATAATAATTAGAAAACCTAAATGTTTGATAATTAGTTTTCTTTCTTTCTTTTTTTTTTTTTTTTTTTTTTTTTTTTTTGGTACTGGGGATCGAACTCGGGTCCTTGCACTTGAGAGGCAGGTAGCAGAACCACTGAGCTAAATCCCCAGCTCATGATTATTAGTTTTCTATACTAATAATTAAGAGCCTTGGTTCCTTCATTGATTGCCTATATAGTTTTGAAAACTTCCTATAATGTATATGCTTATAAAATGGAAATCATATCCAAAAGATCAGACTTAGTAAAGATAATGTTTATAGTCATCATTGGCATCAGAGTCTGTGACTTCTTTGGTTATTTTCATCAAGGTATAACGTTTCTATTAATTGATGAGAGAGTAATAAGTCACACATGTGTAAATACTGAATAGTTTCTCTGGTGTGAATAAACTGTAATTGTACATAAGTCCCTAATGAGATAACTGACATTGTGAAAAGGGAAGAAAAGGGCTATAGGTGTAGGGAAAGTGGGAAGGGTAGGGGAAAGGTAATAAGGGAAAAAGATGTGAGAAAATGAAAAAATGGAAATAAAGTGTTTGTAAATGGGGAGGGGAGGAGAGGTGAAGGGAGGGCAGGGACAAGGGGGAAAAATGAGAACCAAGACCACCTGTCATGTAAAGGTACAAGATCCCAATAATGAATGTAACTGTACTGTATACCTAAATATACCAATAAACTCAATAAAAGAAAATATGCAAAAAATAAAAAATAAAAAAATTGATGAGAGAAGATAAATGAAAGAGAAAGAAACACAGCACTCTCAGCCAATAGATACCTTTTCTGGAAGTTCTCTAAGCCTCTCTGCATTGAAACTAATTTTTGCATTTGTGTGAGGCAAAAGTGATAACCACTACACTATGGAAACCCATTGCATTTGTGATTGTGTAAGAAGTTACATAACTGTTGATTATTAGATGAGTCTAAAAGCAAAACTAGCTGTACCTGAAAGCAATAACATGTTATGAACATAGACTGGATCCATATACATTTGAAGATGGAACATGTGATGTTTTAAGATATCCGAATTACTTTCTCATCACTCATACACAGTGTCCAACACCTATAATTTAATAGCAAAAGGGTTTCTTTTGCCTCACATTCTGTAGCGATTTCAGGCCGTAGTTGACTGGCTCTGAGACAGTGCAGTGTGGGAGAGGGACATGACACTGGAGATGTAACTCCTCACAAGGCCGTGGCAGGTAGAGAGAAGATCAAGCAAGGGAGGGGTGGGGAAGAGATAAACTCTTCAGGCCGCAACCCACTCTGTTTTTTGTAACAGCACTTCGTAGACAGATATATTGGCTATTTTACTTGTGAATAATTCAGTTGCAGGTAAAAATTATTAGGTTACAAATAGAATAGTGCATTTAATACTATAGTGAGTTTACTAACATATTACAAGTATAAACTTCTAAACACTATGGAACGTACTGTTTTCAGCAATAAATGGTATGCTTCACTTAACAGTGACTGCACTGCATGAAACTGATGACATTATTTCTATTATTTTTCTGGATTGCAGTTTTGTAAACTATTGACATTAAAAGGAAATCTGTGATTGAGGTCAAAGATACAAACACCTATGAAAGAGTCCTCTCAAGTCTTAAAATAAGTATCAGCAAGGGCTGGTGCTGCCGCCTGCCTCGCAAGTACAAGGACCCAAGTTTGATCCTCAATACCAAAAAACAGACAATCAAACGATATATATATTATTTGTTTGTTTGTATATCAGCACATGAATTTACTGATCTTTGTTATTATCTAATACAAAGTCATTGTGAATGTGAATACTTTGAATAAAATGCAGAGAAACTATGCCAGATATAAACAGTGGCCAAAATTGGGGTTGGTCGGTCTGACCTAAAATCTTACTATAATAAAATCTTGAAACGATTACTAGAATATTACCTCTCCATCCACTTGAATCCAAAATTTTCCTGACTCTGACTTTTTTTCCTCTCATTCTACACTGGGGATATCAGTTTTTCTCATCACCTTCTTTGGACCTTCATATCTGTTAGACCATGATAGTATTTTTAGTCAAACACGGCTTTATGAGCTGGATACTTCCAGGGAAGTGTGCCCTGTTGTGTGAATGGGGAAAGACTATCTGCCTATTAGACAGAACAGCATCTGGAAAATGGTGTTCAAATCTCATAGTTTCCGTCAACTCACATAAAAAATGAGGAGCAAATGCATTCTACTAGGCCTCTTGAAAAAGCATTTTAAAGGACAGAAGCACTTTTACACTTGCACTGCGCCATGCAGCACCTACCACTTCTTGGATGATTAATAAATATTGAACAACTCAGCAATCAAGCCCTCCAGGCAGTGGCTGCAGTTGTTAGTCGACACACTTGCAGACAGTACGCAGTAGGAATTGCCAATCAAACAGCCAGATCTCAACACACAGGAAATAGCAAAGTCAATAGTGGCAGTATCATCTTCAAACAAAAGGACAATTTATATGTATATATTGTAGTAGGTATGATTTAAAAGTATTCTTGGTTTCTCTTGCATTCTACTGTGCATTTACATAACTCACTGCATGAGAAATTGGTCAAATGTGTCTTCTTCATTGAATAGGCTTGACAAAAGTTCAACAGTCTCAAATTATTTTTAAATAAATAATGCATTTACCTAAATGAACTAAATCCAAAACTGTTCCAGGGTTCAGAGTATCTCACTTATTAATGCTATCACATGTGGGATTTCTTCCAATTCTACAAAATCAAAATTACTTTCGTGAACTCCACAACCTGAGAGTCCACGGTGAAATACATCTCTTCACTAGCATGAGTAATTATGAATTAAACATGTAAGCTTTATCTTTAGTATAAGATAATCACTTTGAATTTTAAACTTTTGCAATCAAGAATTCTCATTGGGATTTCAGAAAATTAAGGTGCCATTTAGTGAAGTGTGTCATTGCCCTTTTTGCAGCATTATCATTCTGGTGGCCAGGAAGAGTTCACGAATCTCTAAATATCTCCAATCTTTGTGCAAAGATTGAGCTTTTCCTAAGGGATCTGACCCAGTTTTTAAAAATAAGACTTAAACCCAAGTAAAAAGCAAGATAAATGAAAGTATGAAGGCTGAGGTGTTGGGAAGAGCCTTGGTGTGCTTATCGTTTTCCCTTTTCACCTACATTTTCTTGTGATCCTTGTTCTTGTGTCAACCCTTTAGTGAATACTGCTTAAACTGCATTAAAATTATACATTCAATGTCAACTGTATGCTCTAAGGAATATTAAATGTGAGACATCATTCACTTTTGCATAGAAATTAGCTCTGCAGTGTGAAAACTGGCTTCAGGTGAATTCTACTTTAAAAAAAAAAAATGTAAGTGAGAGTAGGAAGAACCTCAGAGCCAAGTACCGAAGTCATAACAGTCACCATCAGCAGGTGAAGGGCCCACTTTATTGTCTTATATAGGGATCAATGGAGTCTATTTATAAAAAAAAGTACAACCAAAAGAAGAAAAAGAAAAGACCTGAAATATTTAAAGCTTGCCTAGGATTGTTTCTTCCTCTAAATCTCAGAAAGAGGAACATTATGAACTTGATTCACCCTTTGACATTTAAGAAGGCACTGAAAACATACTCTTGACATAGTGAAGATTATTAAGATCATTAATCTTGTCCTGTATTAGCTCTTTAAAATGCATCTTTACACACTTTATTCCCCTTGACCAGCAGCTAATGAGTCACCTCACCCAAACATAGCCCTTGAGTGATTTGGATCATTTATTCAATATTTATGGAGTGTTTGTGATGTGTCAGGCATAGTAACAGTTGCAAAGTGTAAGTGAGGAAGACATGCCCCTCCTGCTCCAGGAAAACATACACTCCAAAAGAGGAGATAGACGTATACAAATCATTAGAATGCAATGTGGTAAAGGCTAAAACAGTGGCATGGACAGAATACATTGAAAGCAAAAAGTGGGGAAAAGGTAATCAGGGCTCGCATCTGAAAAAACAGAGTAAATAAGTTTTAATTGCTTCAATGCCTTCTGTACTCTTCCTTTAGACTATCCCATTCTAGGGCTACCCAGATTTTCCATGAGAATGAGAAAGCAGAATTATTTTTCAGTCTAAAAATTTTGTTTTCAGCATTATGTACATAAGCATCAAATTACTACGCAGTAACCCATAAATATGTACAAATGTCATGCCAATTAAAATAATAAAAAATAAAATTTTAACATTTTAAAATATATGAATATCTCTGAATGACTAAATAATCTGTTTACCACTTAGTGGGAGTTAGATGTCTACTAATTTCCCAGTGTCAGCAAAGGCCACAGAGATCACATTAAGGTTAGCTAGCTGAAGGCATGCAAACCTGAGTGTAATTTGGTCCATGATCTCCAGGGGAGATGCACAGGGTACAATAGTAATGTGTAAGAAAAACTGTTAACCCACTGGGAAGTATCAGAGAAGGAAGGAATCTCAGCACCCGATGACAGATTTCAGAGATGGAGAGATGGGAAAGGCACGCAGGGAGAAGAAAGCTATGAATTAGCACGCGTGAAGCGCTGTGTAGCACTATGTGTACAAACGTCTTCAGAACACTAAGCACCACGGAACACGAAGGGGAAGGCAGATGAGATGAGTGAGCTTAGAATAGTGAGCAGTCATCAGATGCTTGGGAGAACTTACACGCCTCTGGAAAGATATAATGTTGAATTCTAATCAGGAGGTGTTTTATAAAAGGTAAACAGAGACCTTGAAGGTTTAGTCACTGGCCAAGGCTGTGGGAGAGGTAAGGAGTATGACCCAAAGCCAGACCCAGATCTGTCTTTTTCCAGAGTCCACTTTGGCCACTACTCCACAAGAGACCATCCTGGAGTACAGGGCTATTTTCAAGTCATCCATTAACTTTCCTTCACATCCCTCTGGCTATACCTCTATTAGAAAGTTGGAGGAGCAGGTAAGTGAGGAGTGACTGGGGGACAAAAAGGAAATATGTTGCGCCAGGAATTGCTTGGGATTTACGAAGTTGACACATGCAAAACTGTGAAGAAAAATGACATACAAGTAGTAGCGTGACATTTGAAGCCAGAGAATTTATACTCCTACCAAAGCGACAGAGTACATTATGAAATGCAAGTCATAATTGGGCCCAGAATGCTAATACGTGCACCTGCATAACCCAATCTGTAAACAAACATGATGGAGAGAAAGAAAATAGAGTATAAAAATGCATGAGAACCAATACTATGCAGCCTGAGTAATTTGAAGAAGAAAAGACAGGGATGTAAAACAAGATTAAAATATATAAAATAACAATACACAAATAGAAAGGAATTATTTTTATTCTCTGCCAATGATATAATCAGAAATACTAGGTTTAAATTAGCAGAGAACAGTAGCCTTTGGAGTAGAAAATACGGTAGCAGTAAGGTCAACTATAAAATAGTAAGGACTTTTAAATATTTCAATTTGTAATTTTTCAGACTAAATAGGATCTCTTCTGTACGTTCCAGAATCTTTAAGCCTTCAGAGGAGACTGAGTCATTCAGGGTAACTCCATCAAAACCTGTTTTATCATAAGTTTTGAATTATGCTCTGACATCATATCAAGTTTCACTAAAATACTGCCCATGAGAATGGCTTTCTGCACTCTTGGGAAAAGTACCATTGTGTCAATAATGGCTGACAATTGAAGGAAACTATGATTACTCGTAAACACAAAGAAAACCTACCTCTCCCTTTTCCTCCTTCTCTGAGTGAAATGTGGTAGGGGTTGAAGTTAAAGCAGGAAATAAAGAATCTGCAGGTGCTCCACATGCTGTTTGAGCTTATGTTAGCTATATGTCCTCTGTCTAGTAATTATTACTATTATTATTTATTTATTTATTTTTGGTACCCTGGATCGAATTTGGGACCTTGCACTTGCAAGGCAGGTGGCGGCATCACTGAGCTAAATCCTGGGCCTTTGAGGAGTAATTGATCAGACTAAATATCTGAAAGGGATAGAGTATCTATTTCTGCAATACAGATGAAGTTTTCAAATCTAGCTTGAACACAAAACGTGTTATTAAGCTGAGGTTTGGCAAAGAGAAACATACACCTGAAATCAATTTACTATGGATGCACTTGAAAATGTAATGACAAATATTCAGTTAAAACCCAGCATTCCAATTCATGCATACATACATATTTATCCATTTATTTAGAAAAAAATTACAGGTGGCACTAAGAGAAATTTGTATTTTGGCACTGATCTTAATCATTTCACAGTTGCAACATGTTATATAAACTCTAGATTGGCTGGACTATAAGCCCTTCTTTAAAATAGTTATTGAATGCACTCTTTTTAAATGAATTTTAGGGACAGCCAAGCATATGATAAAATATAAGATGTCATCTGTATCCTCAAGGAGTTTGTAAAATTTGGGGGAACTATTTGACTACCTTAACAAACTTTAATGTAGAGAAGTACAGGTGAGTAATACAGAAAATCAGAGGCAGCAGAGGGATTATGAATCTGATTCTTCACAATCCTTTTCATAATCTACTGAAATGACAGGCATTCTATCCTGTGTGTAATAAAGTCAACTAGACCTCAGTATTCCACTAATTCCAGAGTTCAAGACAGCTGTTTTTGTCTCCTTTCCCTCACTCCTCAAACCGTTTGTATTTTTTCCTAAGCTCTCAAACCTGAAGAAGCAATTCCACGTTTTATTAAAAAGATGGAAATAATCATAATTGAGATCACTTTTCTCCCCCTCTTGGGCAGATATGGTAGCTTCCCTTTGTCTTAGTACAGAATCCGGATATTTGTGAGGCTTACAGGTGATCTGTAATCTCTCCCCTTTTTATGCGTCCTCTCATTTTGCACAGTGATGCTGGAGCTTCATTGATCGGCATAGTCCCCCGAATGGGCCCTATTCCTCTGTATCTTATGCCTGTGCACCTGAAATCCTCTTAGTTTTAAGCATTCAGCTTTTTCTCATCTTTGAATTTTCAGCTTAGGTGTCATCTTTCAAGAAAGTCCTTGCCTCACCATCTTATCTAAAGAAGTTCCATGGTACCCTTTCTCCAAAACTAACCATTGTCTGCCACAGAAGTTCATGCTGTTTTCTCCTTAGCACAAAAGCCTTCTCAAATTATTTTGCTTATTTATTTCCTTTTGTTTCTATTGCCTTGTCCCAGGGCAATGGAATTTCCTTTGGAAAAAGGAATCTGAGGTCTTTTGCATCTTTCCTTACGCTTGGTTCACTAAGCTCCGAAAATACCTGCTAAATGAATTAATGTATAATTAAAAGAATGGAAGAGGCTGAAAGCAACCATACAAAGAGAAACAGAAAATGTGTAACCTGTAAATTAACCCTTACCCCAAAGTTTATAGATTTCCAAACTTCATATTCAAGTACAGAGAAAATATTTCACATTTGCTGTCTGTCATGCCTTTTATCTTATCACGTCAGACATATCCACTTGGTTTGAGTTGACACATAATCCCAAGAATTAAAGATTACTGTGTTATAACATGATTTTTATAACTAATTTTATGTTCATGTACTTCTGATTATATTTTTTCCTCTTCGGTTACCTGAAAACATCATTCACTAGTAGCAAATTTGTGTCTGTGGTGCAATATAATTACATATTTGTAAGAATACCAAGGAATGCAAACACCCCCGAATAGCTGATATTCTTTTATCTTATAACCCAGCAACAAATAATGTTGCTGGGTAATACAACAATCTCTTCTAAGATCCTAAAGAGTAAGAAGTTCTGATTTGCCTGAGCTATGTTATAGAAAAGCTAAAAGAAAATATTTACTATTGCCATATATACTAGTACTTAATGCCATTCTTAATAGAATTGAAAATTATATTCAGTGAACTATGTATTATTTTTAATAATTCTTAATTTAATATTGAATATCTCTTCATTCATATGGACTTTGGGAGAGTAAAAAATTTAAAAGATTCAAATGAGAAAAAGTAGTCAAAATTACTAAAATAATTCTCCACACATTTTTTTCTTTGCACACATTTAACATGAATTCCAGCAATAGCTTTGAAAAGTGAGTACCTCTTAAGAGACTTTTAGTTACTTTTAGTACCACTCTCTGGGTTCTTATAGCCACTTTAAAATTAAGGTGGTTTAGGAAAAACTCCTACTATTCCTTAAAAAAAAAGCTTTTTAAGTAAAAGAAATCATTTTTTTTCTTTTCTTAATTTTATTCTTTCAGCTATTTCCTTTAATGTACTTACTGACATAATGCAAGATAATGTTGCTCATACCTTCCGAGCATGTAGTTATGGACTGATAATTTTATAGGTTAGAACATTCGGTCAGAACTCTCATTAGATTACCATGTCCTCTATGCTTTCTATAATTTTTTCATATATCCATATGTCTGTCTAAACACAAAAGACAGTGGCTGCTCTCTGCTGAGAATAAAACGGAAATCTCCATTACAATGCATTGTCTCCTGTATGAATGCTCTACATTTGGAGCTGTCTTCACTGTATTAACTGATGTCATCTTGTGGATTTTTAGCCTTGTCTAAATGGCTCTTGCAATGACACTGTAATGAAAAGATGTATTACAAGGATCAGTTATTAATATATAACACTAATTACATAAAACATTGTTTTGTCTAGTACTACTAAGTTATCTGAAGAACTGCCCTATCATGTTCATTTAATGTCATCATAGTCTATACGTGGAGAACTATATTGTGAATGGGAAGTTGGTTAACTATTTTGAAAGGGAAGTTGGTTAACTATTTTTAAAGTCTTATGTAAAGTGGCTCTGAAATTGCTATATATCACCAATCAAGCCATTATATAAATTTGCTTCTGTGAATGAAGATCAATCTGTGTAGCAAAAGTTTAATAATACAAAATGAATATGAATTATTCAAAAAAGGAGCAGGCCTTTAATGTTTTTAATGAAAATGCTGGTAATAAAAGTGGAAATGTCTTACCAATTTGAAGCTTTTTGCAATTTTGTACTTCCTATTCATCTAACTATAAAAATGCCTATAATATGGAAAGAGCATGGAATCACTATACTGAAAATTTTTGAATCGATATATGTATTTATCAGGTAGAACTTTTATTGCAAATAGCATATTCAAATATCTTGCAGTCAAGAGACAAACCTGAAAGGGAGGGCACGAAAAAAACTATTTAGCAATAACTAGTAGTAGAGTATAAAATGTTTAAGGTTGCTTGAGAGATCACAATGAAATGTGTGAAATGGGCATGACCCTCAAGATACTGGCCTTATAGGAAGCCCAGCCCACTGGAGAAAGGTCACAGGAAGGGCTATGCAAGAAGGCATCCCAAAAGTTTGCATCAGAATTACAATTCTGTTTAACACTTCTCTGTTTGCTTTCCTAGTTTCTCCATGCTGTAGTTCTTTTAAGGTTACACATTAGATATCAGTGCCTACTATTCTCTTGGTTTGGCAATTTGGCTTTCATTAGCTATCCTGGCAAATCTCAGCATCTCCATCTCAGCACAGGGTTTCCAGTGTGTGCCTGATGACTTCATACAGTTCCTCCTCCTTTCACTTCCTCCTCCCGGGTCTTCCCCACCACAGGTTCATTCAGTTGTTTCTTTGTCCTGGTTGGGTCCTTGCTGGAGAGGAAAAAACAGGCTTCTGTAAGACGCAAATGGGCAGAGCCCACTGTGGGGAAAGTATGTTTAAATCAGAGGGCTGTCTCAGAGGTGCTGCTCAGAGTATCAGAGAATGCTTGATTGGAGCAGGAAGCTTTTGCAGGGAGCCAGTCACATCCAGTGTTGATGGGGAGGAAATGTGTCAGCACCAGCTGCAGATGTCATGTGAATCAAATGGGCAAAAGTTCTACAGAGAAAAGGGGCAACTGACAGCTTTCCCCTTCCACAGAAATGCTACTTATGATGCATCTTAGATTGCATGTTATTTATTTTAGTCTAGCAAAAAGGATCAAAATATATTCTAGGTGTTCTATGTATGTATTTATATGTGCATATATGTATATGATTTATTAAGTATATATATATATTTAATTAATTTAGTAGGTATGATATGTAAATTATTAGATAGTATATGAATATATGAGTAAAAATAAGATAGCATTGTAAAAACTAAATTTCCACAAATGGAATCTTTAAAGAAAATGCATTCATATTGAAGAAGATGAAGAAAGTACACAGGAATGTTAATTTAGGGAAGTAAATAAAGCAAGAGGGCCAGGGATTTAGCTCAGCAGTTTTGCTGCCTGCCTCGCAAGTGCAAGGTCCTGAGTTGGATCCCCAGTACCAAGTAAATAAATGAATAAATGAATAATTAAATCAAGAAAAATGTGTGATTTATGTATAAGCACAGAAAAAGCAGTATACTTTTAAAATCCAGAAAGCAAAAACATAGAACTGGCAATGAAAATGAACGTGACGTAATGCGCTTTTAAATCCTTTTATCGGATCAACAGTAACTGCTGTTTATTCTGTATACATGAAAAGACTGAGAATTGAGAGTGCAAATCAGTAAAGATGAAAAACATGTGCTTCACTAAAAATGACAATGTTTCCAATGAATTTTGGTTGGTCTGACAATGAGAAATACGTCATAAAACATATGCTCTTCAAAAGAAATAAGAATTATATTCCACACCTAGCTCAAACTCTGTGACTATAGTAAAAATTTAAAATTTGAAATGAAATGAAAAAATTTACTTTTCTTCACCTGATAAATTCTTTTCAATCTTTTGTATTGCTTCAAATGTGCTAATAATATTTTTTAAATTCTCTTTAGAACTGATTCATTTGCTATTTACTGTATTAGCTCATTTGCCATTCCTTGCTATTTGTCCTTTTATCATAACTTAGCATTAGTCACCACACCTTTAAAATAAATTCTAGTGTAATTCTGTATTCAGGACATAAATGTCTCCAAATTACAGCTAGGCTTAACTATTTATTTTATCCATCCTAAGAAGTCTATTTATGCTGTAGAGACCTTTCCCATATATCAACATAGTTTATTAGAGAGAGCTAATTAATAAACTTATGAAAATCTCTTCATACCTTGAAAATATTGATAAAGATCTGCTTTCTGTCATTTAATAAGAACCAGAATTCCATCCATAATTGAATTTTGATCTTTTAAGGAGAAGAAAAAAATAATTTGCTTTTGGTAAAGAGGGTCATTTTTTCTCACTGTAATACATTTAATTTTTTGGTCCTATAACTATATACATACTATCTTCCCAAATATTTTCAGTATGACTTACACTTGATCTTAGCCAAAAGGCCGAGAAGTGATTCAGTATGACCTAGGGATATTTTTAACATTAAGTGCTATTAAATTCACCTTATTGTCGTGATCATCTCTCAGAAGTATTTTTGGATCCTAATTCTGTCATTCAATATATTAGTATTTGGTCTCTATTATCTTTGCAAACACAATTAGACAATGTAAGCTTTTCTATTGTCAAGAAAGGACAAATGGAATAAATCATTAATATAGAGCTTCTTTCAGATATTAGGGTCTGTGCCACAATAGGGCTCACTTCTTGAAACTTCATTTTGTGAGTGATCTTTTAATGCTGCATATCCCTGCACTAGGGAAACCAAGGAGCACAAGCGTTATGTTGAGTATCGGCTAGGCCAAGAGCCCAGACCTAAGAGTCTGGCTAGCAAACTCTGTACCTTGTTAAAACTGTGCCTCCGCTCACTTTCTAAGACTGGATAAAGAAGATGTGAATATTTTTATAAAATGGAGTACTGCTCCAGCCATAAAGAATGAGAAACTAGAGACATTTATAGGTACATGGATGATGCACACTGAGGACATACTCAAGTGAAATTAATAGGACACACATATGTAAATGCCAAATAGTTTCTCTGGTATGATAAGTTCAAAGTGTAAATAAGAATTAAAATGTACAATTGATATTGTGTAATAGGAAAAAATGTCTAAAGGTGTAGGGGAAGTGGGAGGGGTAAGGAAAGGTAAGAAGAGAAAAGAAATGATGAGAAAAGGAAAAAATGGAAACAAAGTCTTTGTAAATAGGGGAGGTTGGAGGGGGGTGAAGGGAGGCCAGGGGAAAGAGGAAAAAATAAGAACCAAGATATGTCATGTAAAGGTACAAGATCCCAATGATGACTATGACTGTACTGTATATCTGAAATGTACCAATAAAGAAAAAATAAAAGCACTTTGATATGTAAACATTATCCCCTTCTCAGTTTGCTCCTAACAATTATCCGACTATGAAGAATGAATTATCAAGTCCCACTCCCAAAATTTCTGATGCCAGTAGGTCTGTGGGTAAAGACTAGGAGTGTATTTTCACCAAGTTTTGGAATGTCAATATAGATGATTAATGCTGAACACATTGAGAAACATCCTGGTAGTGTAGAAGATAAAATACTTTAATACAATAACCAAATCCTATGAGGAAGTACAAATGACTCATAATTTTTTAATCTCCTTGGGTAATTAAGCAATAGTTTCTCATATCTACAGAATAAGAACAGGCTAATAAAAAGAGCCACAGAAAGGCATGTGGTACCAAAAAGCTGTGGATATAAAGCAAAGTGTGGAGTTCAGCAGCGCTTCAGAGAGTTACCACAAAATACCTGTGCCTCCACCTTCTCAGTTACAAGGGCCAATGTGAAACTGGTTTTAAAACTCAGGGATAGACTGAAATTATCACTGGGTGACTCTCATCAGTGGACCTAAATGTTTTCAAATCATTCTGCAGCAATAAAATATGCTTAAAGATTTTAAGTACTGTAAAAATAATATTAATTGACAAATATGACAGCAGTCTATAGAACACAGTGTGAAGACTTACACCAAGTGTGTGTGAATGCATGCATGAGTCCTATCACCTCATTTTTAAGATGTGTTACCTGCTATGATTTACAAGTACAAGGACCTAAAAAAAAGACAGCACCTCTTCACACCACAAAGCGGTCCAATTATAACCTATTACCTGTATTAATAATTGATAATCTCAGAACTAAATGTAATAGGTCTACAGTTCTATGTTATTATTTTATTTATTTGAGACTATGTCAGTACCACCCTGATCTTATTTTAGAATTTCTAATGAGTTTGAATTCAAATACATTTTGCTTATAACTTAAAATATTCGAGGCATGTTCAAAAATCAACAGCTATTTCATTCTATGACAGATTTTACTTTTCCAAAAACACAAACAATACTCACCAAGAGAGCAAATGGCCCTTCTGTAAAGAAGTAAAAATCAATTTTTCTACAATCTGAGTAAATTAAATTAATAAATATGAATGAAATAAGAAAACCCAGTTAAGGAGTGATATGAATATTCATTTAATTTCTGTAAAAAGGGAAGTTACTGACTCCTCCTTTTAAGTATTGAGTATGAGGGCAGTAATTTATGAAGCATCTACTATATTCCAAAGCAGTTTTCCAAAATAAACCACCAATTTAATTGATTATTTCTACATATATTTATTTAAGCATCTATATATGGGTCATTTCTTCAGGTTATATGGACCATCAATAGTTATTTTTCTTAGTATTAAAACAAATTGGCAACATAAGCAAAATAAAGAACATCAATTTCCTCTAATTATTTTGGAATAAATATTACTAGTTATTTTAGAAACAGTTTTAGGAAAGAGGTAGTATTATGATATGATTATGTATCCTTTTTTAAAGGATTTAACATCTGGAAGCCCACTATTTCAGAAAGAGAAATAGAATAATTAGTTGCTGCCTCAATGTTACTTTTTTAAAAACTTTTAAAAATGAATTTTTCTTTTGTGTAATAATCCATGAATTCAGTGGAAAGGACATCATAAAATATAATATATTTTATGTTATTACCAGCTGTTATTACCAGCTAAAGTGATTTTTTTAAAGAATACCTACTGATGTAATACTTATTTCCATTTTATGAATGAACACTTAATGGCAAAACAAAAAATATTTACAAATCTTTACGTCATATTTTCAGATGTAGTTTTTCTTCTGTAGATAATATATAACTTCATAAATACATGCATTCAGTTTATGTGGTTAGTGTCTTATTGAACAACATTCTTCTGCATCTTTTTGGTGATATAATGTCATAATTATCCCAAAAGCTTTTATGTGGATTATAGTCTTCTACATTTCTTAGGCTGCATTTTTTTCTAATCCTATGGACCAAGTTATTTACTATCCATATAAGACAACTGAGTGAGCACTTGTTGGAAGAAAAGAGAAAAAAAAACTATTATGCTTAGGAAAAGGAGATGAACGGTATTAATAAAAATAATCAAGAGTAATGTTCCAGGAATATTTAATTATATATATTAATTAAAACCTTATATTTTGGCTAAAAATACAGAGGGTTATCTACTGAATTAGCAAACAGACTCTCAAGGAGTGAGCATGGAAAAGCTTCTTTTGAATACTTTTTAAAAGAGGAAAAAACTGTAGTGTTTAGCCTGTAACACTAAGGAGATGTACATAATGCCATGGAGGAAAGAGGACTTGATGTAATCCATTCCTGATACTTAAGGATATTAAAGTCACAGATACTAAATAAAGAAATGCAATCTAATACTCAGGCTTGTCTAGTAGGAATAAAGTTAGAATCTAGAGTCGAACAAAGTACAAAAGTAGTTGAATATTTGGGAATAAATGGGAAAATAAAAATGGTATGATACTGTTAGATTGTTAGATTAAGCAGAAAGCAGTTCATCATGTTTTGAATTTCAGAAGTGCATGGCATGCGAACCCTGGAAAATGCCCACTTGCCTTATGGATTCCAGAACAAATATCATCATTTTTATGGACCTGACCAACTGGCCCATAGAGTCTCTGTCCAGACTACTGGAAGAGACTGCTTATTCAGATCTACAGATTCTAACACTTGGATATGCAAATCTTAAACATTCAGGGGGCAATGACACCACAAAAAAGTAAAGCTTTAATAACTAACCTTAAAGAAATACAGTTACTAATAGTAAGTAATCTTAAAGGAGTTCAATAGCTATAAGAGAATACAGATAACAAAAGCAGAGATACAAAAAAGAACACTCAGAAATTCAGGAGTTAAAAATACAACTACTGAACTGGAAAATTCACTAGAGACCCTCAACAGCAGACTCAATCAAGAAGAATAAAGAGTCACTAAACTCTGTGATAAGCCCTTTGAAATAAGTCTGAGGAGCAATAAGAAAAAAATGAATTTAAAAGGCTGAAGAAAGCCTGTAAGACTTACAGGATACCACCAAATGAACCAAAGTATTCATTGTAAGAATTCCAGAAATACACCAGGGGGGAAAAAAAGCTTATTTAAAGAATTAATGGGTGAGTACTTCCCAAAACTGTTGAAGAAAATACATTTCTATTCACAAAGCCCGACAGTCACAATATGGGTTAAACATAAAGAAATTTGAGACACTGTAGACAGAGAGACAGAATCTGGAAGACAGCAAGAGAAAAGTAATGTATGTAGAGATGTATGTAGGAATCTGCATGAGACTATCAGTGGAACACGTATCAATAGGTTGCATACCAGAAAATGTAGGATATTATAATCGTTGCTGAAAGAAAAAAATATTTCCAATCAAGTACACTATCCCTGGGGAAAAGACGGCCTTTCTAAATAACTTCCATAGACAAACAAAATCCGAGGAAGTTCATTACCACTAGATGCCTTACAAATACTTAAAGGAAGTTCTTTAAATTGAAATGAATAGATACTAAACAGCAACTTTAAAGCATATGAGAGTAAAACAGTGATGAAGATAAATATATAGACAAATATAGAATAACATACTTTATTGTACAATACTAAATTGCTGGCATGTAAATCAATTTTCTCCAGAATAAAAGGTTAAAGTCAAAAGTATAAGCACGATCATAATCAAAAAAATTTGTCAATGGATTCATAATATAATAAGAAAGAAATTTTAACCTCAGTAATGTGTGTACAAGGAGTGAAGTATATCTTTATAGGAAAGTCATTATATAATGATAGAAGGATGAATTCAATAAAATTCTAAAGATTATAAATATTTAAGTACCAAAATCGGAGCACCTAACTATATAAAGTCAACACTGACAGATCTGAAGGGAGAAATAAACAGTATACTAGTAAGAAGAAATTTATATCCTCTCTTTATAATGGAGAAAAGGAATTTACTGCAGTTTGGATATAGCCTGTCCTCTCCAGTGTTGAAATCGGTTCTCAAGGTAACAATATTAAATGGTAGTGGGAACTTTAAGAGGTGATTCTATTATTAAGAGTGATTAACATCTTTCTCATATGAGTGATTCCTAGTTACCAGTATTAATTACAGTGACCATGTGTGATTAGAAAGCCATACAGCCCTGTGCTCTCTCTCATCTCTGTGTTTGTGTTGGCCCATCTGGTTTTCTATTATGTTATGGAGCACTGCAAGACCCTTGTCACATGCAGCCAATTGATGACCTTGTACTGCTCAGTCTTCAGAACAGTGGATTCTAACAAATCGATGAATGGGAAAAGGAAATATGGTGTATACATGAAATATTGTAAAGCCTTAGAAACAAAATCCTATCGCTTGCAACATCATCAGTGAACGAGAAGGACATCATACTAAGTGATACGTCAGACACAGAAGAAAAACCTTATATGGTCTCAATTAGTGAGAATCCACAATAACTGAACTCACAGAAATAGAGTGAGTTAGACACAAGCGCTAAAGTGTGTGTCAGAATTAGTATTTAGGAAGCTGGGTTGTAGAGAATCCTTCAGGACATATCCTAAAATTACCATGTCCAGAGGTTCAGGTACAATTTTAGCAATCAAGAACAGAGTCAACAACAGCTGAACCCCACTAAGAATAAAAATGGACTTGAACCCATTTGTCTTTGAACTCCAAACATCAGAGGGTAATGGGAACATGGAATTCAGAGCAGTTGCTCTGTACAACTGGTCTTGGTCTTGTTACCATTTGGATCAACAAAGGCCGCATTTTCTTACTTGTTCCTTCTGTAGTGATATCTATATAAATCTGCTCCTAATTTTAAAATTAATTTCCACCGTTTTATATGAAATATTGTTCTTTGCTGACTTTATAGGACATATAGATGGGAGGCCAATGGATGACAACAAGAAGAAATATCACTCAGAGAAGGATTCTGTGACTAATACAAGTGTGGGTTTTTTTGTCCTGAGGATGATCTGTGAATGTTTTCATTTGTGGGGGGATTGCCTCCACTGAATTAGATGAAAATTGGTTATTGCCACTATTGTTTGGACATTTATGAGTGCTGAGTGAGAAATAGTGATCAGTGAATGGACAAACAGAAGTACAGTGGAAGTTACAGAGCATTTGTTAACAGTGTCTGTACTACCTTCTATTCTGGGTGCTTTCCGACACTTCTGAGGCTGAGAAAATTAAACTCTACTCTTCTCTGGCTCTTCAGTACACAGGGCTTTTAATGGGGTTAGTCTCAGTGAGATACAGTAATGTGATACTTGGAAGGAGAAGTAATAACAAAGGCCACAGGCTTACTATTTCTGCTAATCGACACAGTTATAAAGGTTCTGGGTATTTCTGAAACAGCATTTGCACAGATTCTAGTGTCCTGTAATTAATTTCTGAATATGGAGAAGATCAGGCCATCCGTTTTTGCCTGTGCCAATGTAACAGATGTAAATGTAGCTTTGGGGTTGACAGTACACAGTTTTCTGGCCTAAGGGCTACATAGCTAAAATTCCTGGAGTCTTTGGTTGTAATGACAGTGCTGCAGATCCTTGATTATAACAGAGGTAGACATTCTCCTTGTGGGTTATTTCTAACATATTTTAACATATCCTCCAGGCTTTCCCATGAGTTTGTATAAACTTAATTCCTGTATTTCACTTAAAGTAACCACTCAAGTGCCAGATATCTTCAACAGAAGCCTGATACAAGCAGATGGTATATTGAGAAGTAAGCACCACTAACCAAATCAAACCATTTAATGTCATGAAATTCCATCCTTCCTCACCACAATGAACTGAAAAAGGAATGTGTTGGGAATAGAAATAATGTCAATAGAAATAATTTTGACTGAATAATCAAGAAGTTAAAGGATTTTAATTTTCAATAAGGTCTTCCTTTTCTTATTGTCTTTTCAGTATAGTTAGGTTTGTTGAACTAGTTCATGCCTAACTTGAATGCTGGACCATCAGCTTTATTCAGTAGAACACATATATATTATCTGAATTTCATATTAGTTTAACAGTTACAGTTGGTTACTTGCCACTTACATGTTTGTTATAAAATATATATTTATCAACAAAGTTTGACACCTGAAAAGCAACTATATACATATACATATATATATACACACACATACATCCATATGGATGTTTTCATAGTATAGAGAAGAAAAATGTGCATTATACAGATGATAAAATCTCACAGTTTTAAGAGAAAAATGTCCTTATCTATAAACAGAAAGAAAACATTATTAGGTTCAGTTAAGATCAAGTATGTAAATGTAAACTAGATATTTATAAATTCATTTAATTTTTCTTGTAGTCGGACTGAGAGATTTAAAGAAAGAGACTCAGAGACCCAGAAATTAGGTTAGGTATGTTTCTGAAATGATGGCTGATTGCAAAGGCCCACTCTGGGGATGAGAAGGGCAAGTTACCCACATCAAAACATTGAAAGTCTGATCGATCTAGGAGCTATCTAGTGTAGGTTTCATTAGGATCTGCTGCTTGCATTTCCTTCCTTCTTAAGGATTCTAAAATCTTGCAGAGGCACAATGTCATACACTACAAAGATCACTAAAATCACACATATTTGAGCAATGTATGGGTCAGGAAATATATATTAAATTTATTTGGCTTTGCAAACCTGACTTGAAACAGAACTGGCTCTCACATTTAAGTAGAAATAAACAGCTACCTGCAGCTGCAATTCAGAATTTATTTTCCACATGTTCTAAAGGCCCAGATTATGGTAATTCTAGCACAGAAACATTTTTTCTATAAAATGGCACACTACTCAGCCATAAAGAATGAGAAATTAGAGTCAATCATAGGAAAATGGATACATTTTGAGGATATACTCCTAAGTGAAATAAATAAGTCACACATGTGTAAATACCAAATAGCTTCTCTGGTGTGAAAAACTATAATAGTACTCAAGATCCTAATGGGATAGTTAACAATATGAAATAGGAAGAAAAGAGCTAAAGGTGTAGGGAAAGTGGGAAGGGTAGGGGAGAGGGAATAAGGGAAAAGAAAAAATGTGAGAAAATGAAAAAATGGAATTAAAGTGTTTTTAAATGGTGAGGGGAGGAAAGGGTGAAGGGAGGGTAGGGACAAGGGGAAAAAATGAGAACCAAGACCTGTCATGTAAAGGTACAAGATCCCAGTAATGAATATAACTGTACTGTATACCTAGAATGTACCAATACACTCAATAAAAGAAAGAAACAATTGTAGTAGCCATAAATTGTGCCTTTAAAGACAGTTCACAATCATAGCTGCACGATTTTCTATACTTTTCCATATAATACTTAATATACTGTCTACATGCAATATTTAACATTTGGAGTTATAAGTGAGAATTGATTTATTCATTTATTGTGTCTAATGCTCATGTTTTTTCTTACATTTGGGGAAGATTAAAAACATGCATGTTTAGTAAATGTGGTTTTTTAAATATTTAATTATTAAATTTTAAGCATTAAGTATCTTCCTTAGATAAAGCAAAACATTTATGAAAAATGAAAGTCATGATGGATTACTCAAGTTAATTTCCTACTTTGTTAGGTATGGAGGGAAGTACAACATAAAAAATGCTGTTTTATTTTTAAAGATGAAAACTGTTTATTTTCAAAGTCATTTCTTAGAAATAAAATAATAAAATATTTTATATGAATGGAAATCACATATTTCCCCCCAAATGTCAGCTAAGTAACATGAAATAATTAAATGTTGAATAAAGGATAATTATATCATTAAGAGAGAATTTGTGCATGACATTCTCAGTGAGTGTTCCTTTACCCAAAGCTTGCTTTCCTGTTGCAAGTTTCTGGCAGCTTACAGGACAGAAGAAAATTTTATGATAAAATTACTTCTAAATGTCATAGAGCAAACAGTACTTCATGTTTTCTCATCCCTCTGTGTCCACAGACAGCAGGAAACACTCTTGTTGACTAAGACAGTGTTTGATAATAACCTTTCTCTCCTTGTTATATTACTTGGAGTGCTCATCATTTGAGACATGTAATGTGTTGGGAAGCTCCTACAGGCCACTTCAATTCTCAGGCACCATACCTTCTATATCCTCTCTGCACGCCATTTTTTAAAATCCAACTTTCCAGCTGAGTAGATAGAGGCACACACTATTTTCTGATGTCCTGTGAATTTCTTATATGGAATTGGTAAATAAATGTGAGCTGACCTGTCCACCCGACCCGCCCTGCATACAGTCATATAGGATGCCAAAATATTTTTGCACATGATATTTTCCCTCTTTACGTGTGGGGCCTCATACATTTCAAAAGTTAAATAACATGTTAGAAAAGGAAAACAAAATTGAAAGTACTTGAAAAATTGAGTCTTATAGCTCTTTCAAAGAGTTATATCTTTTAACACAAAATTTTTAACAAGATGTAGAGTAAATCAAGACTTAAAGAAATGTTTGGGTAGCAAGAGTGTTTAAATTTTGGCACTAAATATAGTATACATTTCTGAATATTTATGTGACACTTCAGTTGGATAGTTAACTGGTCAAAAATAATGCTATTGAAAAGCACATACACTGCTTTGTAATAGAATAACAAAATATAATATAGATCCTGACATCAATACAACTAAAGTTGACATCTCCAAATTATCAGAATGTGACTGCATACACTTAATAGAAAAAAATAACTAGATTTATTTTAGAATCTTTAACAAGCATGATGCATATACATGATGAAAATATACTTTCTCATATATGAACATATTAATGGATACATGCATATGATTGCCCTAATTTAAATCCACAAGCCCTTATACATATACATAGTACACACACACACACACACACACACACACACACACACGCACACACATAGAGTTTTGGCCTCTCTCAGAAGAACATATGGCCCAGGAGTGTCCGAGCCTTGAGAAATGTCTTTGTATGAAAGAATTATGCCCTCTCTCTCCCTCTACTAATCCCATAGCATAGGTGAAGGATCAGCAAACAGCCTATGAGCCAAATCCATTCTGGCTCCTATTTTTAAAGGGTCTGAGAGTTAAGCATGGGGTTTGTATTTATAAATATTTTGAAAAATATATCAAAGGAAGAGCAGTACTTCAGGATATGTGGAAATCTTGTGAAATTCTTATTGCAGTAACCCTAATATTTTGTGGAAACACAGCCATGCTCATTGACTTACATAGTACCTAAGGTGGTTTTGCACTACAACAACAAAGTTGAATTATTGTTTTAGATACTACATGTGAGGCTTTGCTTCACAAGGATACTCAGAACACTAAAACTCACAGTGTTGCAGCTACAGATCTACCATTTCAAGTGTCACACATATCTCCATGCTGTGACTTTTTATAGTACTTTTATTGCCCATTTATATCCATTATGTCAGGTTAAAGCAATAGAAAATTATACTTCTAAAAAAATTGCACTTCTAGTATGCTAAGAGACAGTGGAGTGTGGTTTATTTTGCTATCAGATATCAAATAGAATTTAATTTTTTCAATATATAATAATACTATAGCTATGCTAAGGCATATAATAAACTTTGAAATTACTGTATTATTCATCACCATAATATTGATTTATAGTGATAGTTACAAAAATTGTTCTCAATGAACAGAAAAACAAGGTACCAACATTACACTGGAATTCCGATCACAAAAAAGGAAATAAAGGCATGCAGATTGGAAAAGAAGGAATAAAATGATCTTTATTTATATGACTGAATATATAGAAATTTCTAATGCACGAATTAACCAAGGTCTCAGGGCGACAGTCAATATAAAAGGTCAGATTTATTTTTATATGCTAGCAATGACAATTAGTGAAACAGCAACAATTCCTCACAAGGATATTTCAACCGTGACTGGGAGGATGAGCCACTGTGGAAGGCGATATGACAGTTTCTTGTAAAATGACACATCACTTCCCACTCACCCAGCAACTGCATGCCTAGATGTTTATCTAAACGATTTTGGAAACTTATGCCCATAATAACACTTGTGTATCAATGTTTATAAAATGCCAAGGATTTTTTAATGCCCAGGGATGAGACTGAAATTGTTCTGAAAGAGAACATCACCTTCACCATTATTACCATATACTGAATGGCCGTGCTAACAACATAGTCATGTAGTGGGAATTAATTGTTCTAGAAGAAATAGTAGTATTTTGATTAATTTGACCTAAAATAATTAAAAAGGGTGGTTATTGTAGGAGAAGTATTTACGATGCTAAAATTAATTCCAGGACAAATATTTTTGGATCACAAGTAAAGCAAGCTGCTTTCTACATTTCCTGCAAAATCAAAAAAAAAAAACTTTAAAGGTACGAAATATCCACTGCCAACGAGAATTTTAGTAGTTGTAATTTATAAACTCTAAATATATTACCAGGAGCATTTGCAAACAAAGACTGTAAAGGAAACCTCTACATTTCAGTATTCATCTCACTGCATATCTGAGGAGTTTCTACCTGACTCAATCTGAAGTAAGGACTTGGCAATGGAATCGCATGTTCAGAGGAAGACATCAAGACAATTACATGACAAAATCCCACACACGTATTCCAAATGATAAACACTGAATTATGGTCATGACTCAGGGAGTGCTATGAGTTATTACTGTCCATACCAATCAACGTAAAAAGATATTTCAAAGATGAAATGTATCTTGCCTCCAGTGAGGATGGTTGGCTCCTTTGTCAAAGATGAAGTAGCTGAGTACATCTGGAGTTGTTTTTGTGTCTTCCAATCTGTTCCACTGATCCTCAGGTCTGTTTCTTTGCCAGTACCATGCTGTTTTTATCACAAGGCCTTTGTAGTATAGTTTCAAATTGGGAATTATTATACCCACTGCCATGTTTCTGTTTGCCTAGAAAAGCTTTTGTTATTCTACATCTCTTATGGTTCCAAATGAATTTTTGGATTCTTTTTTCTAGTTCTGTGAAATGTAGTGTTGGAATTTCTATTGGCATTGCATTGAGTCTGTATATAGCAGTTTTGGTAGTACGGCCATTTTCACTATGTTGATTCTTCCTACCCAGGAGCAGGGGATATCTTTCCATTTTCTTATATCCACTTCGATCTCTTTTTTCAGAGTGCTCTAGTTTTCAGTGTAGAAGTCTTTTGCTTCTTTTGTTAGATTGATTCCTAGATACTTCATTTTTGGGGGGGTGCTATTGTGAAAGGAATTGTTTCCCTAATTTCTCTCTCGGTGAGTCTGCTATTTGTGTACAAGAAAGCTATAGATTTTTGAGTGTTGACCTTATATCCAGCTACTCTGCTAAAAGTGTCAATTAAGTATAGAAGTCTTTTGGTGGAATTTTTTGGGTCTTCAATATAGAATATCATATCATCAGCAAATAATGACAGTCTAACTTCTTCCTTTCCTATTTTTATTGCTCTAATTATTTTCTCTTATCTAATTGCTGTGGCTAATGCTTCCAGAACTATATTGAAGAGGAGTGGTGATAGTGGGTATCCTTGTCTTGTTCCTGATTTCAATGTGAAGGTTTTCAGTTTTTGTCCATTTAATATGATGTTGGCCTCTTTAATAAATGGTGTTGGAAAAACTATATTTCAACCTGCCAAAGATTAAAACTAAACCCTTATCTTTCACCATGCACCAAACTACAATCCAAGTGGCATAGGAAAAGACTTTATGAACAAATCTTCAGTAGCACAGGAACTATCAAAAAGAATCAACAACTGAGATCTCATCTTATTAAGAAACTTCTGCACTGCAAAAGAAACCATCAACAGAACTAAAAGACAACCTACAATGTGGGAAAAAATTTCTACCAGCTAATCCTCAGACAAAGGACAATTACTTAGAATATATAAAGAACTCAAAGAAATCAGCCCCCCCCAAATATAAAGATCCAATTCAAAAATGGGTATCTGAAATGAGCAGACATTTCTCAGACATAGAAGTGAAAGCAGCAAGTAAATATATGAAATATTGTTCCACATCACTGATCATTCAAGAGATGCGGATGAAAACAACACTGAGCTTCCACCTCACCCCACAAAGAATGGCTGCTATCAAGAAATCAACCAATAACAAATGTTGGCAGGGTTGTGGGGAGAAAGGAACACTTCTTCTTTGTTGTTGGGAGTTCAGACTAGTGCAACCACTGTGAAAGTCAATATGGAGATACCTCAAAGAACTAGGATCAGAGGGTCATTTGACCTAGCCATCCCTCTGCTGAGTATCTTTCCAAAAGAATTAAAAGAATCATATCACAGTGATAGATGTGCACCTATGTTTATAGTGGCACAGTTTGTAATAGGTAAAACTTGGAAACAGCCCATTTGCCCATCAGTTGGAGACTGGATAAAGATGTGTTTTTTTCTATAAAATGGAATACTACTCGCCCATAAAGAATGAGAAATTAGTCATTCATAGGAAAATGGATACATATTGAGGATATACTCCTAAGTGAAATAAATAAGTCACACATGCATAAATACCAAGTAGTTTCTCTGGTGTGAAAAGCTATAATGGTACATAAGATCCTAATGATATACTTGACAATATGAAATAAGAAAAAAATGTTAAAGGTGTAGAGGAAATAGGAAGGTTAGGGGAAAGGTAACAAGAGAGAAAAAAAACATGAGAAAATGAAAAAATGGAAATAAAGTATTTGTAAATAGGGAAGGGAGGAGGAGGTGAAGGAAGGGCAGGGATACTGGGAAAAAATAAGAACCAAGACCTGTCATGTAAGGGTACAAGATCCCAATGATGAATATAATTGTACTGTGTACCTAAAATGTACCAATAAACTCAATGAGAAAAAAAAGCAAAGATGAGATGTAGAAAAATCTCCTCACATGACTGAATATTAACATGTAATTCAGAAGAAAAGGAATGTTAATTTTGAACTAAAATTATCTAAATGTTATCTGTGAACCTGAATTAGAAAAATTGCTCAACTGTTTTTATTATGCCTCCTTTGACATTATCAATAAAAATATGGAAATCTGTTTTATCCGTTGTTTATAATGCCTCCATTTCTTTGATTTCTTTTTGTGAGCCATGGTCAATACTATATCAACTATCTAATTTTTTACAAAAAAGTTAGTCAACCTTTGAATTAGAGTTAACATCTACGCCTTCTCCTTATAGCTGCTACTGTACTCTAGGGATCAGAAGAAAACTGAATTCTACTTTCCAAATGGGAGTTAAATGGATATGAGATAGTTTCTTGTCTCAATGCCACATGTATTTCTGCTATCAAAATTGGAAATTGGACTATCTCATCTCATAACATAACTGGAGTTAGTTATTTTAAACTACCTGTAGTTCCAGTCCATTAAACAGTAAATGGGTTTTGGTGAACCTACGTTCTGAAGCAATGTTTTAAGTTGATTTCCTAAGAAAATGACTACCAGGTTCCTAAAACATGACTAGTAATCACAGTTGCAGAATAGAGTTCTATTACAATTTTGAAGCTACCTATAAAGATTTTTTTCCTTTAAATGAGACAGCATCATCAACAGTTTATATTATCCTCTTCCAGTTTCTAATTCCAGTACAATGTTCTAACTTCCCCAGATTTCATTATTAAAAAAATGTTTTTCAAAATCACTTTGGTAACTGGATCATCAGATCAATAAATGACATTACATACAAATAAGTTAATGTTGATTAAATGCACTAAGAGTAAACAGCATCATTACATTATTGTCTCCTTGTAAAATTTAACTGCTGATATGAAATAATGCTCTGTTCCATTCTGGAAACCAAAGTGAATCCCAGACAGGAAAGCAGCTCATTCCCTTAGGTAGGTAATTATACAATGAAACCCACATGAATCTCATTAATGAGCAACCCAAGGTAATGAACAGATCCCACAACATTCTTATTAGCCTAATACAGTAGTACTAGAGGTAAAAAATAAACAATTCCACACTGAATACACCAGATAATCAGGTCTTAAGTACAATGTTAGACTGAGTGTATAGAAGAAAAATATAAAGCAAAAAAAGACAGAAAAAATAAGCACACATGTAACAGATTTACTTATTCATCCATCCAACCACACATCTAAATATTTTTAAAGTTTTCTTTATTTATTGTAGAGATGAGTCAGCATTCATTTCTCAGTTTGTTTTTTCCATTTTATTACCATCTAGTTACTCATGTGACAAATATTTATTGTTTTTACTAGTGTCTGAACAATTAGCTCAGAAATAAAAATATATCCTACATATCCACTAAGTGAAAAGGTAGCAAATGTCTAACTATGGAAATATATAAATAGATGATAATTCATTTCTTACATTGGAGAACTTTTACAATTCAAAATTATTTTACCTGTTTCATGCCATTTGTGAACCTGAGTGGCCCTTTTTCAGTAAGGAAGAATTATCTTCATTTACACTTGAGAAAACCAATACTAAGCCCCAAAGACTTGAGGAAAGTTCTATGTAGTAATTTGAATTCTGAGTTGAGGTTTAGAACTTCCTATACAGCATCAAATCTATGCAACTGTTTTTAATAAAGTTGATGTTAAATAGCTTGCGTTCTTCCATGTCAACACGTTTAAGAAAAACTATCAAATTTTCCTCACTGAAGAAGCAGTTCCTGGGTTTCCATTGCCTTTAAATTCCTTTTCATTTACTTTCCCTTCAAACCAAATGTGATTCCAAATAGTACTGTTTTTAATGCAATCTCACATTCAATACCTTCTTCTCTATTTCTTCAACGAAATACTCCTCCACATTTTTCTTTACTAACTTTGATACTGTATCATAACACTCACCTTCTCCCACAGCCTGAAAGCCTGTGGACTGAACACAATTTTCCTGACAAACATTACTAGGCTACAGTGCAAACAATATTGGTCTAGGAAGAATACTACTTGATCTTCAAAACATGTAAGGTTCTTCTTTTGATAAATCTCCAATGTCTTGATTTAGACCGCTGTGGAGCTGTCACATGAATTTTTAGTAATGACATTTTGTGGGGAGAACTCCTAATAAAACAATGTCTAACCTTCATTAGCTGTGTACTCTATGCCAAGTATCCTGTTCATCACTTTATGTGATTAATTCATAGTCCTCAATAACTCTCAGTAAAACAGATATTCTCACTTTCAAGTTACAGAGGCGGCAACAAAGTACTTTGGATGATAGCCTGGGCTCTCTAGCTGGCTATCAATCAGAGTGTGATTCTTAATACCATCACTTTCTTTCATCTATGAAAATCATGATTTTTTTTTCTCTTTTTTTGTACCCTTATATTATATACATATGTGCTTATGTGTGTATAAATGTATGTGTGTTTGTGTATTTACATGTATTTATGAATCTGTAAATGTTTTAGATGAGTTTATCTGTGTCACAGTCAATTTTTGCAAATACAACAGAATGCTCAAGAGTGGAGTAAAATTTATGATGAACAGAAATAGCTGCATATTATTTGATAGTTCCATTTTTTTTATTATATACATATGTGCTTATGTGTGTATAAATGTATGTGTGTTTGTGTATTTACATGTATTTATGAATCTGTAAATGTTTTAGATGAGTTTATCTGTGTCACAGTCAATTTTTGCAAATACAACAGAATGCTCAAGAGTGGAGTAAAATTTATGATGAACAGAAATAGCTGCATATTATTTGATAGTTCCATTTTTTTTGTACCAGTGATCAAACTCGGGACCTTGCGCTTGTGAAGCAGGTGGCAGAACCACTGAGCTAAATCACTGGCCCCCAATTTTCTTAACTCAAAGACTTTCTATTGAAAATGTTTTATCCAAAATCAATCAGTAAATTTATAAGGTTTATGTTATCTTTTCTGCCTATAAAGTGATTTGTGACAACTTATTACAGTTAGTACTTTGCTTTGGTTAATTATTGGTTTTTAGCCCAAAATCTTGACAAATAATTGTCCAAAATAAGGTCCACTAACTATAAGCCAAGTCCAAATTTGAACCATTCAGCTTTTTATAAGAAAATTTCACACCATTTACCATTTCTTCATGAGTAGTATGACTGCTTTCATGCTGCAAGGGCTGATTTAAGAAGGTTTGACAGAAGCCTCGTAACTGAAAGTTTCAAAATATCTACTAGCTGGCTTTTTCCTCAACTAAATGCTCTTTGAAAAAAAAATCCATTTCCCTTATTATTTTTTTTAATTGCTAGCTTTTTATTTCTTAAGAAAGTTTCTATTTGTCTGATTTATTTCTCCTAACATTATAATCTCAAGGAAAATCCATTTTCCTGCAAATGAGTCATGTCTATTCCCTTTATAGCACAGAGGTCCTCCGTTGTGTACAAATACTACACTGTCTTTATTCAACTGCTGATGGACATACATCATACAGTTTTTCTTATATTAGAAGCCCAAAATGTGAATAAAGAGCAAAATAAAAGACAGATATTAGCAAATAGGGAGACAGATCTTTTGCAAAAGGGAAGGGAATCAAGAGATGGAGAGAGGAGAGAGAAGGAAAGGGGATACAAAATTACGATATGGTATATACAGGCACCAGCTACCCGGGAGGAATATAACCACTATAGACCGAAACCATGTACTGATAAAGGTTTTTAAATAAATACATGGCAAAAGCAGAGCCTTTATTGTTTTTTATTTTCTCTAACATTGCTATCAGCCCTTATTGTAATTTAGGATCATCTTGGTAGTGAAGTTAAAGCACCAGTTATTTTTCAGAACTGGTATTCTACACTTTTTAAAATCCCATGTATGGTGTATAAAGATTTAAAACAGTCCTTCAGAATGATACTTTTATTTAGGGGAGAGTGGTATTCCTATCTTCAGATGATGTTGCAGAACCTACCTTTGGAAGCAACTTCTATAGAGAATTGGAATCTTCCCTGATGGTGAGAAGATATTCTGTAGCTGAACTTCACACTTACTTTTTAGGCTTTTGGACTGTTGATTTTTCTGGGAGTAGGTGATAGTTTTCTTTGTTGTAGGTATTTTTAGTTTGTGTTACACTAGAGAAGAGTAGAATTAATCAAGAGGCAGAAACCTGCATTGTTAACAGTCTGTAGTGTTTCTGGATGTTTATCCTGTTTCTTGCTTTCAGAATATGTAGAGTCGTACTGTATTTCATATTCATATCAGTTTAGGAAGTATATTCATTACGGGCTTCTAGAGCAACAGAAACAATAGAAACTATATGTAAAACTATGCAAGGGGATTTATTAGGTAGGCTTCCAGAACAGGGGGGTGACAATCTACAATAGCTATCTGCAAGCTGCAGAACCAGAGGTCCAGTCACTGCTCAGCCCAAGAAGACGGAAGCTGCAAAACAAGCAGGGTTAATGATGGAGCACCAATGTCAATGGCCTGGAAGGAAGCTCACCTGAAAGCCATTGGTGCAGGTGTGTGTTGGAAGGCTGAAGAAACTGGAGACCTGGTGATCAGTGTCCCAAGGTAAGGAAAGCAAAGGGCACAATTGCTCAGAAAGACTGGCATTTTCAAAATGGGCACGTGTCCATCTTCTCTCCCTTTTACTAAAAAAAAGGTTATAAGCCTAATGGTTGGTGTTACTCACAGTTAGGGCGGGTCTTCCCCCTTAGTTTGCTGGCCTGCATGTCAGTCATGCACAAACACACCTGGAGGTGTGCTTTACCAATCTGCTGAGCAGTTCTTAATCCATTCAAGCAGACACAGCACTATTAAAGCTCACAAAAAGCAAGTAGCTGATGGTATAGATGTTTCATTCCCAAATTCTCATACATATTTATTCCAGTCAGAGCTAAAGAGAACCGAAATTGTTTGTTGAAGGTTTTAATTGAATACATTTTCAACTGGATTTTACCTCAATTGTAAAAGTAACCAAAATAAATTCCATTTATTTAGCACTTTTTAAAAAGTTATAATTGAAGACTGGTTTTACCAAACCAAAAATGTCCAATAGAGAAAACAAGTCAAGCATCTTTTACATGATTATTAAAATTGTATAAAGTTACTTTTTAAATTTGATTATCCCAGTTTCCTTTAGTCACGGTAATAACTTTAATGGCCTGTATCATCTAGTTAGGATGGAGAAGTTTTCATGGTCAACAGACTGTTCTTAAGCATATCATATCATTATAAATTGTTGGTGAATACTCATTTTTTTAATTTTAAAATTTGTCTAGATATCATAAATGTGCAATTATTTTTATTCTAAATTATTACTTCAAACACCCAGCATATGCCTTTTCTTTCTTTCCTTTTTTTTTGTTGGGGGAGTACTAGGGATTGAACCCTCTGGGCCTTTTCTCTGAGGTACTACCCCAACTTTTACACAAAATTATTGTGGAGACACAGTCTTGCTGTGTTTCTTAGGCTAAGCTTGAACTTTTGATCCTCCCACCTCACCTTCCCAGAGTGCTATCATTATAAACATACACTGCTCTGCTTAGATACATTATATCCCTTTTCTTCTAAAGCTATCCCCAAAGAGAAGAGAATAGATGTTGAATTTTGTCTAATGCCTTTTCTGCATGTATTGAGAGAATCATATGGTTTTTGTCCTTCACTTTGCTAATATAGTGTATTACATTTATTTACTTATGTATGTTGAACCATCCTTGCATCCCTGGAATAAATCTGACTTGGTCAGAATGTATGATCTTGATGACCCTCTGTATTCTGCTTGCTAGTATCTTATTAAGGATTTTTGCATCTATATTCATTAAGGAGATTGGCTTGTAGTTCTCTTTTTTAGTTGGGTCTTTCCCTGGTTTTGGAATCAAAGTAATACTTGCTTCCAGGAATGAATTTGGAAGTATAGCTTCCCTTTCAATTTCATTGAAGAGTTTAAAGAGTAGTGGCAGTGGTTCTTCTCTAAATGTCTTGTAAAATTCAGCAATGAATTCATCAGGACCTGGGCTTTTCTTTGTTGGTAAAGTTTTAATTACATTCTCAATTTCACTGATTGCAATTGGAGTGTTTAGAATTCTTTATCTTCTTCTTTCAACTTTGGTAATTCAGTTTCTAGAAATCTGTCCATTTCTTCTGTGTTTTCTATCTTATCAGAGTACAGTTTCTCAAAGTAGGTGTTGACGATCTTCTCGATTTCTGTTGGATCTATTGTGACTTCACTTTTTTATTCCTAACTGCATGATAGGGAGGTGGGTGTAGGGAGGGCAGGGGTAAGGGGAAAAAATGAAAACCAAGACCTGTCATGTAAAGGTACAAGATCCCAATGATGAATGCAACTGTACTGTATACCTAAAATGTACCAATAAATTCAATGAGAAAAAAGAACAGAATAGGTTTGAGTACAATAAAGACGTAGATGAAAATTTCTTTACCCAGAAGAAAATAATGAAACTATTGTAAAAATTGAAGAGCAGTCCAGAAATCTCAATTCTAATACATGCTGATTTTTATTAAATGAATATTCCTCCTATCCTAATGAAGTATAATCATTGCTTTCATTATAACAAAATTTTGCTAAGTCAGGTCAAATATTGATTTTATGTTCTCATGTGAATGCCAAAATTGCAATGTTTAAAAAGACAAAACCAAACAAGACCACTGGGAGAAAACCCAGAAATTCAAGTATGCCACAGGGAGAACTCTAGAATATGTTAGTCAGTGAGATTTTTCTTTCTTAAATGTCTAACTTATCTATATGTTTAACTTATCTATATGTTAGGTTCTATTTTCAGCTTGAAGAATGCTGCTATAAAAGATTTGGTACTTGTGGCCAGGGATTTAGCTCAGTCCTGCTGCACCTGCCTCATAAGCGCAAGTTTGATCCCCGGTACCCAATAAAAAAGAAAAATAAAGTTGTGGTACTTAATCTCTTACAGACTCAGAGCTTCATGTTTGCAAAATGCCTTCACCTCTAATCCTGAGCCTTTAGAGATAATTCCATTCAGAAGAGTTAATCATATTTTTTATGTATGTTGAAATAAATTTTAGGTCAAACTAATTTTTAAATCTAAACTATATGTATACAGCCAGTGCTCAGTAGGTTTCAGAAGAAAATCTGGCCCTCTGTTTTTGTAACATAAAGCTTGGAATAATATTTCACAATTGTAAGCCAAAAATTATGAATCACATCTTGGACTGAGGTGTAATCAGGTTAGACTGCTGATTGAATGTTGTATGGGAAGAAAGTAAAATGACTATCTCTCTGCTACATAGACTTCTTTCAGCAGGGTTCTACTAAGACATTACAAACACTCATGCAGAGTTCAAGTTTGTAGCCATTTCACCATGTGCATGTACTGTGGAACAACAACCATCCAGGTTTCTAAGAAACAATGGGCGCGTTGTGCTTCCAAGAAAGAAGAAAGGAATGTAAATTTCTAAACCTATCAGACATTTAATCACTCTGATATTTCAGTACCATCCTCTTATTGGCACTTCTTTAAGAAAAAGAGTGTTAGTGGTGGCAGTTACAAAGCAGGCATAATAATGATCACTGCAAACTTTGTTCTACCCTGTGGGATTTGAGGGTGTTTGAAAGAAATGAAAGCAAATCTGCATTAAAATGCCATGTATTTGTGGGTAGGAACTCAGCAGAATAATCTTTATCTGCCTGCCACAGCATGTAAGGCTATATGTATAGGAGATGAATGTGGTATATATGAGTTGAATCTAAAAATGCCTGCATAGTATTTATAAAATTTTAAAGCCTTTTCCTACTACTTAAACAACTATTGTTGTTTACGCTGTACACTTTTATTTTCTGATTCTGTCCCTCTTTAAAAAAAATATGCACAAATTGGCAAAGCCTCTTTTTTTTTTTGATACCAGGGATCGAACTTGGGACCTTGTGCTTGAGAGGCAGGCAGCAGAATCACTGAGCTAAATCCCCAGCCCAAAGCCTGTTTTTTTTTAAGTGTTTATTTTTTTCAATTTATGTCAGTTGTGTCAAATTCTAAGCTTATGTTCCAGCTTTTTTTGCTATTAATGTATGTGCTTTTGCTGTTTTCTGGCCAAATTTCCTTCATTTCTGCAATAATGTCCTAAAAGCAAATTTTACTTAGCTCTTAATTACATCTTGCTATAACTTTTTACCTTGGTCATTTTCTCTTGTTAATACAAAGTTCTTGAGAGCAGATGCAGTGTCTATAGCAATATCTATATTAGTAAAAAAGTGTATATGTTAAACAATGTTTAAATGAGATTAAACATAGCTATCTTCTCAAATATTTGTTGTCTCTTTATAATGAATACTTTCGAAACCTCCTGTTTTGCTTTCTGAAATGTACAGAACAATATCATTTCTTTATAATCACCCTCTTTAATACTGCATATCAGATTATCTCCCCAGCTCTCTCAGCCACTAGTCATAATCATGCTACTTTTAACTTCTGTGAGATCGACATTTTCAGATTCCATGTGCAAGTAAGATCATTCAGTACTTGTGTTTCTGTGCCTGGCTTATTTTGCCTAACATGGTGATCTCTGCTTTCGCCCCTTTTGTCACAAATGGTAAGATCTAATTCTGTGTTATATCTGGATGGTATTCCATTATGTATGTGTACCACTTTTTCTCAATCCATTCCTCACTGACAAACACTTGGGTTGTTCCCAGTTTTGACTGTTGTGAGTAGTGCTACAATGAACATTGGAGTGTAGATACCTCTTGGACATATAGATATCATTTCCTTTAGATTTATATACATTCATAGGGTTGCTGGATCATCTGATAGCTCTATTTTTAATTTTTTGAGCAATTTCCATACCGCTTTCCCTAGTGGCTGTACTAATGCACATTCCCAGCCAAAGACGGCCAGAGCTCTCTTTCCCACAAGCTCCATAGCCCTTGTTATCATTAGTCCTTTTGTTGCTAGCCATTCTTCCCGGGGTGAGATGACATTCCATTGTGTTTTTTATTTCTGTTTCCCTGATGAATATGGGTGTTCAGCTTTCTGATGCACCTGTGAGCCATTTGTATACCTTCTGTTGAGAAATATTTATTCAGATCTATTTGTTATTTCTAAATTAGATTTTGGGGGGAATTTCACTATGGAGTTGAGAAGCTCCACAGTACTCTGCATATCAGCCCAGTTCAGATGTGTGATTTACAAATATTTTTCTCCAATCTGTAGATTGTCTCTTCACTTTCTTGGTTATTTGCTTGACTGTTATGTGAAGTGTTTTAAATGGGAAATACAAATAGAAATTGATGCTTCTTAAATAATATCCTCATTGGTAAAAGTGAAAAGAATGCATAGCCATAATAACAAATGTGGAGCCATATGCGGAAAAACAATCATTGAGTGGCAATGAGGAAAGAAAGATATTCAATTTTTCTAATCTAAATGCTAAGAAGTTTAATGTGTAACTAGCTGAATATTTATATATCCTGAATATTTATATTAAATGTTTCTGTGGGAAATGAAAAAAACACTGTTAGCTGCCTCAAAGACATAAACTTAGGTAAGAAAATTCTGTTTCTAGACTCTAGAAACCATGGGTCCAAAGGCTGAATTCTGGACACAGGTAACTAAAATGTCAGTAGGATTCAGTAGGAATTCAACAAATACTTGACATGAATATTGAAATCTGACTACTGTGTATAGGTCAGAAGCACGAAGAAGCTAAGAAAACATTAGAAGGAAGCAAAAGCAGTAAAGGAAGATCCCATCCTGCTCTGGAAGATTGGGAGGTAGATACCTATGCAAGATACTTACCTGTGAAGAGCTTCAAAGTGTAAATCGTATCACAGGTGGAACAAAATGCAGAAGCAAACAGAAAGTAGGGAAAGGACATGTTTGAAAATACTTAAATTATTAAATTGAGTTAAATGTAATTAAGAAGGACAAGTGCGGGAAAGTGTTACTATGAAATGTGAATAGCATTCAGATGATAGATAACGAAAGGCCTTACATATGTTAATAAATTAAAAGATGTTAATCAAATGTATGATGCATTCACCAAGTAGCTGAAGAGTCACATCTGGCATGTAAAGTTGGCAATAGTGAATTTAGACATTACAAACATAGAAACAATAGGTATACATAGAGATCACACATAGAGGAAAAAGAGAACATTGGAAAAAGAGGAGGGTTGAAAACTGATTCATGATTTATCTATTTTAGAGTTTACCTATTTTACTTTTTCACCTGTTTTTATTTACACTTTAGAGAACACGAATAAAATGGATGCAAAAGAGAAATATTCATATCAGAGAAGTTGAGCGCAATGTTGGGGAGTAAAAGAAAAAACACAGCATGGAGAAGGGCATGTTTGCAAAGAATGAAGTATTCCAGAGAGGTCATGGGTCATTTCCAGACTCTGAAAAGGCACCACTAAGTGTTAAAAAGAGAAAAGTGCAAGTGGAAAACAGTGAAGAAAAAAAGAGAGAGGGAAAAGAGAAAAAAAGTATTTTCAGTCTAGACTCCTCCACACACACACACACACACACACACACACACACACACACGCATTCACACACACACACACACACACACACACGAGGACAGGATCCCATGAAAAGAAATAGATGATGCAAGACAAGGGAATACACAAGCAAGGCGAGGTGAAATGACAGCAGCAAGGGAGAGGTTCGACTCAGGAAAGGGAAAGGAATACAAAACAGATTCTAGTTAAATACACAGGTGAATCTTAACAAAAGGTGGACAGAGTCAGTGGAAATTACTTCAAATGGGAGATCACAACAGTGGAAATTAATTAGTAGGAGATAGATTGTTACCTATATGTCATGAGGACAAGTAAATTTAGGACTTTTAAAGTTTTCTAAATTTTCTAAGTAAGAGAAGAGGAAAATTTAGTGGAGAATAACATGTTTGCTGAAAAATAAAAACAATTTTCTTAGGCAGAACAAGAAATTAGCTATTTGTGTATTTACAGTGAACTTTATATCCTTGGTTAATGATATTTTAATACAACTATCCAGCTTTGGCATAAATTATATTAGTACATGAAAGGTGAAGAATTTTTGAATTAATGTTGATAATAATGATAGTTATAGGAAAGTTGATTGCACCAAAGAGATAGCAGATCCTATAATACTAAGACTTTACCGAGTGTTTAACCAATATCAAGATTTTGGGTAACCAACATATACCATTGTATTGAGCCAGTGAAATCCCTGAGATTCTTTGGGAGAACAAGACAGACTGCATAAAAATGAACATAAAGGAGAGGGATAGAGTCATAAATTTTAAAATGCAAGTTCATTTGTCTTTGTATAAGCACTGCTGGATAGCTAGTTTAAAGATAAGCAAAAGGTCAGAAGAATGGAAAAATATTAACCATCCTAATCCACAAAATGTAAAATCACCAAACAGCATGGCATTCCGGGTGATAGAACTGGCAAGGGCATAGTAACTTAGAGAATACATAAACTTAGGAGTGACTCACCTCCTGCCAGGTAAAAAGACTTGTTAGAAAATGGTTAATATTTGGTGAATGCATTGATTTTTCTCTTTGGGTAAATGGTTACAGGGAAGCTGGATTGCCAAGTAGTTCTATGGTATTTCGGTATCAAAAGAAAAGAATATGGGGCCGGGGATTTAGCTTAGGGGCACCATACTTACCTCTTCAGTGCAAGGTCCTGAGTTTGATCTCCAGTAAGAAAGAAATGAAAGAAAGAAAGAAAGAAAGAAAGAAAGAAAGAAAGAAAGAAAGAAAGAAAGAAAGAAAGAAAGAACAAAAGAAAGAAAGGAAGAAAGAAAGAATAAGAATATTGATCAATTTAGAAATTTATTTCCAAGGCGAACATCTTTTGCAGTGATATGCAATTGCTTTCAATGACGTCTCTTTGTATTCAAAAAGAGCCTGTTAAATGTAGAACATAGCCTACATCTTAGTAAACCTAGAAGTGGCCATGGGGGATGTTACCCCTTGTATCTAGATGTCCCTCAAAGCTTTATTTGCTCATAGAGGGGGCTTTAAAGAGGTGGCTGAATCTAGGGTGTGTGGATATGGATGAAGTGGTACTAAATTAGTCGGCTGATTGGTTTAGCATACTTCTGGGTGTGGATAATGAAAGGCCCACCCTGGGTGTCGTTGGCACAAACCAATAGGCTTGTATCTTGAATGGAATAAAAGGGAAAAGGAGGATGGCCTCCTTGCTGCTTCCTGCTTTCGGCCTGCCACGCCCTGAACTGCTGACTGTGGACTGAAACCTCAACAGACAGTGAGCTAAAATAAACTTTTTCTCTTTCATTTTGTGGATGTTGGGCTGAGTAGTAAAATTGTCATGCAAATAAAGTAGAAAAAGCTACTGCTTTGTAAGTTTGCAATGATACATTCCTTCTGATTCTTCAATATTGTATTGCAAGGAAATATTTTGTTTTGGAGTGTTTTGATTTCAATTATATGAGAAAAAACAGCTTGCCTTTTGGAAGGTATATCAAAGCAATAAAAGCTTCTTGATCGCAGGAAAGGTCTCACTGGAAATTGCTTGACAAAGTAAAATATTTAAATGAGCAGAACTCATGCACTATTAAAACAGAGACAGTTTATCTTTTAATTCAGCAATAATTTAAGCCCATCTGAATCTGTATTGTTTCATAATTTTAATAATGAAAGGTAATGTGCTGAATATTACTTAGAAAGAATATTTCTGTATCTTTCATTGCATTTTTACAGCAAAGAACATTTATCTCCGGTGAATTATACAAAATTAGTATTTTATGCTTCCAGAATTCACACACATTTTGGTCTCTATTCAAGATACTTGAGAGCAGCATGAAATTAAATTCTTAGTAATAGAAGACTACTTCAAAATGGTGGGGAATCCAGAAAAAAAAAAAAAGATAGGCTTGAACAAATTGCATGAGATAATAACCTAGAACAAATTACATGAAATAATTTAATAAACAACCAGCATGATATTTTGGTGATGTAACCTGGGGAAAAGTAACTTGGGTAGAAAAAGATGCAAAAAATAAAACTTGAGGGCCAGGGATTTAGCTCAGTGGTTCCACCACCTGCTTCACAAGCGGAAGGACCTGAGTTCAATCCCCAGTACCAAAAAAATAAATAAAAATAAATAAAACTTGGGTCTAACAAACTTACTGAAACATATTCAAAATTTAATTCATGAAATTAGAAATCCATCCACACCTAATACTGAGCAAATAAATACATAGATATACAAACAAGAGATTAAGCAGAAGAATTTAAAATATTAGAAAAACTCTCAAATTCAAGGATCTATATTCATTTAATTATTCAACAAACTTAGTGTCTACCATACATGAAAGTGTACCTCCTGGACTAGAACTCAGCAACCTATGAATTGTTCAGTTTAGTATGGGAAATAATCAAAGAAAAAAATAATTTAAACTTCTGTTTAAATTCCTATTCAATGCTATAGATATGCTTACAATTATTTTTACATGCAAAACATAGCATACTATGAAAGCAAAATTCTAGATATGTATGAAGCATAACGGTGTGGAAATTACAAAGGCTTCATCTGCTGACAGCTTGGACTCAACTCCAGCTCCATAAGTAACAAGTTGTAAGTTACTTTGGTGTCTCATCTATAAAAAAGCATAATGCTATCTAACCCCCAAAGTCATAATAAGGATTAAATGAGATGGTGACACATATTAAAGCATATTTCACAGTTAATAATCACTTGTTAAATGTTGACTAAGCAGTTATAATTTATTGTAGCACTAGCAGCTATGCATATTAGAAAATCATTAATTCTGACCAGGGAAAGTATCACAAAAGAGATGATATTTGAATTATGCTGCAAAGGATGAGTAGATGATTGCAGAAAAGATTATAGAAGTGTGACCCTACAAGACATAGACATGGGAAAAGGATATATCAAAGCGGTGACTTCTTTGCCAGTTTCTTTTCTTCTATCAAACTTTCAAAATTTTGAACCACAAGATAAAATGCTGGGTTCTGTCCTCTTCTTTTTCTATACTCTTTGAACAGTGAAAACTCCTTTGATCATAAATTCCGATATAAATTCTGATTATTATCAAATTTCTATCTATAAAACCAATCTCTTTTTAGTAATTTAGGCCAAATAAACAACTTCCAGTCTCTCATTTCATTGATTGGCATCCACATCCACAAAGTCGCAGAAGCCAGCACCATGTCAGTGATCCTTTCCCCAGTGCCCATGGTCATATACCAGGAAGACATCTAGATATCTCATTTTATCTCCAAAATGTGTCTTTACTACTATGTCATCTCTCCGTGTCTATTTTAGTGGCTTCTTGTTTCATTTTGGTCCTTCCAGAAAATACCAGTTCTTGTCTTTTACAAATATAAATTGGATTGTGTCATATTCTTCTTAAAAGCTTTAGGCAGTATTACTATGGTAGCAAAAAATAAGCAGGACTTACAGACTAAAGCCCAGAAGGGTCTGTCCCCTACCTAAATTTCCAGATTTATTTTTCTTCCTTGCAAAGGTCAGGCCTCATCTTTGAGTTTTGTGAGGTGGGCAAGAAATTTCCCATTCCAGATATTCTCAGCCTGGGATTTTTACACATGGTCTTCACAACTACCAGTCTCCATCTAGGAGAAAGAGGGGGGAGGGAGAGAAGGCAAAAGGAAATAAAAATAATTAAAATAAGTTTCGTTCATGTACCTACTCCCCATGATGAATGTTATTATGTACTACAAACAAGCACTAGTAAACATAATTCTTAAAAAGTGCATATCAACTTGGCTATAAAAAATTTGCTATGAGATCTTAACAAATCCATATTCACCATAAATTTGGGTCTATACAGAAGATCTGAGGGCCAGGGATTTAGATCAGTGGCACTGAACCTGCCTTGGAAACACAAGGTGCAGGGTTTGATCTCTAGTACCAAGAAAAAAAAATGTTTTGAGTTATTTTATATTTAAAAGTAGGAAAAATTTATTGAGGGAAAGAAAGCTTCTGTTTGAGAGAGACAGAAGGGGGACCAGAAAGCAGGTTGCCCAAGATATTTTGTCCAAGATCTTTTATACAGCAAAGCTATGTGGCGAGGCAGGTACAAAGTGGGATAAAACTATAAGACCCAGTGGAAAATTACAAGGTGGGCATGAGGTGGGGCAAAACCATGACCAACCAATAAGATTACGAGTACAGTCACCCAGGTAATATTGATTAAGTGGGGGTTAGATGGAGGAGCAAGTCAGGTAGCAAGGGTACAAAGATTTTCAGTAAGGGTGGGGGTCAGGGATGTTTCCTGGAAAGGCTGAGTTGAGACCTACCCATGCCCCCCTACCCAGGTGATTGAAACTTATTTAGAATATCAATCACTGCTATTTATCCCCAGGGAAAGCAAAAGGGTATAGTAGTTTCTCTCCTTTTACAATTCTGGCCTTCACTGAATGTGTCTTGATTGTTCTCCGTGTTGGTTCATTGCTGTGTTGGCTCCTTGAGGGTGGTCCTGCCTAATGGCCTACAAGATATCTAATTACCTATCTGCAATATTAATTACCTATCTGCAATATCTCCCCCTCTGAAGAAGTGCCCCTAACTGCTGTGCGGGGAGCAAAGGGCAAAGACAGCTCTGACTACTTCCAAATGAAGAGGGTTGTAGTTGTGATCAGCAGTTAGAGTTACTCTCCAGAGGGTCTATCTAAAGGACATCGGTAGGTGCCAGCTGTTATTATCTTGGTAGCTGCATAGCTTCTAAATCTACAGGAGTCAAAGCCAAAGAGACAGTGAAGAATGCATGGGCCAAATTATAAGGTCAGAAGGATTGCTATGAATATAGCCCACAAGGAAGATAAGGAGAAGGTCCAGAGGACTTCAGAATCCAACATAGAAGTCATATAGCTTAGCAGTTATGAGCTGTTTACAAGGTCTATCTGGTGGATCCCAGGAAATGAAGTCTAGCACGTTTGTCATTGGTTCCATTTGCATGATTGATTGGAGTTTGGCAGCCTCTGCTCAAGAATTAACAAAACTTTTAAAAAATTAATGTATGCATAATCTAAGTATGATCACACTAGAATGAAAGGGCAGGTAGGGGAGAAAGTCACACTTAGAAATTGAAATAGTGATTGAACCTGCTGGTCTTAGATTCTTTCATTGATCAGGTTATCTATAAGTCTGATACTTTGTCATTGGTCTCTCTAGTTTTAGCTGTAAGGTAAGAGACAATTTGAAGAACAAATTTCACTAAGAAATATAAAACTCTAGCTGGGCTCTTACAGTTTTTACCATAGTTTTTTTCCTAATGATCCATAACCATGTTCAGCTACTGGTGGAGCTGAAAACTGTCAGAAGGGGTCAGTGACTGGAGACCCTTTTTATACCTAGCTTTATTACTATGATATTATTTTATACCTCTTTTGGTTATTCTTTTCTTCTGGGTGTTTAAGACTAAGTGAAAGTGAGACCTGTGTCAGTCACACAAACCTCTTGCTATCTAATTATTAAGGTCAGCTAAGTCGCTTCAGGCCTTATTTTGGAACCATGCTTACAGCCTCTCAGCTCCTCTGTCAGTGTCAGCCATCAGGATGAGTCATGGCCTTGCTTGACCATGTAGCTTTTAGTGAAAGTGTGGGAGACTTTTCCCCCGTGGTGACCTCCCTTTGGTGCACAGTATATTTACCCTCTGGTGCCCAGCAATCTCCCTGCTCAGGAGGTGGAGTGACTTCCCAAAGATGTAGGATCCTGTAGGAAAGGTTCCTTTACATCCTGGATCTTTTAAACTCAGAAACAATCTTGCAAAAGATCTTCTCGTTCTACTGTATGAAATTCTGGTGCAAAAATGATACACCATGCCTGAAAGCTTTAAAGAAAGTCAAGATTCAGTGACCAGTCCGTAGCTGCACAGGATGACAACACAACTACTGCTACTTTTCAATGTGAAGATTAAAAAAAAAAAAAAAGTATATATGGCTTTTCTCAGGGATCATGCCAAAGCAGCCCACAGACCAAAATCCACTCAGAAAAAGACTAATAGAGGACGGAGAAAAGTGACAGCATCAGCTAGGACAAATAGGAGACTTTAAACTGCTGAAGTTAATGATGAAAGTGATCATGAAGTTTCAGAACCCAAATCAGAAATGAAGAGATTATCATGACAAGCCAAAACTGCAGTACCAGAAAAAAGTAAAGTTAGCCTTGCACAATTTCTCAAGGGTGAGCGGAAAGATGATGGAGGCAGAATCCATGAAAATCGTGTTCATCTGTTTGTTTTAATAAAGTTATCTCCGTAAGGAAATCAGAAAGACCAATGTACCTGTTCTAGAAAACCCAGACATAAATCTGTAGATTTATCGCCATGATGTTTTTCACCAAGATGCCAAGAATGCAGAATGAGAGAAAGATGATCTCTTCAGTCAAGGGAGAAAGATGCCAATTAGACCTTTACCTTTCACTTTATAGAAAACTGAAAAAGATGAAAGGCTTAAAGACCTGAAGTGGTGAAACAAAACAAAACAACAACAACAACAACAAAATTGTTGAGGAGAAGCATGGAGGGCTGGAAACAGCAGTGCTCAGGAGATTCTCAGATGTTCACTAGGGTCCTTGGATTACAGAGGATGTGACAAAAACCCGAGAAAGTGAAGACAACTTGGAGAAAATGACCATCAGGTGATGTGTGGAACAAGAAGCAAAGCTGGCTTTTAATGCTGTCTGCTTACAACCCAGGTCAGGTCAACATCTTAGAAAACGTTCAAGTACCCGTGAGTGAATAAACCAAAATAAAAACTGCTATTTGGAACCCAGCCTAGCAACCCACAGCTAGGGCCCACCCTGCCCAATTTTTCTTCCACTGGGAGACAGAGGCCAGCAAGTGACATATTCACAAGAATGGGCCTCCACAGAACAGGGTGACAAGAAAACAGCGCAAGCCAGAGAATCACTCAGAGGGGAGTGACTGGGGAGTGGCTGGGGACTGGTGAGACCTAGAGACCGAGATGAGCCAACAGAGCACCCTGCTTAGGGGCTCAGCACCAGGCAGGGTGTGTGAGACCCTGAGAACTTCGAGGGCTGTAACCACTGGGATTGGGGGACACAGAAAAGAACTGTTTCACTGACCTGTAATACTACTGAGTTCTGTGCCAATGTGAACTCCTTCCCATGCCAGCCCAAACACTCCTGAACCCTACACAAAGCGATCTCTTCTGCCAAGCCTAAAGGCCACTGAATTTAAAGGCCACAGAGGAATCTTTTGTGAAGCTGAACAACTGGAGTTGGAAGAAACCATCCAGATCTCTTTTCTTATCTAACATTTGGAGTCTCATACTTTGTCTTCATTATTTTCCTCTTCATACCTTCTCCTATCTTGTGGATAGATAAATAGATAGATAGATAGATAGATAGATATAGATATTCCACCAATCTCTCTCTCTATATATAGATATATATTTATATCTATATCTATATATAGAGAGATCTATATATACGTATCTATAGATATCTATATCTGTATCTAGACAGATAGATATATCGTGGATCTCTATATATCCCTAATTATATATTAAGCTTTCACTTTCTACCTGTTTATCTCCTTTATACATAAACTACTGAGATTATTCTCAATACTAAGCATAGATATTGTACTATGATATAAATTAGATTAATGAGATATTAACATCCCACCTACTATGCGTTGTTTCTAGGGTCTTTAAAGTTGGCGATTCTGTGAGGTCGTTAACGGGTCTCAACCTCCGCCTGCCCTTTCTCACGGTCCACTGAAGTTCCACCCCGCCATTGTCTTTTCTCCTTTCTCCTCTCCTATCCTGACAAGTCTCTCCACCCTTCCCCCTCTTTTCATGTGCCTATCCGCAAACTACTCTAAGACATCATTTTGTACGTTTTCCCTATTTTAGAGTATATCTGAGGGCAGGTAGGCTATAGATGAATGTGAGCTATCATGTGTTGGCTCACAGTGTCTCACACTGGCCTGTCAGTTTCTCCCTCCCCAGAGGCCTTTGCTTAGGTCCTCTAATAGGATTTCTGCTGGTTTAGGGGTTAAATACAATCCCCAGAGACTGCCCTACTCATGAGTACATCTCTCTATTCTTTTCCCTCCATCCCCATACATATACTCAGTCCTCCTTCCTCCTTCTTTCTTTATATTATAATTATCAAGATTATATCATCAAAAACTATTTTCCCCTTTCTGTTTATCTACCTTTGATTCTCTTTAGTCTCCCATTTTCTCAGTTTGTCCTCATTTGTTTATTTCTAAATTCTTTTTTTTTCTTCTTTTTTCTTACCTTCCAGCACTTTTTCTACCGTTATTAATCTTGTGTATTCCTGGACTATTGGAAGAGTAGAAGACTTTCCAAACAAGCTTTGAATTGTATAATAATAAATGATTTGTTCTTTGAGTATTGATATTACCAGTGATTGTTCTCTCCTTGCAATTCAGTTCCAGAAACCGATCCTTGTAATTTGAGAAAGTTCAGTAGATGCAGACTGAATCACACCCAAAGCACATACAAGAAGTTCATTCAATAAAAACTCCTCTAGTGACAGAGCTTTCTAGACCAACTGATCAACAGTCAACACAAAAATGCATGAATCCTGAGAAAAACAAGGCAATTAAATTGAGGCAGAAGTATAAAGCTTACCAAGAAAGCCCCAGCACCCAAGTGTTTCACTATTGAATTTTACCAGAAATTCAGAGAATAAATTAATCCAATATTTCTCAAACTCTGCCATGAAGGTGAAAAGGAAGGAATGCAGCCAAACTCATTCATCAAAGCCAAATTACCCTGACACCAAGACCAGAAAAGGACTCAACAAAAAAAGAAAACTGCAGGTCAGTGTCTTTAATGGACCTGGAAACACAAATCTTTAGCAGGATACTTGGAAAGAGGAACAAATCATTCAAAAGGTCAGACATCTTGACCAAGTCAGCCTCATCCCAAGTATGCAAGAACAGCACAAAATACATAAACTGATAAATAAAATACACTGCATAAGTGAATGTAAGGATAAAAATCACAAAAACATCTCAATAGATGTGGGGGAAATAACTTTTAAGAAAATCCAACATCTATTTGGGATTTTTTTAAAAAACTGACAAAATAGGTATGCGTATAGTGACCTTATCTTAAAATGATAAGAGTAACTTATGACAAGCACACAGACAACAGCAAATTAAAGAGGCTTTCCCTCTGATACCAGGAACATGACAAGGACATTCACTCTCACTATTCCTGCTCATTACAGTGCTCAACTACAAGGGGAATGGTTAGGAAATGAAGGTGTGAAACTATCTCTATCTGTATATAATGTGCTTCTTTATGAAGGAGGCTGATAAAAGAAGACATGGTATATCCACACGATGGAGTATTACTCAGCCATAAAGACAAATTTGAGTCATTTGTAGGAAAATGAAAGGATCTTGAGATCATACAATTAAGTGAAGTAAGTCAGGAATAAAAACTTAAGTATCATATAGTTTCTCTTGTATGAGAAACCCAAAATACAAATAAAGAGCAAAATAAAGGAGAGACGGCAGGAAATGGGTTTGGACATATTAGGGACGATGAAAGGCATTTGGGGAAGGAGACAGAGGACAGGGTAAGGAGAAAAGGAAATCAAAAGTGATCAGTGGTGTGTTTTCTTCCTCAGAATTGTATTCATTCCAGCAGCCTTTAGCATTTATGCCCTCCTGTGTCTATTCAAATTTACTTCTCAACTGTGAATCTTGCTGTCAGATTTTTCACAAAAAAAGAAAAGAAAACATCAAATTGGGGAAAAAGAGTGATTAGCATTTTGACATATAAAAGTGCTATACAATGATGACCTTTTCCCCTAGAAATTATGCTAACAGCATTAATAAACTGAAAATATTTATGTAGCAATTGTATGTGAACATCAAAAATTATAAAAATCTCAATAAAAAGGTGGCTAAATATTCCAAGGAAGATACAAATCTTTTATTTACTGATATATTGTATAAAAATTATAGATTAATGTCTTCTTACTATTGAACTATTATTAAAAGACTTCTTGCCAGATCATTACTTTTGTAGCCCTCTCTTTTAACTCAGGTGATGGAGTATGGAGACCTCACTCTTGTTGTACAATGATTAATCATCTTGAGTACAAGTCAAGATCAAGCCATGGGAAACATATCTTCTTCCATCTGATTTGATTAATGAGTTGTATCGGGGTGAGAAGCATTACAAAGAGAAAGTTAAAAGTACCTGAGGAAAAGCACAGTATTGAAACTGCTCAGGTAATCTTTTAGAGAGAAATAATCTTGATACTAAAAAAATTCGGTGAAAAAGTGACAAGATCATCTATCCAAAGTGGCTGAATATGGCTACAAAAGATTGTAACATCAGGGCTGGGGATGTAGCTCAGCGGTTCGGTGGCCTGCCTTGCAAGCAAAACAAAACAAAACAAAAAAAAGATTGTAACATCCACTATACTTAGAAAACTTAATGCGTTTTCTTATTGGTAACTACCAACCTACTATGGTAGCCACTGAGAAATTTGTGTTTCTTAAATTACTTCCTTTGTAATCTCATAGTTTCAATCTTTCAGGATTTAAATTATTCAAATATTGACACTGTCAGTCATAAGACAATGCAGTTCCTCATTTAATTAATAGAAGAATTTCATTTCATTCGTGAATGTCCCTTGGCAGCTTTTTAGACCTTAATGATTTAGTGAAAAATTTAATAATCACTTCAAACAGTCTACTCAAGGAAAAGAGCAACTTCAGCTATTTTTAACATGTCAATACAGAGCTATAAATAAAGTAAATTATTTTTGTCACATTGTAGACAAAATTCTTATTAGCACTAAGACATATTACTTTAAAACATATCACAATTAGCCCTCGTTTCTAAGAATGAGATATTTTCCTGACTTAAATGTATAGGCTTTTTTCCTGATTGTCTCTTGAATTTGAACATTGAAACTATTTTGACATTTGCTTCAGGAATAAATTTTCTTTAAACTTCCTTGCTTCAGAATTTCCCCTCTACTTAATTTTTGTGTATATCCACTTCCAATATTATAGTCTTATCATTTACAAACATGCACCTTTTATGATCTTACATAGAAACAAAATGAGGAAGACAACATATCTCTGGTCCCTGATTCTTCCAGCTTTAGACACTGGGCTGCAAAACGATTCTTCTTAGAAACAGCAATCTCTATATTATTTCCTAGAGCTGTGATTAAAAAATACATTACTGGAAACTTAGTTCAAAGCTATATTGTCTGACAATGCTGGAGGCTAGAAAACAAAGCTCAAGATGTTGGCAGGGCCTATGCCTTCTTCAAAGGCTCTGAGAGGAAGGCTCTGGGAAAAGATCCTAGCTGCATTCTTCCTCTCCTCTCATGGATTCAGTCCTTGGCATTCTTTGGCTTGTGGAATCACCAATCCCATCTCTACCAATGCAGCCATGTGACATTCTCCTTGGTCTGTATCCAAATTTTCTTTTTTTATAAGAACGTCAGTCATTGGATTAGGAACTATTCTAATCCAGAATGACTTCATCCTAACATAATTACACCTGCAAAGACACCTTATATCCACATAAGGTCATATTCATAGGTACTAGGGTTCAGGACTTTTGAACATATCTTTGGGGAGACACAATTCAGTCAACAGTAACAATCAGTAGTAAATACTCCTAAAATCTTTTTTCTATGTGTACAAATCCTTAATTAAAAATTTATTATTAGAGTATCATATTTTATACATAAAATATTAATTTTCCTTATAATGATAACTGGACTGTTACATTTTGTGGAAGAAAATAGCTCCGTTACCAAAATGGCTTTTAATCAGTTGTTTATAACTGCGATGAATAAAAATGGTAAGCACTTTCCTAATCCCTTATGACCAAGTAACTACAAGGTGGGAGTACCAAGAATATACACAAGAAAATTCTCATTTATTTTATAATTTGTACTGTTTAATAGGCGGTATTTTCTGCCTTTATATCCTTAGATAAAATTTGAATACAAGCTCAAAGCTTTAATGCTTTGGCACAATACAATATGAATTTCACTATAACATCTGTTTAAAAGCAGATGGTATGTATCTATATAAAATTAATTTTCAAAAAATTTACATAATTCATAGTTATATGTAATTAGATATTATAAATGTTTTTTAAAGAAAGGAAGGTAATTAGGCATGGAGAAAATAAATGTATAAAAATAATAAAATATACAGACCTTTATGACATATATTTAGGATTTTATTCATTGCTTTGAACCTAGCTTCAGAAGGACTAGAAAGTTTACTCTGAGAGTTCTAGTAGTCAAAGTAAAGAAGAAAATTTAGGGGATTTAGCTCAGTGGCACTGAGCCTGAATTTTCTTTTCTTTTCTTTTTTTTTTTATTTGATCCCTGGTACCAAAAAAGAAACTTCAGTAGAAAGAAAGAAATAATTCACTAACATTCTTCACAGAACTAGGAAAACTAACCCTAAAACTTACAGGAAACAAGAAAAAATAATCAAAATCCTCTTGAGCAATAAGAGCAAAGCAGGGAGGATTACATTACCTGAATTCAAAATATACTACAATGCAATAGTAACAAAACAACATGATATTGGCATAAATACAAAGGTGGAATAATGGAATAGAATAAAGGCTATAAAAATTTTTAAAAATCAACAGCAAACTAATTTTTGGCAGAGATCCTAAGAATATGCATTGATAGTATAACCCGGGCAATTCTCAGTACCACAAATACACACACACACACACACACACACACACACACACACACACACAGAGAAAGTTGACCTCACGGAGACCAGTTTTATGAGGTACTGTAATGATGAAGCCAAATTTTAGACAAATTGTAAAGTGCATGAATGCAATCCTGTCTTGCAAATTAAAAATAGTGTATATGTTTTAGCAAGACACCAATTTTTATCAAATTGAAAAAACACATCATCAAATAATAAAAATATGTAATTGAAAAATAGGCCACCCTACAAATCTAAAGGAATAATACAGGAAAATATAAAATTGATATAAAAAAGGAATTTAAAAGCTATAATCATGAATGACAAAAATAACAAATAAACTCAATTAAAGCTGAAAAAAATATGAAAGATAAATCAATAGTGAATAGGGAAACAGCACTTAAAATTATAAGGAGAACTGGTGTTAGCAAATCGTGAGTTTGACAAGAAGTAAAATGTTGATGATACTCAATTTGGCTAAAAATGAGAGTCTGAAGTTATATAAGTACAACTGCATAAATTTTCAAGTTGCTGGAATCTATATGGCCCAGCAAACCTTTTCAGCCATACTAAAAAAGAAGTCACACAAACATACAGGAGAACATGAAGGATATCTATTGCAGCACTGTAACACAAAATTGCAAACAACTTATATGCCCATCAATACCGATATGGCAAATCAATCATTACCTATCTGCATTGTCAGAACTTGTGCAGCCATTGGAAAGTATGAAATAGAACAATGTGCACAAATAAGACTTTCAATGTGTATTTTGGAGTGAAAATGTAAGATTGATAATAAGTTATTGAAGTGTCAAATCATTTTTCATTTTTATTTGTGACACTATATTTCTCAATGACATTTTCCTCAGGGTACATACAAAAGAGAATCAATTTATAGGCCAAAAGCCTCCAAAATTTCTTGTGGAAAACATGTAAAAAAATCTTTCTCTCTGCTCCTCATCAGAGTCAGTTATCCAATTCATGCAAAAAAAGCACGAGGTCAGATGACCTATATTATTCATGAGGAACGGAGGACAGAAACAGGTCCATCTCGCATGAACATTCTCATTCATCTTTGAACCAACACTTGCTGATACGGTAACAAAAGTTTTCACATGAGCCTCAACAGCTAAAAGCTCTTAACTTGTTCTTACAACTTAGTGCAGACAGTTGCAGTCCATGAGCTCCAAGGTAAAAGCAAGGTGTAGGCAGACAAATCTGTGTTTCTGTAGTAGATTTGTCCACAGGATGACAGCATTAAAGGTTCGATAATAGAAGAACTGCCAACAGCCGGCCTATAGCTGGGTGTAATATATAAATACATTACAATCCTGGCCTGTAAGTGATTGCTTTTGAGATTAATTTTTTTTTTTTAAGTCCAGAAAGCAACCGTGAAAGGAATGTAATCATTCTTCATTGGATGAATTTGTTCAAGGGTAAGGAAGATGGCCAGCAGAAAAGCACATGAATCCATATCAAGAAGATTAAAAAAAGAGTGGAAAAAAGATGAAGCTTCATCACTAGCACTATACGCAGGGATATAATGTAAGCTTTTGATACTTCCAGAGGCGCTTTGGCCTTAAGGTAGTGAAATTTATGTGATCCCTCTTTGACGTGAAGTTATTCAGGAAACTACCTTCACATCATTTTGTTACACAGACTCTGCAAAAAAAAACTACTATAATTAATTATATGATGTCATAAATACTGAGAGATACACATAAAAAGATTTTTTTAAAAATCCACCTTTCCACCAAGAATTAAAGGTATAGCAAAGTAAAATAAGAAATGATATGAATGAAATAAAAGAAAATTTTCAACATAAAAAGATACAGTTGTTAATGAACTATATGTTTCAAAAATTTCATAAAATTAGAATGCTTCATAATATACAGTAAGATTGTCCATCAAACGACAGACATTTATTTCTATTCTTGTTTTGTTTTTTTGGTACCGGGGATTGAACTCGGGTCCTTGCGCTTGCAAGGCAGGTCACCAAACCACTGAGCTAAATCCCCAGCCCATTTCTATTCTTAAAATAGGAATTTTTCCAATAAAAGGGTCCCCTCTCCTTAAAGGGAAACAAATCAACTTTAAATATCTGTGATCTAAAACCACTGCTTTTTTTACGTGTTTGTGACAAAACTTCCAGATAAGTATTGCATGCATCTTTGGAGGAGATAGGCAATTTTACCATTTAAGGCAAACTTGTCCAAATTTCATATTTTCTAATCTTTGATGAAACATCGAACCTCTCTCACATTATAAAATACAAATTGGAAGTTTTTACTTAATATTCTCAAATAATATCCAAACCAAGGTCCTGAATTTTTCCATTTGTACATTTTCCTTGAACATATTAGGTGAAAAATGTATCAAAATGTCAAATATTTGCTTCAATATAATAAAAGTTAAAAATATGTTTAAGTTTGAAGATTTGATTTCCTGTATGATTAAACTCAATTCTCATCAAATGGATTTTTGTGTCTGAATCAAGGAAGAATCTGAAGATTATCTTAAAGAACTGAGGTATATCTATTCTGATAAGCAAACAAAATAATGATGTGATAACGATGGCAGTGAGACAATACCAGTATCATAAAACAAAACCTATCATTTATTGAAGGCTAATTGCCAAACACTGTGTGAAAGCACTTTAGGTATATTTACTTTTCATAACAACTCTGAGAAACTCATGTTATTTTCCTCAGTTTGTACAAGAAACCAAAGCTTAAGAAAGCTTTAAAAAAAAAAAAAAGCTAGCCTGGTTACATGTAGCTAAAAAATGTTGATATTATAATTCCAATTCTACTAATCTGGGCCTGCATTCCATGTTCTTTAGCAAGTACAAAGCACTGAAGGGTCATTTTAGATCAAGGGTTTCTGGAAGAGAATTCAGTTCAAACTTAGTACTTCCAAGAAATGGTTTCAGAAATTCACAATATAAATGTTTGTTGATCACCCACTCTTGTCAGTCTTTTCAGAGTCCTGGAAATACATTGATAACTACAATTTTTTAATTTAAACATTGAATGCAGGTCACAACACATTAGACTTTTATGAACACTTTTCATGTGGGAAAAGATAGTGCTGATTTTTATTTTGAAGAAAAATACCCCCAAAAATGTTATCCAGACGAAGCAGGTGTTCTGAGTGACATGATGGCTTTACAATCTTGCCCTGATACCATGATTAATATTTAGTAGTTTAAGGAAAATACATCCATTTAAATAAGATTCACAGTATTCCAATCAAGTAGCAGAAAGAAATTAAAAAGGCAAAAGCATAATAAATGTTGTCATTTCCTGAAGTTGAGTGGAACTTTCCCATTTTTTCAGGTTCACTTTTTAATCTTAAAGGCATTACTTCAGTGTGTATACATTTATGCTAATCATATACCACAGCCACGGGTTCTTCTATCAATATGAAATGTTTTGTACTTGCTGTTTTTGTGCATCTTGTATTGTTATGTGCAATATACAAAATAATGTGTCTAACTATGCCATTTATGCTTTTGAAAGAAAAAGCAAATTACTTACTGAAGAGAATGGCATTTGCATGCATGTGTGTCAGCTTTCAAGCCATTTCCTTCTACAAAATATTGCTTTCTACACTTAGAAAATGCATCCATCCATCAGTTACAAACCATTTCAAAGCACTTTATGAATCTACAGAGCAAAATGTACTTATCTTACATTGGCAGTGTCCCAGCTGTTACAAAATTGCTATTGTCCTAATACTTACAAGGCAATTTTAGCATCAGTTAATAATTTTACAGGATAGATAACTTCTAAAGCATTATAAAATGACAGACATTAAACAATAGCAACTTAGCATTTTTTGAAACAGTTCATGACAGCTTAAAAACTAAAGTGATTTTAATGTATAGTCTACGTAGTTTTTACTTTCTCATTGACAATTCCTTTAGAAGATAAAAATGTGAAAATCCTTTTAAATAGTGGGTAAAAGAATAAAACAAATTTACCCATAAAGATATTCAGTAAAAATCTCAATTAGGAATAATGTTTCAAATCTTTCTTTGCAGATAGTAGGTGACAAGAATTTGAATTTATTTAGGCAGAAAAAATGATGGTATTATTTAATGGTAGGGTACCACAAAATAAAAAAGCATATCTATTCATTAAAGCTAATACTTAAAGAAAAATTCAAGGAACAGCGTTTTATCTAAATCAGTATGCATTATTTCTTCCTAAACACTGTTTTCTATCAATCTTATTTTAAAAGCTTCAGTTAAAGGAAAAATCTGAATAAATGTAACGCATATGTTCTCTCTTACTCCCATTCTTTAAGTTGTTGAGATAGCCCCACAGCTCATTTGGGGTTGGATATTTTACTATTCACCTTTGGTAGCTAATACTTTGATGGTATACAAGGAAAAATAACTCCAAACAAATTAATTGGTAGTTTGGTGCTTTGCATGTGTAATCTCTGAAAGAAAAAATTCTTTGAATAAGATCGAATATGCAGCAGAAATAGAATTATTAAATAAAACCAATTATTGCATCAGTTGCAAACCATTTCAAAGCACTTTATGAATCTTTATGTTCCCAAAGGCTAAACAATTGACCATGTCATCAAAATGTAGCCTCACTTCCCTCAGTACAAAATTACCGTCTTCTTCTTCGCTGAACATGTGGATATTTTATGAACTCCTGGTACTGCATGCTACTTGAAAAAAATCAAGTCAAAGCCAGATTTTCAAGTGCTCGTACATATTAATGCTCTATATACCATTATTTGTCTATTTTAATTCTGCCCTTGTCTCAAAAATATAAAATGTTATGTGCAAAGTTTGCATGCTATCAACTTTTCATGATGCCCATACATTTAAAGAAAAGTTAAAGTTAAAAGTTTTAAATGCTCTTGCAGCCAGCAGTAGGTGCCGTTTTTCAAACTGTATATGCTAAGGCATTTACATCCTCATTTTACTCCTAATAAAAGGGAGAGATGTGGGGAAATGTGTCCTACAGGCAGGTATTCTATGGTACCTACTTGGGCCGGGGATTTAGCACAGTGGTGTCACTGCCTCGCAAGCACAAGGACCAGAGTTCTATCCCTGGTACCAAAATAAAGCACAGCCCCTGCTTCTCGAAGGCAAGGGTCGTATCTCACAGATAATCCAGCACACACACACAGCCTGGGCTCCATGCATGCTCCACAAATGTTTATTGCTGGCTGATTCATTGAGTTGCTCTGATGAAATCAAAATCAACTACTTTCCGTCCCCCATTAGGTATTTTATTTTTATTTTTTATTTTAAGCATTTTTTTCTCAGTGCACATACAATAAGAATTCATGTGACTCTGATCTAGAAAATCAAACAGGCTTGTTGCCAAAAATTAATTGAGAAACATAAAGCTTATATTAAAATCCTATGCTATCATAAACTTACACATCACTGACAAATGTCAAAATATCTTTACTAAAATGATCTACATTAGTATAATATAGAAAATGAGGTTAACATTTCTTTTTTCTTATATATCATTAAATTAATAACAAATTTTTCTATATTTTTAAGTGTTTATTTACTGTTGCCTTTGGTAATATGTTTACTAATTTGTATAAATTTTAATAATTTCTATAGAACATAACTAATTTTTAAGTGAACAAATTGTTGGTACTGAGCTAGCATTTTAATTAAACTTGTAATTTTTAAATGTCATTAAATGTGATCTTTTTAATCTCAATTTCAAAACATGTCTATTTCCTTGGTTTTTAGTAATGACAGTGATAGTGAATTCTTGGTAGGAACAAACAGAAACATACTTATTTGGGGGAAGTGTGGATATTTGTCAAGCCCCAGTTTTCTCAAAGGAAAAAAAAAGAGACAAAGATTTTTCACCATCCTTTGTCATTGAAGCTTTAAGATATTTCAGGCTTTCCAACTTGCAGTCATAATGCGTGTTTGTAATATCTCTTCCTTTCATAGACCCTCAGTAAGTCTCTACTTTTCAACTCTCAGTATTTACATCCGTGCTCTATTACTACTATCTAGAGTTAACATAATCTATCTGATGAGAATACTTCCTAGTCCTACTACCAAAAGAGGAAGAGTTCAGGCTTTTTTGCCTTTCATAGCAATGAATCTGAATTTATATTTTCAATTAAACTGAAAGCCAACACTCTGAGATAAGACGTCTCCAGTCTACTCTAATTTTTAAGTATATGACCAGAATTGTCCATTTATACTTACTGTTTTGTTGAGTATCTAAGCCTAAAGACTTGTAGTTCACGTAATTCTGTTTTCTAATTTTCACAACATCTGAAATGTTTGAATTGATAATGTAAAGAAGTTGTAATTTGAAGTTGGGTGTATTATTTTGATGTATGAACTGGTTTTAGGCCAGGAACTCTGAAGCACAAAATATGACAATTTGAGCTGAATTACTTGACAGAGGTATTACCAAGTGTTTTATTCTTTTTTTTGTTTTGTTTTGTTTTTTTTTCTTTCACAACCTGGGATCGAACTCAGGACCTTGTGCTTGCCAGGCAGGTGCTGGTGCCATTGAGCTAAATCTCCAGTCCTATCCATTTCTAATATAACTCTAGATGGCATAGTATTTCCAAGAAGTTAGTTCAGAATTAATTTATTTGACATTTCCTCCAAAATGTTCCCATTCCTTTCTTTGATCTAGTCTTTCACAGTCTGAGGAAGAATGTAGCCTATTTTGATCTCTTGGATATCTTTAAATACTGAAGTCAACCTATTATGGGACCTCTACTATTTTCCTAAATGAGCAATGCCTAGTAATTCCCAATATAGCTTTTTCTCAAACACGACCATCCACATTTGAGCAAGAGAATTTCACAAGAAAACTATCCCAATTGGAACTATTTATCTAAAATTAAATCACTTAAAATAGGAAAATGGAAAATAATTACTCTTGTCCACATATAATGAAATAATGAATAAAAAACAAAAAAGGGTGCTGGGGATTTAGTTCAGTGGTTCTACGACCTGTCTCGCAAGCAGAAGGACCAGAGTTTGATGCCTGGTACCAAAAAAATGGTGGGGGGGTTCTTTTAAGGTTGCCAATGGACAAACTTTTCATAGGATTGACATGCCTTTCAAAAACAAGCAGAAAAGAGAATCATGAACTTTGGAATTTTTAGAAAATCCCCCCCAATACTGTATTCAAGAGACCTGTGATCGATGTACTTTAGTCATGTAATATTCATTGACTAGTTGGTTTTTGCTATGTGCTTCAGGAATATAAAAATAATTCATAAGTTATAGCCTCACCCTCACTGCAACCCAGAATTAAAACTACTAGGAACAAATGTGAGACAGTACTTGGAAATTAAAATATATAGATCAGCCTGTCCATAAGTGTGCTAAGGACAACGTTTCAGTACTTCTCTGCGGATTTTGAGAGATATTTATATGTGTTTTTTTCCCTACAATGCTTCCAATATTTTATAATAAAGGTTGAAATAATGTTACTTAAGAAGAGAGAAGAGTAATAGTGTCAGTGCCTTGCAAGTGGACAAAGATAAATTCTTCTCATCCTTAGAAGAAGATAAGATGAAAAGACTGTAATAAAAAGTGAATCGTGAGTTTCTTTCTTTCTTTTTTTTTTACATTCTAATTTCCCAGAAAGTGAAAGGACCCAGAAATGGTTCATAATGAAGGTATGTTTGTGTACGCGTGAGCCAAGTCACATACAGTACTTCAATTTGTCCAGGATACTAGTTTACCTGAAATCATTCATCACCAGTTGATATACTTTGGCTTTTTAGGTTATTGGGACTAACCAACCTTCATTTACATTGGAAGAATTTTCTCAAAATACAAAATACTTGTGCTGTCTTAAACAAGGAATATTTGTTAGGGTTCAACTTTTGCCAAAATATTTAAACTTTTTTTTTTGAAATGTAAATTTAGATTTGCAGAAGAGTCCCAAGATACTACAAAGAATTTTTGTGCACCTTTGGCTTGAGTGTCATAATGTTTACATAATTTGTAGCTACAATGTGATTAATAAAACCAAGAAACATAACAATAGTACCTTATTATATAACTTATATACTACTATCTCAGAATTGTGCCAGTTTTCTACTGACATCCTATTTTTCTGTCCTCAGATCCAATCCAAATCCTGCATTGCGTTTTAATTGTGTCTTGTTAGGGTCCTTCAGTCCATGATAGTTCTTAATATTTTTTCTTTTTGTTTTGACACTTTTGAAGAGTATAGGCCAGTTGTTTTTTTCACAATGTCCCTCAGTTTATGTCTGTCTAATGTTTTCTCAAAATTAACGTTAGGCTTTTTGACAAAAACAAAACTGTGGTGATGTTATGTCCTTCTCAGGATAGTCTGTCATGAGATTTACTCTGGCATAATACCTCAATACTGGAAATGCTAGCTTCGATCACAGGTCTAAATGACTGCCAGGTTTCTCCACTGTGGTATTTATATTTTTCCCTTTGTAATGAATGTGTATCTTGTGAGGAAATACTTTGACACTGTATAAATATCCTGCTCCTCATTAATTTTAGCATCCACCGTGGTTTGAACAATATACACACAGATGGATAGATATAACACGTTTCTGTGGCATTTCTTAATGGTGACTTTCTATTTCCCTTTTTCCTTCTATGTTTATTCATTTATATTCCACTATACAGGATCTCTCCTATTGACTTTTTATTTCTATATTTAAGCATGAATCATGACATTTATTCTATGGTTAAATACAAATCTAACAATGTTTGAGTTATTTCAAATTGATCTGACTTTGGCCATTGGGAGCTCTTTAAAATTTTTTCTTATGCATTTTTGACCAGCTACCGTCATTTGAGCAAATAAGTAAGTACATCATGAGTAAACTATTGTTAGAGAGAGATGAACAAAGGGAAATGGGAAAGAATAGAATGAACTCTTTTATGTTAAAATGTGTGATACTACAAATGGGCTATGTGCAACAGTATCATGGTTTGAAATTTAGGAGCTGAAATGCCACTTCTCCCTTAACCCTATACCATATTCCCATTGATCCTTACTTCTACTCTTTCTCATCCACCATGGTATGTGAGTGCTTTTACATTTTCTGTTACCTTACTATTTCACAGCTCATCTTGTATATTCATCCTGACCGTGGCATCAACCGTTTCTCCAGAGATCTTTGTCTTTATTTCTTGGGAAATATTTAGACTACAATATCTACATGATAAATGTAAAAATACAATTATCTCTAGGCCTTTCCAGAGAATAGAGTTAGAAAAATGTGTGTACATACACACACACACACACACACACACACACAGAGGTAAACATCTCTCTCCATCTCTCTCTATATATATATATACATATATATGTACATATATTTTAAAGTAGAGATTCCCTCTGATGCATTTATTATAGTTTATTGCTACAGGATTCACTTTAGTGTTTTCCATTCTCATGTGTAACCTTCATCACTGAGAGTGAAAAATGTAACTGTTTTTCACAATAAATTTATTTATGTGTTCAAATCTATGTGTTAGCAATAAACTTACTAAGCAGTATACAGCACTTGAGGAAGGGTTGTTCACTTTGCTTCTCCTAAAGCCCTGAAATAGTTTTCCAAAATACTACTTGTTTTGGTTTGGGGCTGGGTTATGTAATATATACTATCATATAAGGGTTTCATTGTTGGTCCAACTGTTGCCATATGGCTCCTGACTCTGTACTTATCTGTTCAGTGTCAGTGTACTTTCTTGGCATGTGAAGCTCTAGGTTCACCTTCAGCACCGGAAGGAAATTATACTCACTTACTGCTTCTTCCAGTTTAGGTTTTCCTCAGGTCCTGGTTTATTTTAGCAATGTATGTGGAGGATATGAGAAACTACATATAAAAGTAAGAGCTATAAAACAATGTAAATTTACCAAGTTTGTTTCTCCTTCAACTGTGTGCTATGTTCTCAAGTCCCCTTATTTCTAACCCTTTTCCACCCTCTCCGTTGTATGAACCAATCTCAGTAGTTTCTCTTTTATCCTTCCTATATCTCTTTTCTGCAAATGAACAGATACATACAAAGCACAAGCCCAGTAGTACGTCACCCATAGTAGGCTATGCCATCTAGTGTGTCAGTACACTCCATGATATTCACACAATGATGAATCACTGACAGAACAGTTTTCAGAGTTCCACTGCTGACAAGGGATACTAACCTATATTTCAGCTTCAACTGGGGAATGTATACATAGATAAGAAAGGAACTGGGACCAGGGCCATGGCAAACTCCATAGGCTACAAGCATTTGATAATCAGAAGCAATGGTCAAGATCACAATCAACAGAAGTAGAGTCCAAGATGATATACAAATGGGATAAGACCCTAGATAGGATCTATTCTGAAACAGCAAAGAAATAAGTCTGCAAGTGATATGAGTTCTCACTCCAGGAGGGTCAGGACCTGCAGGACTATACAAAATACCTTTATCGTAAGCCTTTCTCTCTCTACATCCCTACATCACCTTGGAAGGGTGGTGAGGAAGGAGAGACATTGTAATGAATTAGGGGACAGCTGATCCCATGAGGGAGTTTAAATTTGAAAGCGCCTGAATATTACATGATAAAGACTATTGTATTGATTGTGCATTGCCAAGTAACAAATTACCCAAAACTCAATCACTTAAATCAATGAACTCTTACTATCTCAGAGTTTCTATGAGTCAGGAATTTAGGAATGGTTTCACTTGGTGGTTTGAGCTACCATCCTTATGTGGGATAATCAAGGCTTCTATCATCTGAAGGCTTAATTGAAGCTTCAGGATCTAAATGTCAAGCTTTTGCACGTGGCTGTTGGCAGGTGACCTCACTTCCTCACTAGCTATTGGATTTAGGTCTTAGATACTTGCTACATGGGCCTTCTAGGGCTTTTTGTGTGTTTCCATAACAAGCCACTTTCTCTTCTGCAGAGACACACAGAAAAAGGCAAGGGGATCTACAGTCTCTTTATATCCTAATCTCAGAAGTTACACACTAAGAGGTCCACCACATTCTTGTCCTTCAAAGCATATCACTGAGTCAGCCAGCACTCAAGAGGAGGAGAGTTTGACCTCACATCCATAGGGAGAGGTAGCACAAAATATAGCACATGTCTTACAATCACCACACCATTTTAAACCGGAAGAGGTAAACTACCTATGACTGGCAAACTAAAATTTTTCTCGTGACTAATTAGGACTTAGACTCCAAGGCAAGCTTAGAACATAATTAAGGAAATTATTTTTAAATATACATTGTCTGTAAATTATTGCTCCACTATACTGTTAAGATAGGGTGTAGTAAGGTGAAGTGTTAAAAAACACTATATATTTTCAAATAACTTTTTGAAAGATTGGATTTATACCACCTCCATGGAGTCACAAATGGTATAACATGACTTTCCATTACCGCCAATAAAATTAGAGAAGGATTTGAAATCTCATGCCCACAAGTTTTTGAAATCTCATGCCCACAAGTCTTTGTGTAGTGGGGTGTTGGACATTGACCCCAGGGTCTTTACAGTGAACTATATTTTCATCCCTTTTTTTATTATAAAATATCCTTTTATTGGTTTTTCATTAAGTCATCCAGGCTGAGCTCAAACTTGTGATCCTCCAGCCTCCACTTCCAGACTGCTGGGATTACAGGCTATGCACCATTGTGCCTGGCTTCAGTCCCATACCTTTTTAAATCTTTTTATTTGTGTTTCTATTGACACATAGTGATTGTGCATGTTTATGGTTACCACATCTAGTTCTGATATATTAAGACAGTGTGTAATGCTCAAATCAAAGTAATTGGTATATCCATCACCCTGAGCATTCATCTGTTTTGTGATAAGAATATGCAAAATATTCCCTTCTAGCTGTTCTGAAATATGAAATAATTATTGTTGATAACAGTGACCCTACCGTGCAACTGAAAACCAAAAATTATTCTTCCTATCTGCGGTATGGTATTTCCTCACCAACTTCACCCCACCCCTCTCCCTTTTCCTCCCCAGTCTCTGGTAACTAATATTCTACACTCACCTTCCATGATATCAAATGTTTTAGATGCTAATCATCCAATATTTGTCTTTCTGTGCCTGGCTTAGTTCATTTAATATAATACCCTCCACATTCATCTGTTTGCCAAAGAGCGCCACCCTTCTTTCCGGTGATTAGTATTTTACTATGTATCACACAATGGCACAGTCTGTGTACTACGCCCTCTTTATCCTTTCCTCTGTTGGTCACTTTGGTTGATCTCAAATCTTGGCTAGGATCATGAATACTGCTGTCACGAATGTAAGAATGCAAACGTATCTTCAACATACTAATTTCCTTTCCATATTTCTTGATTTCTACAATATAAAATACCTTAGGCTTAGAAATAAATCATAGAAGAGATGGATTCTAATATATCTCTGAAACTCTCTTGTAATCACTTGACTAGTTTCCTGTGAAAGTCCCTTCATGTCGCAAGGTTGTCATGTACAAGCAGAGGTAACAATACTCTCTCCTTCGTATTGTTGATGTACTACAGAAGCACCTTGCCTAGGGCCAAAACATTCTGAGTACTCAAAAATGGCTTTTATCTGTTTATGCCACATAATTATTGATACAGTTTTAGGGGAATTTCTGAGCTCCATTTTGTTTAGAAACTTGTATAATATTTATATGTAAGAATGGGCATCAAGGATACACAATTAGTTGATATCAGGAGATAAACTTTGCTATTAGCTATTTTTCATTAGTATGGTTATACTATTACATACTGCTTTATAATAATTATTATATACTACTATTACATAGCAATCCTGCTTTATAATAAGTATTACATTCTTTGTGTTTTTGTTCTTTGTAGGAAAAGGGGGTATTGATATTTTAAATAACTACTATTCCAGATAATATTTGTAAATCATTTCTTTTTTATATAGGACTAGCCCTCAAATCCATGGCTACTCTAAATTATGTCCCCATGCCCCTTTATGTTTTACTTTGAGAAAGGGTCTCATTCAGTTGCCCATTCAGAACTTGAACTTGTGATCCTTCTGCCTCTGGCTCCCAAAGTGCTGGGATTATAGGACTGGGGTACATACCTGACTCCTAGGAGTGTGTGTGTGTGTGTGTGTGTGTGTGTGTTATTTTAGGAGTAGTAAGCAAAAATTCTGTATTTAACCCCTAGTTACTTGAAAGAGTGAAGAACCCCAAAAATGAGTTCTAAAGTTGTATGCAGATACAGTTAAAAGATGGAAATGTTGAAAGCTGTTTTATTATTTTGGAATCTAGAGAAAGATGTATAGCTGTTGGTCATTTTGAAGGCAACCTATAGAGAATACCTGGAAGGAAAAAGAAAGGCTTGCAGAGACTTGCGTGGTCTCGCCTCAGGGTGATCACGTGCCCAGCCTCTCCCCTCCCTCGCTCTCAATGCTCCCAATCCTGGGCTGTTTCTTCCAGACCACTCAAAGTGTGTATTCCTGGTTCCCCACAGGATCATCACCCCGGGACTTGGTTCCAGTGATATGCTAAGCTTTTCTACAAAGGTCACAGTTTCTGTACTTGAGAGAATCTGCCAGCAGGCTGAGTGGCACTGTGTAACCAAGGAAATATATAGACATTCTACTACATTTGCTAGCTTTCTCCACACAATATTTTTTAAAGGCGTATTTCAACTGAGAATTTTACACAGAAACAAACAGCTTAAAACATGCATTGTCATGTGAGAGAATGAAAAGATGAAAATAAAGTGTTTGTAGATGGGGAGGGGAGGAGGGGGTAAAGGGAGGGCAGAGGTAAGGGGAAAAAATGAGAATCAAGACTTGTCATGTAGAGGTACAAGATCCCAACAATGAATGTAACTGTACTGTATCCCTAAAATGTACCAATAAAATCAATTAAAGCTGGAAAAAAAACATGCATTGTCTTTACAGAGAGAATATGGAATTCATGCAGGGAATTTTTGAAAGTAACAACTTTGCCCAGGACAGAGGTGGCCCCCCTTAGTCAATAGAGTTCTGGGGATTATCTCTTCAGAACCAATTTCACAGAATTTTACTTTGGCAATTGAATAAATACCATCTATTTTTATATGCACTTTGACCTGTAATTTCCTTATACTTTGGAGAACTGCCTTGAATTAATAGCAAGCACTTCTACTCTAAGGTGTTGACCGAGGCTATCACTTGGCTTCCTGAACAAGCTCTCACGATCCAAACTTTCCTCTATTGATCTTGATCTAAGTTTGAGTCCATTGAATTTTAAAACAGAAAGTTTCAATGAACTCAAAGGTAAAAATCTATATCTCTCTCCTAACCTGTTGTCTTGATATTCAAAAGAAAAATCAAAGCCCATATTCTCATGGTCATTCAAATATATGACTCTTCCTTAATTTTGTTTGCAAGTCTTTCTTTCTTTATTTTATTTTATTTTTTTTTTTGAGACAGGGTCTCACTATGTAGTTGAGACTTACCTGGAACTCACTAGGTAGCCCAGGCTCGTCTTGAACTCACAGTGATCCTCCTGCCTCAGCCTCCCAAGTGTGGGATTACAGACGTGCACTACCACACCTGGCTGACTCTTAATTTCAAATGGAATAATTTAGCATATGACTCAAACTTCCAGTGGGGTAGGAAAAATTTATATTCTTCAGGGAAACGAAGAGGCCAGAGGTCCCTCTACCCAAAACTAGCTAAAGGTATGAAAGTTAATGTCCTAGACTTTACAATAGGGGTGGCTAACTTTGCATCTAAAATATTAAAAGGGAAGACCTGGTAGGCCAGTTATTAAAGGTTTTTTGTGAAAAATTATTCATAGTGATATAAAACAAAGTTTTTTGACCAGTAGTTCTTTGCTTATCAATTTTGATGAACTCTGATTCTGCAGAAAATTTCTGTATAATTTAGTTCTAAGAAAATTCTCAATGTATTAGCAAAAATTTTCCCAATTTCATTTCTCACCCTTCTTATATGCCACTCACCATAGTAGGAGACATTCTCACTTAGAGATCTTTTTGTTTAAGAAAATGAATAGGTCTCTCAACTGGTAATGGGCCAGTTCTAGGAACTGAACCTTCTACACAAGTCATTGTATACAATTTTGAAGATGTCTTTCAAAGGCAAGTTGTTCTGTAGTCCATCCTGCCAGAATGAAGGGGAGGGAGATTCTGACTTTTTAGCTGTCTCAAATCAAGGGTATCAATGTGAAGTATTTTGAAAATCAAATAGGAAAACAGAAAAGCACCCTAAGTGTAGTTAGTGAGGCGTGGCCACGGTGAGTGTGCTCACGCGACCACACACAACCTTCTGTGAGGAATCAGCAGGAGCTAAAATCTTCTTACCACCAACTTTTTCTTAAAGAATTTCTACTGGCTCACAGCTTGCCAAAAGTATCATCAGATTTTTATCTTTAAGACACAATATTAGCATTCTTTTATTTTTTAATTTATTGGTACTTTCTATATATACATTATGATCACATTCATCATGAAGAACTTGTACAAGTACAAAATCATCTATTTCAGAATAGTTCACAAAGCAAATAATAAGCTATTGCAAAGTAGTCTATTTCATTGAGGATGTCTCTCTGTGAAATGGAGACCTACATTTTGTTTTATAATTCACATTTCACTTGAAATGTTCATTCCAATGATTTTAGTGCTTTGAAAGTTATATTTCTTCTAAGAAATAATAAAGCTTGGCTAGAAATGATCTTGAAAATACAATGTCTTTGACTATTTAAAGAGACTTAAATTGTATTATTAGGCTTTTAATCATTTAAAGCAATAAAGGGAGTATCTTATTCATTTTCAACAGGACAAGCAGTATTAAAACAAGACCATTCCATCAGAGGAGCTTGATTATTTTCTCAGTGTTTTAAATTATGCATGTGATTGGTGACACAAATACATGTTTAAGTGGTTGCAAATTTAAAAAATCAATAATCCCAAAGAACTAAAATTATGCCGAATCATAAATAACAAAAATTAATTCACTTGCATATTTTGATCTACAACTTACTCTATGAATGTGAACATTTTAGAAAAGAGAAATATCTTTTCACATCAACTTGTGTTCATTATATTTCATACGAATATAGCTCAAATCAAACACAAGCTTTTTAAAACAGAAAAAAAATTTTTTTTTAACTCTTCCTTCTTTCCCAGATGATCTGTGGTTAGGTGAAGAATACCATGTAGCACCAAGTCCACAGCGACCAGGACTCATTGTTCCCTAGGGAAACAGCCTATGCGGGAATGCATTGGTGTACTCTGCAAGGAACGTGGAAAATAGCATATGTCACCACTGTACGGTGCACAACAGACAATTATGATTCAACTGTCCAAATTATAATCAGTTTGACAAATGTCCACAAGTGTCTTCATTCTATTTTATATTTTCCCTAAGACAAGGCAATCACACAACCAGACAATTCCATCAGGGAAGCTTGTTAGCTGCTTAGTCTGTTAAACCCTGGTTGCCATAGCATCTAGAGTTGAAAAAGCTGCAGATTGGCATGAAAAAGCATGTCGACAATTGCCCTGTCACAGCATGCAAGCCAGGTCTGCTCAAAGGCAGCACACTACAAGTTTTCTTTCCCAGTTTGCACTACCCCATGCTGTTTAATAATATCCATTTACTGGTATTGGGATTGATCTAGCACAGTGTAAAATTCACATCTAGTGAGACATTGCTTTTCACATGGACAGAAATTCTTTAACAAATGAGAGAATGACAATTAATTTAGAAATGCAATACTATATATACCATAGGAAGTATATTTAAATTTAATAAAGAAGTGGCCCAAATTTTTAATACATAGTTCTTTAAAGAACTAAACAGTTTTTACTTGGCAATTTTTCAGTTGACTTTCTAGTCATTTCTGAAGGCTGGTTAGTCATATTTTGGAAATGACAGACAGCATTCAAAATTCACTAGTGTATTTTTAACATGTTTTAATCATGCCGTATCCATTTCTTTTTACATGCACGGTATAATTTAATTAAGGACATACATTTCTCAAATAACTATAATTTAATTAAAGATTAATATCATGAACACTGAAATTATAGACTAGTGAGCAATGTGCATCAATTTTTTTTTCCAGAGGGACCATATACTTAATGGTGATAAATTACCATGTATTAATAAGAAAATGTAGGTTTCTACCAAAGGGTATTAAAACCCCTGCCAACTCTCAGATTTATCGGTGCCTATATTTTAAATAAATTAAAGCATGTTTACAAACAACCATTTTTAACCTATTAGAACTATAAAGATGTGAAGACCTATTGTAAAACGTAGAAAATAATTTTCTGCAGTGGTTTGTACTTATTCAGTCTTTGCTTGTTTCATGCTCTCATAGTGTGTTTTGTCAATTTTGTTTTTTTATATGCTACAAAGAAAAAAATCTGAAAATACATTCTCAAGAACCTAATAAACCAATGTGTGTGTTCTACATTTTCTAAAATATTTGCTCTTTCCACTGATACCCAAGCTGTACTTTCAAAGTATCACAAAAGTGCATTCCATTGAATGAGTGATCTCATTCTTTTGAAACTTACACCTGAAAAAAATGATACATAGTTTACCGTAATCAATGATGCTGCTGTTATTTACACTAAAGTAGAAATTCTGAAGTAATTATTACTTTTCATGTTCACAAGCTATGGAGTATATCATCTAGTTTCTTTTCCCTAAAAAATTTTAAATAGAATCTGAAGTGTAACACCTTTAATTTTACACACACACACACAAATAATGTTACTGAGTGGATTTCTTCAAACTATAAATTTAAACCTCCTCATTTTCTAGAAATTGTAAAAAAAAAAACTCTCAAAATCTTAAGATAAAACTTAACTCACATATGGTGTCCATGAATATGTTTTCTTATATCACATCATGCAATCTGAAAAAAAGGAAAAAAAGCTGTTTACTTGTTAAAGGTCTTTTTATAAGCTTTGATGACTCAAAAACACCTTCATTTTAACATATGGAATTTGGCAATGAATTTAACCATGTTACCATTTCAGAGACTTTGATATTTTGGAAAAGAGAGAATTAAAAACAACAGAGATTGAGACTTAAGTTGGCTCTTGTGTATGGGATATAATTTTCCAGAGAACATTTCTAATATAAGGATTTACTAGTGAAATGTATCTGCCAGAATATCATAGCCTTTCAAAACTATAGTTAACCCAAATGAACAATAGCAGTTTGTGCCACAAATTTTACCCTCTGATACAACTTTAAAAACAAAACAGAAAAGTTTTGATAGAGTTAGATAATAGATTGATAGAAAAATGTGCACAATGAAAAAATGACTTTTTTAAAAGGTCAAGATAAAATTTCTTCTAATTACATATTTGCAAAAAGATTGTATTTAAGCTTATTTTTCTTTTTTTCTAGTTTCTTTAATTCACGCTCAATACAGTGCAAAGCAGTTTTTCAAGTTGGATTGAACCAAGGACCATCTCTTAACCTTCTTAAGACATGTGGTTTTCCTACAGTTCTGAGAGTTTATGAAGGCTGCAAACTGGGTAGCATAGAAACAAATTTGTGCACTAATTCAGAGCACTTGGTTTTAGCCAGGATAACTCAAATACTCCCCGTTACCCAAATGCTGCCTTTTCCCAGTGATGTAAATAAAAATGGTTTTTACAACTATGCTATGTTACTAGTATTCATTCCTAATATATATTTATTTGTAATTGTGTACGAACCACATTTTATACCTAATTTTTCATATTTATTCTTCTACCTTTAAACTGATAATGAGTATGATTCTTTTTTGAATCACTTAGAATATTTTCATTGGATAGCATGATTACTTTTGGATACTCTCTATAAATCTACTTTTACTCATTTTGATTGTTACCAAATCGTGAAATTGAAATTATACAAGAAGAGGTCAATAAACCAAGAATTCCTTTAAATGAAACAGAAACTAGACTTGTGGTAGCGAAGAGAGAGTATCGTGCAATGCCATTAGTTCCTTTCATAATCTCAGGCTTAATGTTACAATAAAGATGTAAGACTATGTTATTTCTTAGAATAAATGCACCTCCAAAATTCCTCAAGTGAAATACTGCCTTACACAAAATGTGGGTTTCACACCAGCATAAGCATTCTTGTGTAAGGTAGCTCTTGTTTTTCTGGGTGATTTTGCCTCATTCTGAAATTTCCTTCACCTGACTGAAAGCGCATTAGCTGCTAGATAGGCATCACACTGATGTCTCCACGCGGTAGCACACAGCCGTGAATTTGCTACGATCTGTTTAATCAGCAGTGTATTGATTTTCCGCAGCTTTCCTTCATTTTAGCCCCATAGCAGGCTTCTGTAATTTCCTTTGGACAAAGTGTAACCAAACTGTGCTAAGTGATGTTGATTTGCAGGCAAAAGTAAAGGGGTAAATATAAATTAACAAGCTATAAACATTTTACAAGTGGGGAGTCAATAAAAACAGTGTCTGCAGTTTCTTTTAAAAAAATGATTTGAAGCAGATTGTTAACAAAGGTGTCCAAAGAAACTGACATGAGTCTGAGGATAATTTTTGCGCTTTGTGATTAAGAATTGATCAGTCTAAAAGCCTCGGATGCAACTGAATCACCCATAAGCTGCTGGCCTGAAAAGGCTCAGCGGGGGCTGGTATTTGTTTGTTAAACTCCCATGATTCCAAGTAGATAATTGGTCTGTGAAGTTCATGGCAGAATCTGAATTTGCTTTCTTGCTTCCCAGCTGGCTGAGCACTGGTTTATAGACTTCTGTGTACAAATTTAGCCAGCAGCAAACCTCACATCTTTAATATAAAAGGTGTTTTGTTGTGTTTTTCAGGTGCTGAGTGGAAAGCCCACACTCCAGAAGCTCATTAAAAGGGCCAAGTTACAGTACAGGTTTATTTCTGTCACAGCGTTGCTGAAAACAGTGACAAGGATTAATATGTTTCTTTAGTACTGGAAAAAGCCTGACACAATCCCTTGTGAATTTGATCATCTGTTTCATTGCCTGTATAAGATTCAATCTCCTATTATATCCTAAAGTTACAGCTGTAAACAAATGCTGGTAAAAATTCATAAACTATTGCAGAAGCCTGGGGCAAAACTAATTGTTTTATTCAACGGTAGCTTATTTATTTATTATTTATTTCATACCTCTCTCCAATAATCTTTTTCTACTATTCCTCCTCACAGTCAAGATTATCTTGGCCCTTTGTCTGAACGCACAAAGCAAATATAGAGACATGGGGAATTTACATAGAAGAGTTTTTGGAAAAGTTGCTATGAATCAGTGTATTGCGGTAATGTGACCCCTCAAATATTTTATGAAACCTTTTCTATTTTCCTTTCATTAAAATGTAAGTTCCAGAATAAAGAGGAATATTTGCGCAACATTATAACCTTAGCGCTCTGTCTGATGTGGAACATTAGGCTCTATTTACTAGTCATTGCTATATGTCTGGGACATGATTTGGCCATGTGGTACATGCAAATCCCTGTAAAGTGCAAAATATGTTACAAAATGATTGTGTTTTCCACCAAATCAGACAGTCAAGTAGCTATTTTCTATTTCCCAAAGATAAAAGTTGTGTGCAAGTGCTAATATAGCCATCATGATACACATTCTTTAAAGCTGAAGACTCTTTCTCTGCCTCTCTTTCTGCCTCCCCCTCCTTTTTGGCCTCCTCCTCTTCTTCCTCCTTGTCATCATCCTTCTTCACCTTCTTCCTCTCTCAAGTGAGTTGTAACAGTAGATTTATTTCTTATCTACTAACTTTTGTTACTGTAGGAAACTATGCTGCTTTCAAGTTTTAGTTACAAAAAATTCTATTCAAAATATTCCAAACTTTATGCAAAAGACAACACCACAGAAAGATCACAACCAATGCAACTTTACATCCATTATAAGCATTAATGGAAATTATTGCAAGATTAGGCTGACGAAGTATATTCGTGCCATGATGGAAATTAAACATTAAGCTTCCATTGCTCTTAAGAGAAGTTGTGTGCCTAATTCCCTATGTACTACAGATACAATAACCCATAACATCTGACTGTAAATACGGTACAATGCTAGGTAGGGCCTTATTTGCACCTGAAAATTTGCTGCCCTCAAGCACTAAAAACAAAATCAAAAGGGTAGCAAAAGAATTGCCAAGCAAGGTACACTCTGCCCCTCCTGTACACTCCTTTTTATTTCCACAAACAGAACCTTTGCTTTATGTTTTCCCTCAACAGATTGTGTTTTACAAATAAACTTAAAGGAAAATATATTTGTGTGACAAGACAGTAGGAAAATAATTGTTAAAACGATCATCCCCTCAAATATATCACCCCAAATAGTCTGAGTAATCTAAGTGCTTCATGCACTCCTGACTGAGAAGTAACACGGATGCCAGGCAATGCATATACTGCGACAGTGGTTTCTTGGTTTTACTGAATAGCTTCAAAATTTGCTCTCAGTTTTGTTCACACAATAAAGGCACAAATTGATCATTTACAGGAATGTATCATGGACATTTAACTGATAAAGTTGTATTTCCTGCTGTTTTTCTATCCTATCTCACTTAAACAATTTGTTTCTATTCTTTTAAAAGCTTAAAGCATTTTTCAACATTTTAGTGGGGCTTTTTCTACTACCATTATTCAATAAAAATAACTTCTGCCAAATATTAGCATTTTACCCTTCGAGTATGAATACTAAGAATATTATTGAACTCTATCCTTAAATGTAATGTACTATGTACCAAAACCCATACATCTTGATTAATATCTAAGAATGTTGGCTGGGAGTGGTGGCGCACGCCTGTAATCCCAGCACTTGAGAGGCTGAGGCAGGAGTCGCTGTGA
>NW_022900929.1:52065759-52104327 GCF_012274545.1 Fukomys damarensis | reverse complement strand
AAAAAAAAAAAAAAAAAAAAAAAAAAAAAAAATTTAAGATTGTTGAGAAAAGAAATATTATGTTTATTGCATCGAAGAAAACTGAAGATTATTCTATGAAAATTAACAGTATTCAACTGGGGTGGACAAGTAATAGCTAAGCCAAAATTTGAAATCAATACTCTTTATATTAATATATCATGCCAAAGCTTATGGTTTTCAGGGCTCATAAACAGACAGAACCATCATACTTTATTGGCAAGATTGTAGGATCTTGAGAATAGGATAATTATTTTGTATAACTTTTAATCAACATTAACACATATTGAGTATTCAGTGACAACTCATTAAATTGAATTAACTAAGGAATTCAAAACATAAATTGTCAATGTATGTTATCTTCACAGACCAAACCAATTATTAGCCCTTGTGGCAAAAGTGTTGATAAACTTTTCAGGTTAATAGCATGTGGTAATTACAAATTGTTGAGGATTATATTTACTCTGCCTTCTCATGAAAATTAAGACATATTGGAATAAAAACCAAATCAATAAGTAATGTCTGGCATGCTATCTTTGGATGTTGCATTTCTTTTAAAAATTATATGGTTAGATATTTTAGAGAGGAAAAAGGTAAACTTTCAAGCATTGCTTCTCTTGGTGACTCTATAAAGTGAAGAATCCTAGAAATATTAATAAACATGAGCATAAATGAAGAACAATGCTATATACTCATGATTGCTATAGATTTATGAGATTTTTGGTCAACCCATGCCATTAATTAGAAGTTGCATTTTAAAATACAATGTTTTTCTGGGTGTAGTGGCACACACCTATAATGCTAGCACTCAGGAAGCTGAGGCAGGAGAATAGCTGCAAGTTTGAGGCCTGCCTGTGCTGCATAGCGAGTTCAAGGCCAGCCTGAATACATAAAGATTCTGTCTCAAAAAAACAAACAAGGGCCAGGGATTTAGCCCAGGGGTTCTGCTGCCTACCTCACAAGAGCAAGGTCCTGAGTTCAATCCCCAGCACCAAAACAAAGAAACAAACAAACAAAAATATATATATTTGAATATGCAAACATGTTATTATGCCATGAAAATCTAAAGCAAAAAGGATACTAGGACTAATATACTTTCTTAAAACAAATTCAAATCTTTCTCATTATAGTCTTAGTCAGTTATGAAGAGTCAAATATTTCATATTGTTTAGCTTACTTTAATGGACAAGAGAGCAAAAATTTTCACAAAGTAGAAGACAAAACATTCCTATGTCAACTTTGTATTCTTTTTAAACTTGGAAATTTTTTTCTATCAAATTCTTCTCTCAGGTACTAAATTCTAGAGCAGTAAGCATGGAATTTAGTTATGTAGGTGCATGAAACAAATCTGAGGCACATTTCCAGGAAGAAAAAAATTATGCTAACAGTGTCAATCAGGCACTTAAAAAGTGCTGTTTATTTAGGATGATTAATGACTAACATCTTTGTTGACTTCTCTTTGCAGTTAAGTGGTGGTCTCAAGTTTATTTTGGTGTTAAACACTGTTCTGGGAGATGAATTCAAGTCTTTAGTTCTTATGTATTTAACCTTTAGGTTTTCCTTAAGTGGAAACGATGCTTTGTTCCTTCATTTTTCTTTATTTTTCATTGTACTACACCTTTTCACTCAAAAATATTCAAACCGGTGAATTAGATACATACTGTAATGTACTGAATGCTGGGGCTGCCCTTAGTTCAAGTAACTTCAGAACGTTAAAATAAGTTAATGATCAATTGTCTGTGAATAAAGAGTATTACAGATCAGTGTTTTGTGCATACACTGAATAAAATGAATCATTTGTGCTTTTTCAGATTGTTCTGATTCCTCCATTGCTTTACTGAAATTCCTTTATTACTGAATATCAAACACATAGCTTTATTCAGTTTTTAAAATTTTATTAGTACAAGTTTGCAGTACATCATGAATAAATTCATTGTGGGTAGTTCATACCTGTACATGGCACATCGCATTTTTTTATCTCCTCTTCTGCTTTCCCCACACCTTCCATCTCTTAGTCTCCTTCCCATTTTCCGAAGATCTACTTCCCTATTTCCTATTTTTTAGTATTCACACAAAGAATATACATTCCAATTAATATGTGTCATCACTGTAGGTGATGTATCATGAGGAATTCAATAACTACAATAAGAAGACAATAATAAATATTTACATGAGGTATACATACATATTTATCTCATTACAAACCATAATACTAGTATAAAAATTATAGAATGAATCTCTGTGTTCACAAATCACAAACTGTCATTTTTGTTGAACCATTTGGAAAATAAAAATATAGTTATCTAATTGACAATTCTTACAGGAAGTTATTCCTTTGGGGAGAAAAATTACAGTGCCAGGGAGAAAATTGGCCCTAGTGACTTCCCAAGCTATATTAAATCAACAATACTTATTAGGCTGCTACTTTAAAATAGAACTCTCGGTTAGATATTATACAGGAATAATGCAGTACTGGGGAGCTTGCAGGATTCCTGCCGAAATAACACTGTAATATAGTGTTGGAAAACAAGGACATACACCAGTAAGATTCAGATGAACACTTTAATTCTCCAGAGTTTCATAGATCCAATCTGTTAAAAACAAATTTTGAAGCATAATCCAAATCAAGTGAGATTAATCATGGAAATATTTTTCAGACACAGTTAATTTTAAGTCAGATTTTTAGGCTACTAAGAACTCTTTAATAAATTCACTAGAAAGGAATCAAGTGACACGCAAATACTGAGTCCCTTCTACATGCAAGGCATTAGGCTCAGAGTTTGCTTGACGAGTAAAAGACTGAAACGCAGCAGGTACTTCTCTGATTTCTCCAGCAGGTGATAGAGACGTAAAACTGAACCACAGTGGCACAGGCCAAGGCTCCCACCAGAAACATAGCTAGAGTTTTCAGAAAAGTAAGACTTTCATCTGGCCACAGTAAAGTTTCCACATAGAAAATGAACTTGCTTGTGAGAAGAGCTGCTGTGGAACATGGCCCAGGTAGAAACATTTTCAGCCCTAGGAGCTAACTCAACTGAAAACATCAGTGTCCTGGGCCCTTCTTTCTGCTGCATGAGACAGTGTGAAGGTCTAGAACTCATATTCTAGAACTCGGTGTGTCTTCTGACCATGATGTGGCACTGTATTCCAGGCCAAGAGAAGAAAAGAAGATGTGGCTATGAGCTGGGGTGGGGGTGCGCACCTGTAATCCCAAGAAAAGAGTGAAGAAACCATGAAAATAATTACAGAGTATATTAACAACCGTAGGAAGACAAGTTTGGAAATAGTGATTGGATGTAAGATTAAGTTTACACTATTGAATTAACAACCACAACTCTCTTCAGTTGATGTAATTGTGTGTAAACTCTAAATGGTACAATTAAGATGACTTGAGGAAATCATCCTTAGTGCTTATGAATGAAACCTGTAAAACAGTCAAAACCTGGACGTGTGTGCAGGGTGGGGGTGAGACAGACAGAGATACCCAGAGAGACATAGAGATTATCTAGATGTAGCCTGTTTAGTTAATAATTAGCCAGTTCTTTAAATCACAAAGACTGATAGGAGTAAAGTAGTGTAGAAATCGAAATGTTTAAATTAAGAGAGAGGCAAACGTGTTAAAGAGGGCAAAGAAAGACATAACGGGTCAGAGTGTATTTGCTTTTACTCAGTAAATTTTGTCAGGTTAGGACAGATGCTGCCCTTCTGAGGTTACAGAGGCAGAAGCAGACGCAGTGGGCCTGGATATCTCTATCATGCACATGTTCATGCATGTGCACGCACTCAAACACTCACACTCACATGCACAAACTGCCTTCTTCATCTTAGTTACCTGGACCTCAGTTCGTCCGAGCCAAAAATATCAGGGTCATCTTTGCTTCCTTTCTTCACCACTTGCATCTAGTCAGCAGCAATTTCTGTGAGTATTTCTTCCAATATTTCTTGGATTTGACCATTTGCTATTATCTCTGCTGCTAGTTCAAACCTTTACCATTGACGAGAGTGTAGAACCTACCCTCGATCTGTTACCTCTCAAAAGAGGGGAGGAGGGGGTGAAGGAAGGGCAGGGACAGGGGGAAAAATGAGAACCAAGACCCGTCATGTAGAGGTACAAGATCCCAATGATGAATGGAACTATACTGTATCTCTAAAATGTATCAATAAACTCAATGGGAAAAATAAAAATAAATAAAACATATTATATTATCTTGAAAAAAAGGTAATGTCCCCCTGACAACCAGAGTGACCTTTGAGATAATATAAATCTAGCCACTCATGTGATACAATTACCGAACAACTTTCTCCTGAATTTGGAATCAAAGCCGTCAGATCCCATGCCATGACTTCCATCACCACGCGCGCTCTGCTCTCTGGCCTTCCTCCACTCATTCTGTCCATGTCAGCAGGCTGTGCGTTTTTGTAGGACCTTAAGTTTACTCCTACCACAGTGCCTTTGCATTTAACATTTGAAGTTGCTGCCACACTATTTCCGCAGGTGATTGCACCTCTATATCTGCTCACTTATTTCTCAGATCTTTAGAGACTAATCCATCTCAAATGATCCCCTTTTATTATTACCCCCCCCTTTTTTTGGTACCAGGGATAGAACTCGGAACCTTTCGCTTGCAAGGCAGGTGGTGGATCCACTGAGCTAAATCCCTGGCCCTCAAATGATCTCCTGTACCCCATCACTGTCTCTTTTTACTTTCTACATGTGACTCAGTATATGAAATATTTATCTTTGTATTCAGTGTGCATCCGGAAGAATATATGATCCTTGCAGTAGACACGATATCAGTCATTTGCTTTGCTGTTTCCCTGAACATAGAGCAGCTCTTAATATAAAAAAACTCAACATAGATTTGTGGAATAAATAAAAGATACAAATAGCTGCTGGAAGATGTTCATAGCATAATTTTTAAAAAGAGGCGACTCTTCAGCCTAGCCAATGGGTATCCAAAAGAATTGTTATGCTCTCTTACAACTGCAGATGGAAAACTTTAACAGCAGGAAGTAAAAGCAAGTTAGAGGTTATGCTGGGACATTCTTGCACAAGACACACAAGGTAGAGAAACAGGGATATTCACATTTGGAATTGAATTAGAATGGAATAGCAGAATCCAGGGCTGTAGCACCTATGAAGTGACTACACAAATCAACTTACTTGATACAGTCCCTAATTATTTACCCTGCTCCCGCCACTTAAAACAGCATTCCTTGGATAATGATGTGGCCAACCTTAGTCTAAGAAGCTAAGGAGCTGTACGTGAAGTTTCTTCAAGCCAGGAAAAATAAATGGAGATTCTCTTATACTTTGGAATCATGTGAAACTTGCTTCTGCAATGCAGAAGAATGTAGAATGTTTTCCAGAGGCTAGGTCTCAGAGGGACCAACATGGACTTTTCCATGAGCTGCTTCAGTGACTTTGCAATATGCAATCATCCAGGGAACTCAGCCTGAGCTCCTGTGAAAGTATTTGGCAAAAAGGAATTAACACTGCTACTTCTGATGCAAGAACAGCATGTTCTTCACTGAATCATCCAGTCAAACCAAAGATGGAAGGAGTCCCAGAATGCCAGCTGGGCTAGGCTCTTGCTTTAGGAAGCTAGATACAAAAACCTGATTTGGTTCGTAAAGGCATTTCTTCACATGCAGGTAAAATTGGTGGTATAAAGAATACATTCAAGAACAAACCAAGTAACTGTATGGAAGCCCTTTTACTGAATTTGTACCTATGAATATAATAATTTTTCATTTATTTTTAAATATTTCTCCCAATTCCAAGTTTGGATAGAATTTTTTTTTTAAATGAGAACCAAGACCTGTCACGTAGAGGTACAAGATCCTAACAATGAATGTAACTGTAGTGTATCCCCTAAAATGTACCAATAAACTCAATTAAGGCTGAAAAAAAAATAGATGACTGGTTGTCTTTGCTAAAACTACAATTTTCATTAGCAGAATTAGTGTAGTAGTTAACATGAACAGGTGCTTGCCTGGAGTTTTACATATACTATATATTCTACCAATCCTTGAAAATACTCAAGGGAGTAGATTCTATTAATATTTCTGCTTTATAAATGAGAAAGGTAGACTTCAGTGAAGTTAAGCAACTTTCTCAAAATTACGTAAACAATATTTGAAGTAGAATATAGATTTAGGCCTGCAAGATACAAAGCCTATTTTGAATCACTGTGCTCTACTATGTAGATAATGTCATTTTGTAGTACACAGTGCTGTGGTTGAAAAGAATATCCTAAATAACTGAAACGAAAAGTGACGAAGCAGGTGCACTGATGCACACCCATAATCCCAGGTAGTTTGAGGGCTGAGGAAGGGTGACTGCAAGTTAGAAGCCGGCCTGCACAATTTAGCAAGACTTTCTTCCCAAATTTAAAATAAAATGGGCTGAGAGGGTCCAAGGTTCTATCCCCAAAATAAATAAATAAAATAAATAAATAAATAAATGTAAAGAAAAGCACTAATAACCAAAATGTTATTAATCTAGTCTCTCCTACTAACTAAAATAAACATCCAGCAAAAATTAAACATATCTCACAATCATAAATATTATCATTTTTAAAATCTCTTTAGCTTGCTTTGGCATGTTTTCCCAAATAGTAACATATTCTCAAATACCTTATGTGACAACAGGCATAGTAACTGATAACCAGGGATATATACACACAAATATAAATAGCTGACTATGTGCCTAAGTTCCTCATATACATTAACTTGAACTTATTTAATTATGTTAAATGATGCCCAGTTTTCAGGTTAAAAACTGAGGTAGAGACACTAAATAACTTCACTAAGGCCACACATCTTACAAGGGGCAAACCTGGGATTCAATCCCACATCTTCTGTCCCTATCTCTTTATATCTGCTCTATATAAATTGATTGATAAATCACTTTCTGTTGCTTTTAGAGATTTTTGTTTTTGTAAGAGAAAGTGTTTGATCTCCTTTGTTCTGGATTGAAGTATGTGGGGGTCACGGTGAGATTATTTAAATGTGTGCTGAAGAAAAGAAATTATCCCTTCATCAATCACATAAAAATGTGATGACATGGACAAAGCCTGTTTTTCCTCAGACTCTAACTATATATACTTTCTGGGAGCTAAAAAAATTCCATGGTATGTAAATTTCAGTATTTTCTGTGCTTAAACCTCAGGAAGCAATATTTTCAATTATATTATATGATATTTTCTCCTTCGCACTTTTCTGCAAATGATGTCTTTCCAGGAGAACCAAGGCAGCCATCAGCAGAAAGAAAGGCAAGAGGATGAACAGTGTATTGGTCAGGGTTCTGTAGAGAAGCAAGATTAATAAAAAATGTATATATACATATGGAATATATATATATATATATGGAATTATTAAGTACACATACAGGATCAAAGTGGGGGATGTGCATAATCACCTATATGTTGAAGAACTAGAGGATCCGGCAGCTGTTCAATCCAAGGAGCTAGACACCATGAAACAAGAGAGATCAAGAATATAACACTCTTCAAGATGAAGGCCCAGTGTCTCCTTGGGGAGTTGTTTGTCTGATTTGTGTTGGAAGACTGAAGAAACTAGAATCTGATGTCCACAGGTAATGATAGCAACAGACACTCCTCTCATGCAGAATGGATTTCTTCAAAGTAAGTGCTAACTTCCTGTACACAGATAACAAACTCACTGAAAAAGAAATTAGGGAAACAATACATTTCAGAATAGCATTAAAAAATGAAATACCTAGGAATCAATCTAACAAACGAAATAAAAGACCTATACATAAAGTATCACACTACTATGAAAAAGGAGATTAAAGAGAATATCCAAAGATGGAAAGATATCCCCTACTCTTTGGTAGGAAAAGCCAACACAGTGAAAATGGCCATACTTTCAAAATTGCTATAAAGATTTAATGCAATCCCAATCAATTTACCATTAGGATACCTCACAAAACTACAGAAAATGTTCCTAAAATTCATTTGGAACTGGAAGAAGCCTAGAATAGCAAAAACAATTCTGAGCAACAAAGGCAAGGTAGGGGCGGGTATCACAATCCCTGACTTGAAATTATATTACAGAGCTACCATAATAAAAACTTCATGTTACTGGCCAAAAAAAACAAACAAACAAAACAAACAAAGAAACAAACTAAAAACCAGACCTGAGGATCAATCAAACAGACTAGAAGTGGTACAAAAAAACATCAAATAAACTCAGCTACTTATCCTTGACAAAGGGGCCAAACATATTGACTGGAGGAAAGATAGCCTCTTTAATATGTGATGCTGGAAAAACTGGCTTTCTATATGCCAAAGACTAAAACAAGACCCATATCTCTCACCATGCGTTACACTAAAATCAAAATGGATCAGATATCTGCCTATTAAAACAAACATTGAATCTTCTGGAATGGTTAATAGGTAGAACTCTTGAGGTAGAACTCTTCATGAACAAAATCCAAACTGCGTGGAAATAGTACAATGTATCAACAACTGGGATCTCATCATGCTAAAAAGTATTTGCACTGAGAAAGAAATCACCAACAGAGTAAAAAGACAACCCACAGAGTGGAAAATTTTTTTAGCCAGTATTCCCTCATTTAAAGGATTAATGTCTAGAACATACAAAGAATTGAAAAAAAAAATCAGTCCCCTCAAACTTAAAGACCCAGTCCAAAAATGGGCATCTGAAATGAACAGACACTTAGATGAAGAAGTGGAAATGCAAAGGAATATATGAAACAAATGTTCAACATCACTGTCATATGAGGGAGGCAAATTAAAACAATGATAAGATTTTGTCTCACTTCAGAAAGAATGGCTGCTATCAAGAAATCAACCAACAATAAATGCTGGCAAGGCTGTGGAGTAAAAGGAACCATTCTCTACTGTTGGTGAGAGCACAGGCTTGTGCAAGCACTATAAAAATTAGTATGGATATTCCTCACTAGGAGTTACTGGGGACCTGCTTAGGATTAGAGGTCCCATCTGACCTAGTTATTCCCCTGCAGGGTATCTATCTTCCTGAAAGAATTACAAGAATCATATAACAATTATGATTAATGTAGATTATTATTAATGATAATATATATATATATTTATATATAGCCAGCTATATTTATAGTGACACAGTTTGTAATAGCTATATCTGGAAATATCTCATAGATACACCCAGAAGTGTGTGTAGCAAATCCACTAGATGTTTCTTAAATCTGCATTAATTGAAATATGATAATTTACAGTAATAAACAGAAAAAGGAAATTAAAAATTATGAGCTACAATAACTGAAATGCACAGTTGCACTTGTCTTAAATAAAATTTATAATTTCAAAATACATTTCAAAATTATTTCAAAGTTTTAAAGTAGGCTTAAAATGGATTATTTTCCTGATATTGCTATTTACTTTCTTTACTTTCAAGAGATAAGCCTGGGAAGAGGGCAGGGTTATGAGCACCAGAAAAACAACCCCTCAGAGTTTTGTTTTCCAGACACTGAAATATAGCAATGTGAGGAAGAGAAGAAGGAAGAAAGCAGGTCCCAGCCAGGGTCTGAAGTCAGAAATGGAGCCCATGGGGAGAGCAAAGAGAAGGAACTCAACACAGAAGAGAGCCGTAGCAAAGAGCATTTTGTCCCTGAGCCTGGCCAGAACCTGCAAACATGCGGTGACTACTGGCAACTCCAGAGGCCTCCGCAGAGACACACTGTAGTGGAATGGAGGGTGAGTTATCCCAATTCAAATGTCCCCCAGGAGAAGGAAATTTATTAGTCATCATTTTGCAAAGGGCCAATTGAACTCAGAAGTCAGAGCATATATGAGTTGGCTCCATATAGCAGCATCCAATGTCAGGGTGAAATGCAGTTGAATTCAAGCCAGCGGGAAGCCAGGAGCTTAGTTTAAGCCAGGAGAGAGGCTGAGTGCAAACCAGCAGGAAACTGAGTTCAAGCTGGCAGGAGGCACCTAGAATGTTGTAGTTGAACAACTCAGATCCCATCCTTAGCACCAGAACCCAGAAGCAGTGTGAACTTCATTGGAACTAGAGCTGCAGGATTGTTGGGATTGTCCATCACCCCATTGTAATTTTACTGCTGGCTTCCTGAGATCAAGCAACATGGATCTGGGCTCTGTTACCCTGCTCAGCAGTAACAGAAGAGGCACAGCCTGAATTGAACAACTTTTTTTCTTTTTCTTTATTATTCCTTTGCTTTTTTCTTCTCTTTTTCTCATCTGTTTGTTCTTGCTTTTATATGATGTGAACATAGTCTCTAGTTTTTTTCATCATTGTTTGGTTCTGATCTTGTTTCTGCTTGTTCCTTCTTTCTTTCCCTCCTTTCTTCTTCACTAGTTTCTCAAAGCTTGCATAATCTTCCTTTGTCCTCCAACCTTGCTTCTAACCTCTTTCTTTTCTACTATTCCTTTATTTTTCCCCTAATCCCTTTTTTAAGTTTTCTTCCATAAGGCCAAAGTTGCTGTAGTGAGGGGATATTTACTGTATAAAATTTTCTGGTGTGTTTAAGATTTTGTTATATAACTACAAATCTTGTTCATATAGTTAAAGGTGGCAAATTAATAGTTATCACAGTTTGTCATTTTCTAGGCTGTGTTGATGCTATCGTTATTATTGATTGTACTGCTTTAGCCATGGTGGTATAACTGTTCTAATTAGTTGTTCCTCCTTGTATGCAAAGACTGAGGCTGCCTGAGTGTCATATCACTATAGGCCAAAGCAAAAGAATCACAGGCTAGACCAAATAAGCAGGAACTTATAACCGCCACTAAATTTAAGAGATAGGACCTTACAAGAGATTCAAAACTCAAAACCCAGCTACATCTAGAAGACATCTCTGAGAAGTAATCATTTCCTAATGGTTATCTTTGCTAGCAATAAAGTTACCAACTAAAATCAATTTATAAGCATCCATGCAGGAAGTAAAGTTTTTAAAAAACAAAAAATGAGAAGACACAGAAGCAAGATGCAACCCCAGACTGCCAGCTCATCAAAGACAAACCCAGGGGCTAATGTTGCAATTTGAAAGCTACCCAGCTAGACTCTCTGAAGTGGTTACAGTGGAAGTAAAAAATACAGATGAATGAGGCTCTAGGAAAAATCAAATCAGAAATAATTTCTGAGTTAACTACAGAGATGATGACCCTAATGAAGAATATCGCTACTGAATCTAGAGTAGATACAGATTTTTTTTAATGGAGATAGTTTAAGAAAATGATGAAAACCTCGAGTGTCTAACATAAGAAAGAAATAGAATCCATGAAAGAGATTCAAACACATACCCAAGAGATTAAAAATTCTATTGAAAGTATACACTGCAGAAGGAACCAACATGAGAACAGAATATCACATCTAGAAAACAACAGTGAAGTTAATGACCATGAAAAGAAAAAAAATTCTTAAAAATAGAAAGGAACCACAAAAAATCAATCCAACAGCTGCAACAGATGATGCAAAGAATAATGTAAGACTAATCAAAGTCAACAAAAAAGCAGAAGGTAGTGCAAATGACATTTTTTTAAAAAATCACTCACAGAAGTAATGAGAGAAAACTTCCCAAGCAAGGAAAATCAATTTGACACACAGATAAGTGAAGGATATAGAATCCCAATTAGCCATGATCAGAAAAAAATCTACATCAATGCATATAATAGTCAAGATACCAGAAATTCAACACTGAACAGAATATTAAAAGCTATTAGAAAAAAGAAATAAATCACTTATAGAGGAAAGCCCATAAGAATCACAGCAGACTTCTAGACACAAAACGATGTCAACGAGACATTGGAATGAAGTATTTCAAGCCCTAAAGAAAACAATCTCCAAACCAGATTGATGTACCCCACAAAACTATCTTTCAAAATTGATGAAGAAATAAGATACATCCATGACAAAGAACACCTAAAGAAAGTTATGACCAAAAACCAGAACTTCAAAATATTCTGAAGGACATTCTAGAAAGAGATAATGATAAATGAGCCCCATCACAATAAATCTATCAGGCATGGCAAGTAATTAAACTGAAGGGAAAGAAAATGAACCAACAACAGGAAAATAATCTGACAAAAATATGTCAGTACATGTCAGTTTTAACCATGAATGCAAATAACCTCAATTCACCAATCAAAAGAAAACAACCAGCAGAATAGATCAAGAAACAAGATTCAACAATATGCTGCATACAAGAAACACATTTGACTCAAAAAGAAACTTATAGACTGAAAGTCAAAAGATGGAAAGCAATCCTCCATCTGTCAGGAATATGGAAAAAAGCAGAAGCAGCTATTCTATTTGCAGATAAAGTGGGTTTCAAGCCAAGACTGATCAAAAAAGACAATCCAAGAGGAAGTGATGACATAAATATATGTGCACCAAATACCAGCACACCCAAGTATAAAAAGCAAATATTAATGGTCTTTAAAAATCAAATAAGTACTAATACAATTATAGGGGGGACAACAATACCCCACCATCACAAACAGATTAACTAGGCAAAAAAAAAAATCAAGAAAGAAGTATCAGAACTGAACTACACTTTTGAACAAATCGACTTGGTAGATGTCTACAATGTTCAATCCCACAACAATGGAAGACACATTTTTTTCAGCTATACATGGGACATTCCTTAAATTACACCACATAGTAGTTCATATAACATGCTTAAGTAAAGGCAAAGGAGTTGAAATTATGCATATTTTCAGACCATAGTGCAATGAAATTAGAAAGCAATGGCAAAAGAAACAACAACAACAATAACAAAAACAAAAACCTGCATAAATACATGGAAATTTAAAAAGCACCCTTCTGGACATCCAATGGGTCACAGAAGAAATTAAACAGTTTCTAAAACTAAATGTTAATGCCAATGCAACATGCTCAAATTTATGGGATACAATGAAAGCAGTCCTTCCAGGGAAATTTAAAGCAGTGGATTCCCTTATCAGAAGACCAGAATGAGCTCAAATAAACAATCTAAAGATGAATCTCAAACTTCTAGAAAAAGAAGAGCAAGGCAAGCTCAAAGCTGTATGAAAGAGGAAATTATAAATGTCAGAGCAGAAATTAATGCAATTGAGACTAAGAAAGCAATTCAAAAAAATCAATTAATAAAAGAGTTGGCTTTTTGAAAGATTAAATAAAATGGATGAAACCTTAGCTAACCTTATCAAAATAAGGAAATAAAATACTCAAATTCATGCAATCAGGAATGAAAAGAGTAAAATCACAACACGTTCTGCAGAAATCCAGATAATTATCAATACCTCCTTTGAGAACCTGTATTCTAATAAAAGGAAAAACATAATTCAAATGGATAGATTCCTAGACACATATGAATTACTGAGGCTGAATCAAGAAGATATAAAAATTCTAAATAAATCAAAATCAGTCAGGAAATTGAAGATGTAATTAAAAACCCAACAAAAAGAAAAACCCAGGCCCTGATGGATTCATTGCTGAATTCTACAAAAAATTTAGAGAACACCTAATGGCATTTCTCCTCAAACTCTCTAATGAAATTGAAAGAGATGCAATACTCCCAAATTTATTCCAGAAAGCAACTATTATCCTGATACAAAAACCAGAAAATAATCCAACCAAAAGGAGAACTACAGGCCAGTCTCCCTAATGAATACAGATGCAGGGCCAGCGATTTACCTCAGCAGTTCGGTGGCCTGCCTTGCAAGCACAAGGACCCGAGTTCAACCCCCGGTACCAAAAAAAAAAAAAAGAATACAGATGCAACAATCCTCAATAAGCCACTGGAAAACAATGCAGAAAATCATCAAAAAGATTATACAGCAGGTATAGGATTCACCCCAGTAATGCAGGGATGGTTCAACATAAGCCAATCAATAAATGTAATACACCACATTAACAGAGCCAAGGACAAAAACAGCACAGTCAACTCAATAGATGCAGAAAAGGCATGGAACAAAGTCCAAGACCCATTTCTGCCTTTAAAAAAAAATTGGAATAGATGGTCTTTATTTCAATCTGATGAAGGCCATCTATGACAAACCAATAGCAACATCATATTAAATGAGTAAAACTGAAAGCTTTTACTATAACATCACAAATAAGACAAGGATGTCTACTGTCATCACTTGTATTCAACATTAGACAGAGCAGTTAAATAAATGAAAAAATAAAAGGAATGAGGATAGTAAAGGAAGAAGTTAATCATCATTATTTGTGGATGACATATACTCTACATAGAAGACCTCTAAAAAACTCCACCAAAAGACTTCTAGATTGAACAATTAAATTAGGTAGCATAGGTGGATAAAAAGTTAACACTCAAAATAGCATTCCTGTACATGAATAATAATTTCACTGAGAGAGAAATTAAGGAAAACACACTTTTCACAATACCATCTAAAAAATTAAATACTTAAGTATAAATCTAACAAAGGATGTAAAGGATGGTTATATTGCAAATTACAGTACTCTGAAAAAGGAGATCAAAGAGGATATCAAAAAATGGAAAGATATTCCTATTCTTAGGTAAGAAGAGCCAATGTAGTGAAAATGGCCATACTTCCAAAAATCTTTCATAGATTTAATGTAATCCTGATTAATTGCTAACAGCATACCTCACAAAATGAGAGGAAACACTCCTAAAATTCATTTGCAATAGCAAAAGCAATTCTGGGCAAAAAGGTCAGGCATGGTTCATCACAATCCCTGACTTGAAATTATAGTACAAAGCTACTATGGTAAAACAGCATGGTACTTACAAATAAAAACAGACCTGAAGTTCAGAGGGGAAAGGGAGATTTAAAAAAATTCCAAACACACTCATCCACCTTATCTTTGACAAGGGGGGAAAACATCTTCACTGGAAACAGATATTTGCTTTAATAAATGCTGCTGAAAAACTCTTTTTCCATATGTTAAAATTAAAACTAGACCCATATCTCTCAGCATGCACTAAACTAAAATCAAAGTGGATCAAAGATCTACATATCAAAACAGTAATGCTAAATCTTCTGGAAGTGAGAATAGCTTGAACTTTTGAGGACATAGCTCATAGGCAAAAACATGAAGAAAGCCCCAATCACGGGGGAAATACTAGAAATATTCAACAACTTTGATGTCATCTTATTAAAAAACTTGGGCATAGGGAAAGAAAACACCAACAGAGTGAAGAGACAACCCAGTCATGGGGAAACAAAAATTTCCAGCTGTTCCTCAGATAAAGGAAAAATATCTAGAATACATAGAGAACACACACACACAAAAAAAAAAGACCCCTCAAATTTAAAGGCCAAATCCAAAATTGGACACCTGAAAAAATAGGCATTTCTCAGATGATTAAGTATAAATGCTAAATAAATATATGAAAAAATGTCCAACATTACTGGTCATTCCAGAAATGAAAATTAAACAATGCTGCAATTCCATCTCATTCCAAAAAGAATGGCTATTATCAAGAAAGCAACCAATAACAAATGCTGGTGATGCCACGGGGAAAAGGATTCCTTCTCCACTGTTGATAGTCATGTAGGCTTGTGCAACCACTGTGGAAATCAGTGTAGGAATTCCTCAAAAAACTAAAACTAGATGCTTCATGTGACCCAGCTATTCCACTTCTTGATAACCTCCCAAAAGAATTAAAAGCATCACACCACACCAATATATATACTCCCATGTTTAGAGCAGCACAGCTAAAGCTTGGAAAGAGCCCAAATGCCCATAAAATGATGAATGGATGAAGAAGATGTGTTTTTTTATATACAATAGAGTACTACTCTGCCATAAAAAGTACTAACCTGAGGCATTTCTAAGTAAAGGGATGCACTTTGTGACCATAATTTTAAGTGATGCACATGTTCAAATATCACATTGTTTCTCTGGTGTGAGAAACCAAAAGGGTAAAGGAAGAAAATGTATAATGGATATTGTGAAATTGAGGAAAATGTACAAATGGGAAGAGGAACTATAAAGGGAGGTAAAAAGGAAGAAAAGAAAAGGAAAAAAGAACAGAAGGAAAACTGGAAACAAAGCTTTTGTAAATGAGGAGGTGATAAAGGGTTGAAGGGAGGGAAGGGGAATGGGAAAGAAAGAAAAATTAAGATAAGTCATGTACAGGTTCAAATTTCCTATGATGAATGTTATCCATATGTATATGTAAAAGGTACCAATAAAATTAATTTTTAAAAATAGAGACATGCAAAGTGATAAGCTTGTAAACTTGCCCATAGTTCCATGCGTCTGTGTGCATGTGCATGTGTGTGTGTGTGCGTGTATGTGTTTTTTTTTTTTTACTGGGGATTGAACTCAGAACTTCTCTCAGTGAAATTATTATTCCTGTACAGGAATGCTACTGATTTTTGAGTGCTGATTTTTTGTCCACCTATGCTACCTAATTTGATTGTTAAATCTAGAAGTCCTTTGGTGGAGTTTTTTAGGGGTCTTCTATGTAGAGTATATGTCATCCACAAATAATGATGATTTAACTTCTTCCTTTTTCTATCCTCATTCCTTTTATCTCTTCATTTATTTAACTGCTCTGTCTAATGTTTCCAGAAGTGTGTTGAATACAAGTGATGACAGTAGACATCCTTGTCTTATTTGTGATTTTATAGTAAAAGCTTTCAGTTTTTTATTTTTATTATTCTGAGACAGGGTCTTATTAAGTGTTCAAATTGCTTGAGCTGGGCTTGAACTTGCAATCCTCCTATCTCAATTTCAATCAACCTGTTGGGACTACAGGTTACACCACTATGCTTGGTTTGGCCATAGAATTTACTATAGAGGAACATCTCATAGAAGACCTTCCTCTTTTTGCACAGGTGAAATGTGGACAGATGAAGAAAGAGCAAGAGGAAACATATATGCAGATACGCTCCCTTTTCATTTTTGTTTTAGCAAGAATCCAAGCACCACATAAATTGAGAAAAATATATTAAAGTATTTTTTAAATATTGCAGTCTATGTATGTAAAGTACTTTAAAATATTATAGGTATATATAGTATATATACTTTACTATTTTATTTACTGTTTAAATTAATTTATTGGTACACTTAATGTATACAATATAATGGCATTCACTGTTGGAAATTTGTACCTTTACATCATCAATCTTGGTTCTTATTTTTTCTCCCCATTCCCCTGCCCTCCTTTCAATTCCTCCTATCTTAGTATAGGTTGTATGGATGTCACTGGCCACCTAAATATTTAGTTTTTTTACCCAGCCTCCTATTTGGCTTGTTTTTGTTTGTTTGTTTTTCTGTACCAAGGATCAAATTTGGGACCTTGCAATTGCAAGGCAGGTGGCAGAACCACTGAATTAAATCCCCAGCCCTTCAGCCTCCTATTTGGGAGGAAATAGAATTCTGCCGATATGGAGATGGCCACAGCAAAGACAGCTTGGTAGCACTGCAGGGAAGCTGAAAAGTGTGAGCTAATGCTATGTATTCTCAACTGCTTCATAACATGGAAAGTACTCAGAATCACGAATAACTTTTAAGGAGGAACAAAGGAGATAACTAAGTCTGTATGTGAGCATCTACACCTATGCCTATGTGATGAAATAAAAAACAATTTCACTCACAGGCTACAGTGTTATTTCATGGAGCAGAAGCAGAACAGAAGATATATCATAAAATGGAGACGTTCACTGTGCTAGAAAAAGCTGAGATTAGACTTGTTCCAACCAAGGGTAGATACCCAAGCTGAAAGACCAGATCATGAGTTAAAGCAGGATCAGGATTCAGTTATCTAGGGAGGAAGGAGTCTGAAGAAGGCCAGTAGAGATAAGATTAAAACCCCCTGCCCAGTCTGGAAAAGACCCAGGGATTTTCAAATGAGAATATCCTGGCTTCGCTTTTCCTAATGATTCTAGAATCCAGGATAAGGAGAAAATCCTGTCTCAAAGTTTTCAGACTGGAGAAATGAGCATTTTCCTGATTCAACCAAACAGAAACTGAGCAGATAGTTAAGGAAACTAATTAAATTATGAGAGTAGATTAAACACATATTTGTATAAACTATATGATTTTTTAAGACATTCAACATCCAGCAAAGAGTGAACCACATGGAAAAAGCAAGTCAGCTCCAGAAATAGAATTTCAAGAAAGACTACATTTTCTTAGCATATATGAGTATAATTAAATTAAGTAAAAAATGAAAATTAAAATATAACTTATCAAAATTTTTGGAATGTAGCAAAAGCAGGGCTTGTGGAAAACTGCATAGTACTGAATGGATTCACTAGGGAGAAGAAAGATCTAAAATAAATAATCAAAGCTTTCACATAAGGAAACTGAAAAAAGAGCAAATTAAATTCAAAGCAAGCAGAAGAAAGTAATAAAAATTAGAGCATAAACCAATAAATTAAAAACAAAATGAATCAATACAGAAAATCAACAAAAGAATCGGCATCAAGAAAAGAGTCAGGGCCAGGGATTTAGCTTAATGGCTCTGCTGCCTGCCTTGCAAGCACAAGGTCCTGAGTTCAATCCCCAGTGCCAAAAAATAAAAATTTAAAAAAGAATAGTCAGGAAAAAACAAATACAGATAATGATTTTGAAAAAGGTAATAATATTGGTAGGCCTTCAGTCAGTCCAAGCAATAATAAAGATACAAAGTACTAGTATCAGAAATGAGGTGTTAAGTGCAGGTGGATTACAAGTTAAAGTTCAGTCTTAACACTAAGCAACACCCTACCTCAAAAATAAAAAGATCTGTCAAATGTGACGGCACACACCTGTAATCCCAGCACTCAGGCAGCTGAGGTAGGAGGATTGTCATGAGTTCAAGGCCAGCCTGGTCTACAAAGTTAATTCAAAGTCAGCCTGAACTACAAAGTGAGACCCTGTCTCAAAAAACAAAATAAAATACAATACAATATCTGAGGGAATAGCTCAGTGACAGAGCATTTACCTAGCATATGCAAGGCCTTGGGTGTTCCATTCCCAGCACAAAATGTGTCTATATGTACATATATATATACTTATGTGTACATATACATGTATACATATGTGTGTATACACATACTCACCTTTTAATTTTCTTGCCCCTCTCATGTATAATATGTCACATAGTCCTGTCACCGCTTTTTCACTTTAGCTCAGTTATTCTAAACCTTTGTGGCCGCTGATTCTGTGGTATGCCCAGACATCACTATTTTACCAAGTTCCCAAAATGTTCTAACCTGATCTCTATGCTTCTCATTTCTATCTTCATTTAATCTTTCTTTCAAAATATTAATGTATTTTTGTAGAATGCTAGTTCTGAAATATAATTATTCCATTTAAGACACTTTACTCTCCACAGTGAGAAATATTTTAGATTGTATAAAATTATAGTTAAAGTTCTTCAAGTCTCTAAGCTAGTCAGTATTTTCAGTTTAATTTGCTCTTATACCAGCTGTGGTTCCATCAGACTGGAACACTCAACGTTTCTGGAACATCAGTTTTTATCATGGATAATTTATGCCACAGAATCTTACACTTGTTCGTGTACATTAGTAGAATGTGGAGAAAAGCTCACTTAAAATAATACTAGTCCATGTATTGCATTATGGTCCAAAATCACCCCAAAACACCTTCCTAGTACAAAGTAATCAGGTACTTGATGAAAAATAATGTTCTGTATATTAATCACGAGTAAGATCAGAGGAAATAAAGGAAATTAATGAAAAGTACCACCTTTGAGAGGGAAATCCACTTGCTAAATCTGGAGTGGGGAAAAAAAAACAATTGAACTCTCTTAAAGGTAAATAGCAATGTTTTCACTTTCATTGGGAAAATCTAGCAAACCTTCAAGGAAAGGCAGCTGAACTCCAAACTCTGGCATAACAAGAGCCTCTGGAAAAAAATATCAACTGTTTGAGGCTGATACTTTCTTGGATGCCAGGAAATAGTCTTGAGCTAACTTCAAGCAAAGGGATCTGTGTTATATTAGAAAAGTACTCTAAAAATCCTAAATTTGTAATCCCATCCTAGATAATTAAAAACTTAATAAAGGGAGAAGACAAGGTTAGTACTAAGTAGCAGCTCAGGCTCTTCTTACACTTGGAAGGCATAAATACACTCTGCTCTCACTGGAGAAGCAGAACACCCACAACATGTTAAGGTTGCATAGAGCTATCCAGGATTCTCACAAATTACAATCAAACAGACGTGAGTTCTTAATCAAAGATTCCCTTACATGCGAGGAAACAGTTCATCATAAGTGAGTCAGTAGAAAAAAAGAAAAACACTATACCAATTTATTTTCAAGGACTTCAGATATTGGCGTTATGATGATCACAACATAAAATTTTTTACAATTGAAATGTTTAAGAAAAAAGAAGATGCAATCACAAAAATGTAGGAGAGTAATAAAAACATGAGCATAGACTTGAAATGGAGCCAAATTGGAAGTTTAGGAATAGAAATACGATTTTGAAGTTAAAAATCCAAAGGGCATGTTTAATAACAGATTGGATACAAGTGAAGTGAGACTTGTTGAGTGGGAAGAGGACCCTAAAGACGATGTGCAGGGTGCAGTACAGAGAATACGATGAAAAATAAGAACAAAAAGGTGCAAAGTATGGGTGGAATGAAATTATACCATATATCCAATTAAATTTCTAGAAAAAAGGAGACAACGGATGAAAGAGATGGCAGCTGAGGCACTTTTCCTAAATTGATGAAAACAGGAATCCACCAGATGTCCCTCAACAGGACTATGGATAAATAAATTATACTAAGTTCACGTAAGGGAATATTACAGAGTTTAAAATGAGTAAACAACTATAGACATCAACACAAATATTTCCTAGGAATATACTGTCACACTGATAGCCCCCGACATCCCTAATACCCTCAGTGACAACCTCTATGAAAAGGTGGCAGCATAAAGGCCATCTGGGACTTCACATCTCTGAATATACTGCAGAAATCAAGGATGCCATCCAGCCCCTGTGCTAAGAACTCGCTCTCTCTCAGCATCCCCATGGCTGCAAGAGGCCTCCGCCTAACCACGTGCTCTATCACACTGAGCAAGGACCACGGGTGTGGCTGAAGAAGTTAAGGTGATGCTGGTTGGTGTCTGTTGTGTGGAAAAGGGGACTCTGCTAGTAACTCTGAGTTTAGTGTATCCCAGCATAGTATATCCACAGGGAGCTACAGGCACCATGCTGACATAACACTGGACTTCCTGTGATGAGAAGTCAGCTGCAGAAGGCACACCAAGGCGAAAAGCAGATCTTGAGTTCATACACTGCCTTGTAAAGGATGTCCTGATTGAGAGTAAGGAGTGACACCATGCCAGACAGCAGACTACCTGGGCCGGCTGACTGCCATGTTCCGGATGGATGAGGCATTTTGTCCAACTGATGTCACCCTCCACTTCTGTGATCTTCACCGCCGTCCTGCTCTGTTTCACCTGCAACGAGCACAAAGAAAGCATCAAGGAGTGGCCATTGTGTGTAAGCAAAGCCTGTGAAGCTGCTCACTGCGGTGGCTGAGGATGCAAAGGTTGGCAGAACCCAACTCTGAAGTCTCCCTGGCCAAGCATGAGAGGACAGGGGAGGTGAATGTGGTTCTTGTGACTCTGGCTTCAGTGACAGTTTAAGTTTTTTTACTCCGATTAGCACTGAAGGAGTACCAATGCACCCTTCCCCTTGATAGGATTGTGCAAGTCCTGATTCTCAAATGTGCATTGGGATGCTAATCATGATAGCTATTCTGAACCTTCATGATGTAGCCAGATCATCTCTATATCAAGACTCCCTGGAACACATACTAGTACACAAGCAACTTCTAATCTTTCTGAGTTGCTATGGATTAAGATTTCAACATATGTATTTTTTGAGGGTATACAATTCAGTGCATAACAAATGATTATGAACATTAAAGATACATTTCGCTAAATATGTCCCCTGTGAAATTTTAGTTAGATTTCTACCCAGACTCAGGTCAAAAATATATTTATATATGGCAAAGACTTGAAGCAAAGCTAGTCCTATAGTGTTTCCTTTAAATGAATACCTGAAAAGCAATTTGATGAGGTTTAACAGCTTTCAGCTTGCAGACAGTCTATATTAGGCTCTAGCTTGAAGCCTGGAGACTATTTGAGGGTGGAATGTATTTATTACATATGTGATATAATCAATCTTACAGAATGACTGTGCATCACCCCTCTATTTTGAGGGAAATGGATGATAATCTTATTATCTTAAGGCTTAATATTAATTTATCTTAAATATATTAAATGCTTGATCAATGTGTTACGGTTTCTTATAGATGAGGCATTTAGAGCATCTTCTTAACTGTTTCTTCTGCCATATTTTGAAATGCTACTTGCAATCAGGCAATAAAGTAAAATGCAACTAAAGAAGCCCAACACAGCTGCTAGAATAATCTTCCATAAGTGTTGTTTGGATAACATCATTCCCTCTCTTAGAAAGCTACAGTGGCTTTCAACTTCCCTTTGTTCTAAATATGATCTTCTAAATATTTGTTACAAAGTTCGGAAAATTCAAACCCACCTAAAATGACTACTGCTGAGAATGTTACCTTTGCCTGATGATGCATAAATTCTCATAGTTGGCTTTACTATTGTTACCAACCAAATCTCTTTTTATTTACTCTTCTCCATGTGCGTGCATACACACACACACACACACACACACACACACACACACACACACACACACACACACACACACACACACACACACACACACACACACACATACACACACACACATTGCTGGGGATCAAATCTGGGGTCTTGCACTTGCTACATGAGTGTTTCTCAGGCCAAGAGCTACTACTCTTCTTTTCCACTGAAATTCTTTGATAAAATTTGCCCATATCATGTCTTTTTCTAAAACAAACAAACAAGAAAACCTCAGTTTGTTTCATCAAAATATTACAAGAAATTCAAGATAAAGATGATATGGCAAAAATAAGTTTTCGTTAGTTTGAGAACTACTTTGGCAAGATTTCCTACATCATGAGTTAAATATCGAGCTCTTTACTCTGAAGACCGCACTGGGAGCAAGACTGTGCATTTGGTAGATCTTATTCCAAACAGATTCCTTTTTCCCATCAACCATGGGTCCCTATGGAGTGGTTTGTGCAATAATTCAAAAGCAGGACTTAGCCAGATGGAGTAGCACATTCCTGCAGTCCTAATTACTCAGGAGGCTAGCACAGGAGGATCACATGTTCAAGACTGTTCTATCAAGCACAATTTATTTTTGCTTATTACAAACTGTGTGGCTATAAACATGGGTGTACATATATCACTATGGCATGACTCATAATTCTTTTGGGAAGATACCGAGCATAGGAATAGCTGGGTCAAATGGGACCTCTAATCCTAGTTTTTTGAGGTATCTCTACAGCAATTTCCACAGAGGTTGCACCAGTCTACATTCCCACCAACAGTAGAGAAGGGTTCCTTTTTCCCTACAACCCATCCAGCATTTGTTATTGGTTGATTTCTTGATAGCAGCCATTCTTCTGGAGTGAGATGGAATCTCAGTGCAGTTTTCATCTGCATTTCTCGAATGACCAGTGATGTTGAACATTTTTTTCATATGTTCATCAACTGGGTGGATAAAGATGTGTTTTTTTTTAATATAAAATGGAGTACTACTTAGCCATAGAGAATGAGAAACTAGAGACATTTATAGCTAAATGGAGGCCATACTCTTAGTGAAATAAATAGAACACACATATATAAATACTGAATAGTTTCTCTGGTGTGAGAAAGTGAAAGTGTAAATGAGGATCAAAATGTATAAGAGATCGGGATGAAATAGGGAAACAGGGACAAAGAGGGGTTTGGAAGGGAAAAAAGGGAAAGGAATAAATATGAGTAAAGGAAAAAACAGAAACAAAATCTTTGTAAATAGGGAGAGGTAGAGGGGTTGAAGGGAGGGCAGGGAAAGGGGAAAAAACAATCAAAACATATCATATAAAGGTACAAATTCCTAATGATGTATGTCATCATATTGTATACCTAAAATGTACCAATAAACTTAATGAATTTTAAAAAGTGCAGCTTAGCAAGACATTGCCTCAAAATAATAATTTTTAAAAGGCTAAATGTATAGTCTTTTGAGTTCCTACACAAGAACCACCAGACAAATAAGCAAAGTGGAAAATTAAAACAGAATAATTCATATAAATCTTGCTTTGGATTAGCAGTCACAGAAAGATTAGGATCTCTAGTCCCAGAAAGTATGAACACCTACCACATGGGCGGTGATGTTGGAACCAGAACTCTGATGGAAACTTGAGGCAGACTTTATAATTCTAGAGATAATGCAAAAGGGATAAGATGAAACCAAATGTATTGAAGAAATTCCTCTGAAAATGCTATCCTGTAATTTCTTGGGGAGAAGACATCAAAAGAAGAATCAATAATAAAGTAATAGATTGACTCTTTTTAAAAAAGAAAAAGGAAGTTGAGGGAAGTTAAACATAATTCAGAAACTAAGATAACATCCTCACTGCTTTAAGATTTAAACATTTAACACCCCCGCCCAAATACCTTAAAGAATACATTTGAGGCCCACTCCTGTGATAGAGCTCTTTGAGAAGCTGAACAAACCAGGCAGGGTATGTTTCATGCCTGTAACTCCAGTTACTTGGAGGCAGGAGAATCACAAGTTCAAAACCAGCTAGAGCAAATGAGGACAGCCCTCTCTCAAAATAAAATTAGAGGAGGGATTGTTGCTGCAGGTGAAGGTCAAGAGTGAGCTGCTGCCTAGCATGAGGCCTTAAATTCAACCCTGGTACTGGGAAAACAAACAAACACACAAATCTGCATGCAGTCTTTGAAATGATAGGCCACCCCTTTTCAACAAGGCAACCTCGTCCCAGGTGAGAATCCTGTACAATGTTGGTATCTTTTAGAGGGGACACCCATGATACATCCAAAAATTGGTGCTTAGATCTTCACTCACACCCCTGCCTCTCTGCTATCAACTTCCAAAATGTCCCCATCTGCTATGGTTTGAATGTGATTTGTTCCTCTTAAGCTCAGCCTGGAGTTCAACCTCTACTGCTACTTACCAGGAAGATGGAGACTGTTGTGTTTAGAGGTGAGGCCTCTGAGGTGATGAGAATTAGACAAGAACATCAAGATGGAACATTGGTGTCTGGGTCAGGATGATTTTGTACAAGTGAGAGAGACCACAGAAGCAGACATCTCCAGTCTCTTGCCATGAGACACCCTGCACTCTCTGTGACTTTGCCTCCAAAAAGGAAATCAACGGTCTCTGAATCATGGTCCTCCAGAACCGTGGGCCAAAACAAATCTTTTTTTTTCAAAGGCCCCATCTATATGTTATTAGCAATAGAGAATGAGCTAATAATGCACAGTCTATTCTCTCACAGGGCCCTTAGTGTCACTATTATCCAAGGCAGGATATTTGAGTCTCTCCATCACATATGGGCTGTGACAGTCATTACGGAAAAAATGAGTCAATGAGTGTTTTTAAAAATTTACAAGATTTGGTAAGGCTTCCATCAAGATCGTCCCAGTAGAAGGTCTAAGAAGAGATGGCCAATGTGAACAGTCGACCTATTCAAGAGTCAAGAACTTATCTTTAAAAAAAAAATGAAGGAAGAGAATGTATTTTTTTTCAGCTTTAATTGAGTTTATTGGTACATTTTAGGGATACAGAAGAGAATGTATTTTACCCAAGCAAAAATGTAGCAACGTCCATTTCAGAGTGGCCCCATGATCCAGTAAAGGCACCAAGATCATGACTGAATTTCAAAGCATCGGTGGTGCTGAAGTCATCAGAGCCTGGGATCAAATTCCAGAAGAAGAGGCAGAAACGGTGATCTGAATTACTGAGCATTCTTGTCACCAACCAAAAGTCACGTCATACAATTGGAAAAATTGCATCTCTGCTGAAGCAGAAGCAATAGAAATATTCTCAGGAAATCTCTTCATATTGCAGCAACTGAGGCTCCCAGTGGAACCAACAGATGAACAACATTAATGGAGTAAGATCAAGCCCAGAACAGAGAACAAACCAAAGACCCTGCAAAACATTAAGCACATGGCCAGGGGCATGCAGCAACTTTAGGGAGCTCTGAAAATACTAGGGTTTAGAAGCAAGAGAGGGAAACCACGCAAAGCTGAGTCATCTACAGACAGGGGCCCATGACTGGGCAGACTTCTGTTTCATGGTGTGTAGGTCTGGTGAAACTTGTCCCTTTCCTCCTTTCCTTCCACAGTGTGCTCCCATAGGCACTGGCACCCACATAACTCTTGTGATTAGTCCATTCTATTGGACTAATATGGTTGACTATGCTCAAAGTAAGGGGAAAAAAATCACCCTCTCCTTTTTTTTTAAAGCGGATTGTATAAATGTGTATAAGAATTTAAGATAGTAATATGTTCAGATATGTACTCTGAAAATGCATAACATACCTAAGTATCCAAAGTATTAATGTACTTTTAAAATGATATACCCTATTCAGGTGTGGGAGCTTATAGATTTTCTAAAAGAACACTTGCTGGAGGGTGCTAAATAACTTCATTTTTTGATCAGTTTTATTTATGTTTTTGTTTAACAATTTAAATGCTAGCCATGTGAGCTATCAAGTTATTTATAGGTAGTCTAATGGTATACAAAGAAATTTCAAAGAATTTACATATCGTGTAATGTGATTAAGTTAAAATCTTTTTTTTTTTCTCATTGAACTCTTTGAAGAATAAAATTTTAATGGATAGCTGTGGGGCCCAGTCAGATATCTGTATTATAGAAAGAAACTTCAAAGACACCTATGTAAACTTCATAGTAGAAGGAAAGAAGAGATCTGGGATGGAACTTTACTCAAGGGGATGCTCACAGCAGTTATGGAGAGCAAAAAAAACCACTCTCTTAAAAGATAAACTATTTTCACTTCTAATCCACAGAGCTATTACTTCTTTGCTTCACAGATTTTAAGCATCTTTGCTTAGAGTTATCTGCTTCTTTGACTTCCCTATTTCTTTTCTCTTTCTTGTCTACCTCCTCTCCTTATATTCAATTTTATCAATGTCAATACCCTCTTCAAATGAGCCCAGTCTTCTATAAGGACATTTAACAAACTGTAACACTTAAATTTTATTAAAATGTTTTTAGTCTTATTATATATATTGTATAATCTTATAGATATTTAAATGTATGACGAGAATTCAAAATTTCATTGCTATGCATTAGGGAGTAACATACATTATTCACTGTAGTAACATGTAGTTTAACTTTATGTGTATAAATGTAAAGTTATTTAAGTCACTGAAGAGCTGCAACAGAAGCTAGACTATTCCAGGCATGGAAATAAAAAATTTTCCCCACTCTTCCAAAAATTGCTCAAAATCATCATTCATTTTGCTGCCTATTTAGATAATTACTCCTTAGAGAGTCTTTGGTCTTTCCTGGAATTTGCAATTTATTTTCTTCTTTTAATTGTCAAAAGAAACATATGTCTTCAAGTTATTACTAAAAATCATCTAGTGCTAGAGTCATATTATTTGGTAGAAGGCATCTTTTTGGACATGTTCTTTTCGTGTCAAGACTTCTGTTCCAGTTTGGATAGACTATCACTTGCCGAACTATGATTTATTTTTCTTGGATTTCTGGGATAATCCCATTGGTTCTTCCGTATATTCTCTTTTTCATCTTCTTTTGTTTTGCTATACTTAAGCCTCAAGTAATCCTCCCAATCCAAAGTCTGTATAGAACTATGCTTTGTAAGCCTTTACATGTAAAATATCTTGATTTTGTCACTAGATTCGTAGTTTGGTTTTACTTCCTTGCCATATTCTTTAACAAAGAGGAAAACATACAAGCTGTGGAAATCACTGATCAAGTTACAAATTGTGCTCTTTGCTAGAGGTGACTCGTAAGTACCTAAACCCAGGGGGCAGGCTAAAGAATTGCCCCAAGAAGGTATATGTGCCCTAATCTCTAGAAGCTGTGAATATGTTAATATACACCCAAAAGAGATTTTTTGATGTACTGTAATTAAGGTTGCAAACCTTGAAATAGGGAGACTATCCTAAATGACTCAGTGATATAACCCTAAAAGCAGGAAACTTTCTCTGAAGGAGTAAGAAGAGATGCAGCAAGAGAAAACAGGTGAAAAGAAATAAATGTGCCCTTGATGGTTTAAAAGCAGAAAAGACAAATAATTCAAAATGTAAGTGGCCTTCAAGAGTAACTCTCAAATGAAGCCAGAAAGGAAATCAGACTTCGGCTCCACAAACACAAGGAACTAAAGTCTGCAAATAACCCAAATTAGCTTTTGTTGTAGATCATATCTAGATGTCCCCCCAAAGTCTTATGGGTTCAAAGATGGGGCTCTTTGGAGGTGGCTGAGTCTCGGATGTGATGCTGGGATTGATTCATGGGGCGATGCTAGGATTAAGGGTGCCCACCCTTGGTGTGAGTGCTACATGCCCTAAGTGGGTAGCCTGGATAGGACAGAAGGGACAGAAGGAGGGTCACTGCTGGTTGCTTGCTGCTTCTTTGCCACTTCACTGCTTTGCTGCCCTCTGTCATGACACTCTGCCTTAAAGCCAGCTGACCTCAGGTTGTGAGCTACAATAAACCTTTCCTCCTTTAATTTTGGGTGTCAGCTATTTTACCTCAGCAACAAGAAAAAGTAACTAAGATAATTTAGAAGCAAACTCTTTCTTAGAAACTCTAGATAAAAGCCCATGCTGGTCTATACATTGTGATAGAATAAAGACAAAGTCTGAACCCACCTAGACTTTTGACACAGAGAATCGTGAGATGATAAGAGAATTGTTTTATCCCACTAAATGTATAATAGCTTGTTACATCAGCAATTGAAAAAGGACACACAAAGCTTTTATCAGAAGATTCTTTGGAAACTTTAAGAACAATAAGAAATAGAAAACATAAAGTGAGAAAAATTCAAAATAGTTTTGAAGAAAATATAATACTTTAGTTAGCTCTCTTATGTGTAAGGGCTTGTTGCAAGTTGTTTCTTTGGGAAGAGGTTAGCAAGCAACAGGTTTATTTTGTAGCTACACTATGTAAGGGTATGGAAGAAAGCATGGATCAGTGGGAGAAACTGAATTCTAATGCAGTCTGAACAGAGGCCTTGTTGAACTCCACGCTGAGTTTTGAAGTTGAATGTCCCTTCAAAATTATTCTGAGTCAGAGCAAAAGGTCCAGATTTTTATACCCAAACATCAAACAGTAACGAAGTTGGCAAAGTGCAGTAAAGGCTGTGACCTTAAACAAGGCTACTTTCTGCAGCTGAGGCAATAACTTTAAGGATTTTTTTGAGGGGATAGCACTTGTAGCAGCAGAGGAAGTAAAGTTTTCATTACAGAAAAGGAACATGGTATCACATCACACCACCTACTACATTGCTGTTATTACCAAATCACCTATAGTTTATGCTGAAATATATCATATTATGTCATTCGTGCAAGAGGTTAATTAACATAAATAAGATCTATGATCTATTTGTGCATAAAGTTAATCAACAGATTTTTTTAACTAACTGCTAAAATGTTATAGGTAGTAGAACATAACTACATAGTAGAAATGTTATTACACAGCTTGTAATGCTTTGTAAGATTTTTATCCTTCTGAGTTTAATATATTTCTTTATATCCAAGCATTTAGTCTATCATGGTGAACATATTCTCTGCAACTATAGGAATATGTGTCCTATCTTTGTTTTGTATCAGTTAAGTAAAGACATTTCATAGTGTTTTTCAGATATTTTAGGTCTTTACTAATTTTGTTCTTGTTTTATAAATTGCTAAAAGAAGATTAAAGTTTCTAATGTGGACTTATGACTATTAACTTGTCCATTTTTCTCTTTAATTCTATCAACTTGTACCTTGAGTCTGCCTTGTGTATGGATCAACCAATGATTTGGATTAATTTCACATACACAATTTGGAGATACCTATGCAAGCTGTCTTCTTTCCAGTCCATTCTTTCCTTATTCTATGATTGCTACTATTACCCTGAACTCTGTCTTCTGGCTCATTACTCAAATATGTAAAATTTTGAGTCTTCTAAGGAATGTTTGCTGTCTGTCCCTTCGTGAAGTCCTGAAGGGAGATTTACAATGTGTGCTTGCAGCAATATCCAAGGTTCTTCCTCAAGGATTCCTGGCTTACCTTTCAAACAAGGGCTTCTGGGACTGCAAACTGACTTGTTTCTTGAAAGTGGGTGAGAGAATACCATGACTTGAATTAGATTTCTGGATACACGATTTAAGAGTCTCTTCCATTGCATGCATAGGAAGCTAGCTGGTAGACTGCTAGTTTTTCAATTCCTAGGGTCTCTTTGATCAAATAGCCACTACTAAACATGGCTATGGACAAAAGCATTCTTGTTTCGTTGGACTTTTTGTCGATCTGTACTAAAGGACATGCACACCTTGTTTTTGACAATTCATTGAGTCCACACAACCTCTGCTATTCTGGGAATATATCACTCCATAGAAATTAGGAAGAATACTTCAATGTTGAAATACTTCTAGTCATATCTAGCCTAGGGAAAAACAAAACCAGCCACAGAGATTTCCAAACATGCAGATACTCCTCTCATTAGTTAACTAATTGGGGGAGGAGGATCTGGTCCAGCGATTGAATCTAGGACTTCCTGTATGCTAGGCAGGCATTCCACCATCAAGCTACATCCCTAGTCCATTTTTAATTTTGTTCTGAAACAAAGTCTCACTTCATTGTCCAGGCTAAAGTTAGATCAGTGATTCATCCTTTTGCTTCAGTCTCCGGAGTAGCCAGGATCACTACCATGAACAAACATGCCTAGTATTCTTCTCATTAATATTGCTGCCCGATAAAGGAAGTTCCCCTGGGATTTCTTGTAGAACATACTAAAATGTGAGAGCATAGATTGCAGATAATAAATCCAGTCCAAATTTCCTGCCTCCTTAAATATTTGGATTTTCTTCTCCATCTCATGTCAAAAACACTGAAACCTCAATCCCGTTAAATACAAACCATTAAGCCCAAATACAGTCAACCAACTATGTATGCTATTAGAACCACAATTTCTGGAAATTTTTTATTGTATAACTTGGAGGTAGAAGGGCTCCTGTTACTGGGTAGGTGAAAGCTAGCTATCCTGTTAAATATCATATTATGATACACAGCACAGATCTTCTAGTGAAAAACCTTGATAATGCTGAGAAGGAGAGAAATTCACCACAGATAATGCTGAGATTTAATCATAGTCGTAGGTTTAATGAGAACAAAAGGATAGTTTGGTCAATCTTTAGGAGAATAAGAATCCCCTTCTGAGGAAAGTGAGTGTGATTAAGACACAACTTTTCAAGCAGAAAACAACACGTTTTCTTTAACATTGGCGAGCAGGCTGCTCTGGTTGATAAGGAATTTCAGTAGAGCATATGGGTTCAAGATTGTGAGTTTTATTTGGTTCTAATTACATGTCTCCATTGCAAGTTTTAGAACCCCATTCTTTTCAATTAATACTCTGTCATACGAAAAAGTTAGTAAGAAGGTAGATTTAACCACCATTCAAATTCATCAATCTACACAATTACATTTTGTATCTGATTTTCACCAGCATAAGTCACGTGATTATAACAAATAATATATTTTTGGGGATACGATGGAAGTTTTCTGGTTAGGTTGTGATTTGAGTTGAGCAATAAAGGACTTGATATTGTTATTTTTATTCAATAAGCATTCAGGTCCACAGAAATATGTTTCAACTCATATTCAAATCAATACTATTACATGGACAAGTGCAGAGGCCACTTGAGTTCCAAAATAAGTTTTCTAATGATGTGTCAAAACATCTCAGAAAAACAACTTATAAGTATGAAAGCTTTATTTTAGCTCCTACTTGCAGCACTTTTAGACCATAGGCACTTGGGCCAATTGCTTTAGAGCTGGTGTGCTACAGTACATCATGGTGGGAGTACAAGGCAGAGAACTCTTATTTACTCATGGTGGTTGGGAAGCAAAGAGAAAAGGTGTCATGGTCCCAGTCCACCCTTGAAGGGCATAGCCCCAATCACCTAACTTCTTCCAACTAGGCCCCATGACCTGCCAGTTCTACCTTAAATTAGTTCCATGGTTGGCAACCATGATGCCATATGGGTTTGGGGGGACATTCATATCCAAACTATACCATTCCTAAGGCATTCTTTTCAACTAGTTCTTTATCACACTCAGTTAAGGCTAGTAGCTTAACTGTGATGCCACTTCAAGCCAAGGGATACAGTCATCCATTTCCCATTGGTAGGAAACTCTGCATCGTGTTTAAAGCAGGGCTAACTTCTCATCCTGAGGGATCTACTTTCTGCGACCCAACCAGTTTTGATGCCAAATATAAATTTAGTCTGGATTCAATATGAAGATAGAAATGATACAATGATTTAAAGACATTCAATATGAAGTATGACAGCTATGAGAAAGGAGTAATTATGAGATTAAGAAAACACCACGTTTTCCTAGCACTGAGGGGGAGCATCTGAGAGACAAGCGTGTGATGGGACTCCATCCATAACGCCTCCATACTTCACTGGAGAAGGTAGAGTTGCATTTTGAAAGCAGAGAAGTTCTCAGACTTCCTGAAAACCGTAGCTGCCATGCAGTTACTAGGTAAGCAGAGGTGAAAAACGTGGGCCAAAGCAGAGTCAGTGACCAGTTATGAGGATTTAAGAGTGACAAGGTGTCATGTGGGCACACAACTTAAAACGCTGCGCTGCTAGGGCTGTAGGAGGTGATTTCCAAGGCAAAGCGGTCTTGAAGTTTGCTGAAGTGCTGCACACCAAGGACACATGGCTGAGATTTAATCAGAGAACAGTTGAACGCTCCCCGCTGTGCTAACCATGCAGCCACAAGAACCAGCAGTAGAATCCCCTTCCTCCAGTAACGTTCATTTGGGGCCCTCTGCTGAGAAAGTCTGACATTGTGTTAACTGTACAGAAGAAAGGCTGAAAGGAGTTCGGTCCATTGATACAGAACAGGTATTGAAGTGTAAATTTTTAGCAGAGACACAGTAAATTAATGCCAGGTACATCTTCTTTCCTTCACTATCTCCTCTTTCCGATTCATTTATTGAACCAATCCTCTCATGGGAAATTATTATGTTTTAGGAACTTTTCAGTTCTGGATGTGGCACACTGAGTTAGACAAAGCCTCTGTCTTCATGACATCAATTCCTATTCCAGAAGATAAAACAAAGAAAATAATAAATAATATATTCTCAGATTATGATATAAAGTAAGAAAAACAAAACACTGTGTTTGTCAAAGATTTCCTTTTAAAGAAAATAAAGCAGATTAAGGACATAAAATGTGATCTAAGATGTGGTTCTTTTAGGTAAGATAACCATCAAAGCATTTCAGAAGAAAGAAATATTTGAACAGAAACCTACCACTGACCCCTAGCACTTAGCGACTAGTATTCTTGCAGTTATTGATCAAACATCAGAGTTGAATCATTTGCCTTTCCAAAAATTTCCCTTAACTCACTACATATCTGTAGAGTAAGCCACTTGAGGCCACATTCAATAACAAACATGCAATTATTGCACAAGATATAAAGATGGAAGCTTAATTGTTTGGACTGGGTACTCCCAGAAGGTGTAGGGAAAAGCTGTCTCTTAATTGGAAATCAGAGGCCTAGTGTCTCCATCAGGGAGATCAGATGCCAGAACTATAAGAAACTACAAAATTCTGGACACCGCATTTAAGTTTAGTAATTGTTTCTGTTCTACTTCCTGTAAAGTATTTGATGAGTGTGGTTGAGTTTGAAGCTGCAAATGCTTGAAACTTTATGTAGGTGTGAAATTTGAATGTGTAAATTGGAAGAGAATGAAACTGATGCTTAGTCACTGTGGACTATTCCAGGTCCTTCAAGATAGATTATTTACACTTTACAGCTTGTATAATAGTTTCAAAATTATTATACAGGTGAGAAAACTTTAAATGCTAGCATAGAATTTTTATTCCTCATTTATAAGATACCTTCCTTGTGTTTGCCTGACACAAAAAACAAGAGAATTTTCTCACTTTGACTAGTTAGAATGATTACCTAGTCCTACTTAGCAGAATTCTTCTCTTGTTCTTCCTCTCAGAAATTCTCTGTGCTTTCTCATCCTCATTTCACTTGGTCTGGAGCTTCCTCAGGCCGCAGACAGTATACTATATAAACAGAAAGGCACAGAACAGCCTGAAACTTTCCATCAACGCCTGTGCTTTGGGTTCACTTTGCAGGTTCATTTGTCTGCACACTGAGCTGTTTTCCCCCCAACAGTCATTAGAAACAAAATGTTTTAATTTCCATCTGGTATTTGTTTTATTTATCATTATTTTTACTAAAACCTGGCAAAATAAAAGTTGTCTTTACTGTTCTTCCTCAGAGGCACAAAAATGAGATGGTGTGAAATTAAGTATCTTGCCCAAGGTCATGTAAGTTATTGGTGACAATGAGCATTCAAATCCAATTTTTGCTCTGCCATGAATGTGAGTGTCAAAGTACTACTGCACATAATGATAACTTTGTCCTTGGAGATGGTACAGGGAAAACAAATGTATAATCAAATAAATGTGGGAGTCACTCAATACTATATCACTGTCTTACAAATTTAGATTGTGTGTTTGTATCCTGAAAATTGTGAGAAATCCATGACATGAAGGAAGAAATTTTTGTTCAAATTCATTCATTCATCCAACAAATATGTATTGAACTCTCAGAAAGTTCAGGGCTAAGCAAAAGAAAGCATAAATAAAACCCCTCAGTCAAGAAAACCTCGCTTGTTTGATGAATTTACAAAAGGCAAAGATGTCTAAATTGTATTAGTGATGGAAGAACAGCAGTAGATGGGGCTGCAGAAGCTGAGAGAGGCCAGATCATTCAGGAAACCACAATTTAAAAAATGAAACGGAACTTTTATTTCAAATAGAAGCAGAAAACATAGAAAGGATTTTGCTACTGTTAAACTTATTTAGACATGATCTGTTTTATTTGCACAATAAACATATTATGCTGAACTATACTCTACTGAGCTCCTTGACATTGGAGGTTAAAACAAATAGTGACCAACATAATCTCCTCCAGAGGTGAGATCATCTCATAGTCATTGTAAACCTAGGGCCTATCATAGACCTTTCACTTACTAGCTACTCAGTGAAGGAATAATTGTGTCGATTAAAGTCAAGAGGAAATCTAAAGCTATTACACTTCAGAGATGTTTAAAAAAAAATCTCTTACACTGACATGTTAAAAACTTGTGATGGTGGGAGAAGACATGGTTCCTCAAATATCCACAGTGATAATAAAAGTCAACGTAGACTCACCTCGTAAGACTCAAGAAAGTGTAACTAGAAGCAATAAATAAATAGATGTGACTGACCAAAGAAGGATAGGCAAAAAATGAACATGATGTGAGAGGGTAAATTTCTCATCATTTGAAGCAAGTAGAAAGCAACTATGGAGATATTTAAAAAAAGGATTTACTTATTAATTGAAAGCAGGATAATATACCTTGAAAGTCTCTTTCAACTCCACAATTTTATGGTTCTCTTTAGAAAGAAAGTTGGGGATAGAAAAAGATTAGATGAAGAACTAGGTGTGCTTGGGTAAAACTTCTGAATTTATACTAAGATTTATGTAAGACAGAATGGAGAGAATTATTTTACACAACATTAAGAAGGAAAGAAAACTTCCAGTTAAAGGTGCCAGATATTCTACTTCGAAGTCTGACAAAATATAAAGCAAATAAACAACAAAAAGAAAGTATTTGAAAATTCATGATCAAAAAATCTATAAAATGCCTAGAATTCTAAGGCAGAACTTATAAAATGTGTCAGTAAAATTAAAGGAGGATTCCAAGAGTCTATACATATGTCTTTTGATTTCATGTCTATCAAGAGATATTCCCTCAACAAACCTTTACATAGACGGACTAATTCTGGAGCTGGATGAAGCCAAGGAAAGTGAAGCAAAGGAAGAAATTCGGGGAAAACAGGATGTGAGGAAACAAAATGCGAATATATACTCGCTGAGAAGTATTCCTGGACCAACGCAAAGTGTTAATAGTGGGAACGTTTAGGGAGAGAGACTAGGTTTGTAGAAAAGATAGGTCCACTTTGCCATTTGTTATTTTCTCTATCTTCTGATTTTTTTAATAAACATGGATGCATTTTATATTTTTTAAATAATTTCAGAAAGATAAAAGAGAATGAAGGACATATATACTGGATGTATAGGAAATGTTTCCAAGAAAACATGTTCATCGTTACTATAAATTTGAGTAAATAAACAAATTAAGAGCTCTCTTTAAGGGAAACACCAGTGAATAGCCAGTATGAAATGTATTCTGCTTCTAGATTCTAAAATCCTGTTTTAAACACACACGCACACACACACACACACACACACACACACATACACACAACATACACACACAGAAGTTCTATGAAACCTGAACTCTTAATTTAAACATATCACTCTATAGAATATCTGGCAGCTAATAAGAAATAACACATACTCAATAATAAGAAGCCTAGCCCTCCTATTAACAATAAGCGCACATACAAAGTTAGAGTACCTGAGAATCAAACACCTTCTTAGCCCCAAGTCTAGGTGTGTTGTCCCTGAGGGGTACCTTGAGAGACAGATCTAAATTGAAAACATATATATGTATATAAGTAAGTGGGTAGATGCCTTTTACATATTCTAAGGTTCAGATGGATTTCAGCTGAAAAGCATGTTTTATATTAAGCTAAATGCATTACTTTAGAAACACTATCATGAATGCAAAGTCATATTTTAAAAGGAAATTTGCTTTTAATGTCATTTACAGGAAGTGACCTGGAGCTTTGCCAATGTAATTCCAATTGGACTTTTTCTTTTAAGAAATCTACATTCCACCCAAAGCATCTGTAGGCTACAGAATATTATCAGACAACTAATACATCCCAATCAGACTGAATTTATTTATAGACAACGTTCTTTTTTGCAATGTTAGATGCCTCATTAACTTGATTCAGCTTGTGCATAGCAAAAATATTCCCTCCCTCTTCAGATTTTTGATAGAGTGAATTATAATTTCTTGTCTCACTCATTATAAACCTTTAGTTTGGAGGACATTTCAGAAATGTGTAGTGCCACTTATGTGAATCATGGATTGCTTTCCTGGATTAATTATGTCTTTTATTTGTTTTTCTTTGGGAGGAAAATAAAATGGAATAGTGACCATTCTTACTTTTTACTTTCCACAAAAAAAGTTAAAATTTAATTTTGAAATAAACCCACACCCTAAGAAAATAAAATGCGAATTTTTATTTGAGTATATTCTATTATTGTCAAGTTAGTGGGGTATGGATAAACATGTGGAGTCTATATAATTTTGCTTACTTTTAAAATATGTTTACCTTACAACAAAGCTTTGGTATGCTAGAAAAAATGATCACATGTAACACCTATATATGAACCACATCTCCAATTTTGAAATTTATTTCTAAATATCACTATGACTGCATGCTCTTTCATTTAGTTTGCACTTTCGTAAGTGTGAGGGAGAAAGGAATTTTGTTTTTAGATGATTTTTACAATCATCTTAGATTCATTATTTCTTAAACAGCTTAACAGGCTAAATTAAGTTTAAGAAAAATACAATAATATAAAAAAGAGCTTCTTTTTCTCTCAAATTTGACATTGTATTTTTTTAAAATGTACACAGATAAATAAGAGTATTAAATTATGTATAGTATCCATAAATTATACTGGAAAATATTCCCACATATTTTCTTTTAAATAAAATTGCCCTTTGTACAAAGAAAATATAAACATATTTTCTTAACTCATAGGCCACATTGTTTCAAATCTACTCTTTATTTTATTAAGCTATTATATGTCGTTGAGTAAATGAAACAAAAAATATCCACTATGTATTGTTTTTAATTGTCTACCAACTGATAGAGAATATGCTTATTTTATTTAGTCAAAGTTGAATGCATAACCAAAAAAATTATTTCATAGCAGAATCCTAATACTTGAAAACACACAGCAGAACTGTGAACACCTTATATTTTCGGATGTCTGCTGCTAGTAAAGGAAAATGTAGGAAACATTTCTATTCTGCAAAACGGACTTTTTAATCTACATATAATTTTAAGACAGCATGTTCAGAAAAAAAAGGAGTAAAAGGACATCTTTAAATATCAAATCCTCTATGTTATTGGAAAAGATGAAAATACAAACAAAAAAAAGAAGAAAAGAAAAGCCTTTTACGATCACCTCTACTCAGGGGTCTGTCATCAAATACCACAACACTGACATGAAGATTGTTCTCCTACACCATCAGTGTCTTGAACCCATACTACGTGATAAAAATTCTGAGTCTCACAACAGACTGGCAATATATAGGCTAGCGTGACCTATGTTCATGTTATTTTCCTTGTGATGAGGAAAAACATGGAGAACTGAAGAGATTGAAAATGAAGACGGAGTTCCTAAAATTGTAAAGTTGTCCTAATACATGCCGGATAGTGTACAGCATGATTTAAGCCTATGTGGCTGGCCCGTTGATGATA
>NW_022900929.1:52053365-52065684 GCF_012274545.1 Fukomys damarensis | reverse complement strand
GGCCTGTGCTGTTTTGGCTGTCTTCAAACTCACGATGCTCCTGCCTCAGCCTCTCAAGGAACTGGGATTACAGGCACAGGCAGCCACACCTGGCTCGAATGCATGGTAATTCGTACCCTCCCACCTTACTCTGTAAGTATTTAACTTTTAAAAATAAAACAAGTCAAGACAAAAGGGCTTGGGGATGTAGCTCAGTGGGAAGACCTTGGCTTCAATCCGAAATACTTCAAAAAATAGGTAGATAAATATTAGATAGATAGATAGATAGATATATGTATGAAAAGTTACTTGTAAGCTAATTTTTGGCCTTAGAGTAAGTCCAAATTCACCTGATGATCAGACCCAGAGGCTTTGGGGTACACTTGACATATCCAGACTAACGACCATCCTGTATTCTAATCACAGTTAAAGTCAGCTGTGGGAGGCTGCCGCCCTTGAATGGTTTATAATCAGCTTGAGAGATGAAACTGACTCATTTCTGGAAGTGTGAGGGCTGTTCTTTCACTCTTTTCAGTACGTGAATGCTACCATAAAATGAGATTAAAAGCTCTAAGGCTCTCCCCTCCTCCTTTTCTTCCCTGTTTGTTAACTTTTCAGGGTATGTGGGCTCATACTGTATGTTTTCTCAGCTTCAGTTGATCTCACCCACTGTTTTACACTGAGCAACCTGCTTTGCCAAATTTCTAAAATGGGACATATATTCCTATTATGCTATATTTTCATCACATTAAAGAACTGAACACAAAAAATACAAAAAATGCAATACATTTGAGTTTATTCATTAATGTTAAATCTTTCATCTTGCCTCAATCCATCCAATGTCATCTCTTGGGAGATTGTGATCTTTTTTCACATTGTATAAAGATAGCTGTAAACTTGTCCTCTAAAATACTATTATTAGGAAATCACATGAAAAGTATAGACTTTCTTTCTGAAGCTTCTAAATTATAAGCTGTAGGGTTTTCTTTTCTGAAGAAGTACTCTTGGTGTCCTAAATTATGGATGCATTCCTTCCAAATTCTCATAGAGATTTATCTTTATTGACTTTATTGTCCCCTTCAATGTTGAAAATCTTGCAAAAATCTGTCTTATTTGCTTTTCTTACCTTGAACTTCAAATAATCTTCCTGAGCAATTTCATACATCAGAATAATATCTAAAGATATAAATTAAAAGGTAATTCAGAAAGCTGTTACCTACCATGGGCACAGTCACAGCTGAACTTGTTGAAACTCTCAGAGGGCTTCACATAGTATCTATGTTACAATATCTGCTGTGCATTAATGCAGACTTGTGTCGGCTTCACACTGAGGAACATGGTGCTACTTCTTACTGCGGTGGAACAGAGAGGATTGATCTCAGTTCCAAAACACTCTTCTTTGCCCCATCTAGAGAAACTGGTGCTTGTGTGCTTCTTGATTTCTAAGCCGTCACTCAGCTCTAACATTTCTGCATTTGCTCAACCCCCATCCTTGCGCTATCCTTCGTTTTAAATAGTGATTGTGCCAATTATTACAAACTTCCATATGTGATCTGTGAACCCATAATTTCAATCACATGACACTGACATCCAGGATCCATCCATGTTCACTCAAGATATATGTTCCACAGAGTGGAAAATGTTATAAAATTGAACGGCAGAAAGGCATTAGATGTGATACTCAGAAGGCAATGAATTAACAAAGTGATCTTTACTTTTGTTAGTAGCACAGCTCAGAATTCAGAATTTTGTATGTGTTTTCTTGGAAGTTGAATAAAAATAAAAACCCCAGACTAAAAATCTTCAGAACCCCAATTTGGTCAAAGGTGAAAAAATGCTAAGATACAGCTTCAAAACAAAAGTTACTGCCAAAACTATATCAGATAAAGAAAAATTAAAAGCAATAGAGGAGGATGTTGTAGAGAAATCCCTGGTACGCCAAATCTGAAAATTTTACATCAAAAAAATTATATACTTCAAGGGGAAACATATACCCTAAAATGAAAAAAGTGTAATGCTGGATTTTTTTTCCTGTGGTTACATGAAGTTGGGTGATCAGGATTGGCCCAAACTTTTATTACTATGACCTATCTGCTTCCAAGAACAGAGGTGGCAGGAATTTACAAAGAAAACAGATTCCACACATGTCCCACAAGTAAATTTTATGACATTTAAGTAGAAAGAAGTAGAAAAGACACTTTGTGTTATAAAATCTAGAAAACATACAACTCAAATCTGATTGTTCTCCAAGAGAAAAAATATCGTGTGACTATCGTTGTAAATAAAAAAAACTTTCTATGTTGAATAATAAAAAAAGCACAGACACTGAACGAATGAAAAGCAAAATATAGACAAAAATGAAAAGAATGTTATCAGGAAAAAGTTTTAACGCAGTGAAAATGAAATCATAGCAAGATATTTCAACAAGAATTTTTAAATACTTGATAAAGAAAACTCCTCTGTGAAGGAAGACAGAGCACAAATACGGGATTCAAATAATAGATAGTTAAACAATGGAAGAAAATGAATGTGTGGCAGGATTTGGAGAAGAATTATAGGAAAAAAAACACCACTGATTGTGACAGAATTCAGATGAGTGGAGAGGTGTCTGTCATTGTGATGGGGCAAGTGGAACCAGACTTAGCTACCTACCGAAAGCAGCGAGAAAAACACGGGGAATGCAAAGAAAGTGTTTTCACCCATGTTACAATTGACCGTGATCCACAAAGGAAAAGAAAAGTTCTGTGGGCCTTATCTTCACACTAGATTTCTGCTTGGAAGAATGTGAGGGCCACATTGGGGCCACAAGGTAGATCCCAAGCAGAGACAGAGATCAGAGTCCCTAGGTCTTTGTGACCGGAATTTGGAGAGGAAGAGCAAAGCAAAAGACAAGGCACACAAATCAACATTTAGAAATTCTGTGTGATCATCCTTCAGTCAGCTGTTGAACATTGTACACCTGTGGATTGAAGAAAACACTCAAGAAGCTGTGCAACAAACATTTCCAGCTCACATTTCCAGCATACCATACAACTGAGAGAAGTTAAGAGTTTCTTGAAGCCAGGATTCCTCACTGAAAAGCCAGCACTTACACAATTAGGATCTTATTTACATTATCAGTTTTTCACACCAGACAAACTATTTGGTATTTACACTTGTGTCCTATTTATTTCCATTGAGTATGGCTTCGGTATGCATCCATTTTCCAATGAATGACTCCAGCTTCTCATTCTTTATGGCTGAGTAGTATTCCATTTTATAGAAAATTGTATAACTGATAATGTGAAATGGGAAGCAAAGGGCTAAAGGTATAAGGAAAGTGGGAAGGGCAGGGGAAAGGAAATAAGAAAAAAGAAAAAACAGAAGAAAATGGAAACAAAGTCTTTGTAAATAGGGAAGGATTGAGGGGTTGAAGGGAGGGCAGGGGTATGGGGAAAAAACGAGAACCAACATCTGTCATGTATAAGTACAAGATCCCAATGATGAAAATAACTGTACTGTCTACCTAAAATGTACCAATAAACTCAATGAAAACAAAAGCGAGAACTATGTACAGAGAAATTAAGAACACTAAACCAATGGCCAGGGTTTTAGCTCAATGGCACCACGCTTGCCTTGCAAGGGCAAGGTCCTGAATTCAACCCCAAGTACCAGAGTAAAAATAAATAAATAAATAAAGCTAAACTCTAAAGTGAAGACTACTGTATTTGAACTCACGCATCAAACCTTGAAAGAAAGACTTGAACGGGAAAACAGAATTTCAAGTAACCTACCTGTCTGCCAGAACAAAGTCCAACACGTTTTGAAAGAAGAAAAAAAAATATTCAGAAGCATAGAATTCACCTTGTCATTCATTTGATTAAATACTGTTATACATACATGGAAGTGAGAAAATTAAATACACAAGTGAAAGAAAACTGAGTCAATACAAATAAACTATAAATAACAGATGAATAACTTAACAGATCCTAAAAGCATTTTTAAAAGCTATAAGAATTCTGGTGAATTCAAGAAGAAATATGAAATAATGAGAACAAATATGAAATATGTAACAAAAAGAAGGGCACTGCAATAGAAATAAATATAATCTATGAAAAAGATACATTGAATGAAATTAATAGTGGGTAAGATGTCATAGAAAAAAATAACAACAAACTTGAAAATATAGTAATCAAAATTTTCCAAACTGCCAGTCAGGGAGAAAAAAAATCTAAACTGGTATAAATAATACATTCTCAGTGACTTAGGGGACCAAATTTACCAAAAATACCTCAAAGAGCAAGATAGATGAATTCCAGTAAGATAAACACAAAGCAAAACATACCATAGCACATCATAATGTTTTTATTGTTTTTTCCTTTTCTTTGTTTTCTGGACTTTTTTTGTTTTTGTTTTTGTTTAGGGGCTTGGGGATTTTTTGTATTTCTTTTGGACTGGGAATAGAACCCTCATACAAGCTAAGCAAGTGCTCCAACACTGAGACATGCATCTACCCCTATAGTCAAGTTTTTAAAATCAGTAATAAAGCAAAAATATGAAAAGTACTCAGAGGAAAAAAAGACATGCACAAATGAATAATGATAAAAGTGAATATAGCCTTCTATCCAGAGGTTGGCCAAACCAGAAGAGAAGAAAAATAATTTACATACTAGAAAATAATATTTTAATTCTGAAATTCTATATCCCCAGTGAAAAATACTTCAGAACTAGAGAAAAATTTACACTTCTTTTTTTTAGATAAACAATGAGTATTTTTTAAAGTTTTCTTCAGAAAATAAGAAAATATACTCAAATTGAAACTTGTATTTATGTAAACAGATAGTGAAGAACTGAAATGGTAAATATTTTGGATAATGTATTTTTATTTTTCAAATATTTTTTAGCATAAAAAATAGTGCTTTAATTCATAATAGCTAAATCCTGGAAGTAGCCTGAGTACCCATCAACAAATGACTGGATAGAGAACGTGACATCTATATGTAATGGAATATCACTTGGCTAAAAAGAATGACAAATTTGATACATTTTTATTTTTTAATTTTTTTCTTTTATTGAGTTTATTGGTACATTTTAGGTATGCAGTACAGTTGCATTCATCACTGGGATCTTGTACCTTTACATGACAGGTGGCCTTGGTTCTCATTTTTCCCCGTGTCCTTGCCCTCCCTTCACCCCCTCCTCCCCTCTTCATTTACAAAGACTTTATTTCCATTTTGCCAGTGATAGATTTTTAGAAAAATTGCTGCTCATAATGTTGAGTGAAATAAATCTTATGCACAAGATTAAATACTGTGTGATATCTCTCATTTGAATAAGGCAAAGTACAAACAAAGCAAATAATAAAGGATTACTGGAGACCTCTGTGATACGTTCCAGTCTCCTGCCTAATGAATCCAGGGCTGAAGAAAGACTCAAAGATAGAATTAAAGAAAGAAGTGGGGAGCCAGGACGGCCAGTGCTATTCAACCAGCAAAGGCCCTGGTCAGTACAAGCCAAAGATTTTTATTGGTAATCAAATTCAGTTAAAGGGGAACTACATGCTAAATAGGAACTATGTGTGAGGATGTGCAGATGTGCAGTTGCTATGGATATAAAGCGTTCAAGCCTTGTAAAGGAAAAGACAAAGCATTCTTGAACTAGGAACAGAATAGACAAAATATGGGGTTGTAATTAGAACTTTGTCCTCCTAGTTAAGAAGGTTTTAGTCATGGGAATGGAATTTGAGTTGGGAGTTACTCTGACCTCAGCTACTATGTTATCTCATATTGAGCCTCACAACCTCAAAGGCCATTTTCTGGTCTCAGCTGTGGCCATGAGCAGGAAGGTCATGTTAACTTGCCTGCTCCTACAGTGCTCTTGATGATGGTTGCGTGAGTCCTTACGTTTCAGTCAGACTCACTTTTTTAAATGAGCCAATTGAGGGGTTTAATTCTTTGTAGTCTTTGCTGCTTACAGCATGCTTTGGGCAAAATCAATAGTGTGGTCCACTACAGAGGGTGGATTGAAATGGACAAGAGGGTGGATCTCTTGCAATAGGGAAGGGATCCAAGGGAACAAGAGTGGGGGAGAGGAGAAGAAGGGGAAATGAGAGGAATAATGACATACCTTGTACAGGAATGTAATAACTATGTGCCATAACATGAACCAAGACAAATAATACAACAGGAAGGAAAACTAGCATAGGGGAGCTGGAGGAGGAGGGAGAAAAGGGGAAGGAAGGAGGAGGGGATAAAAAAAGAAACAAGCTGTGACATGTACATGCAACTGCTCCCCGAGATGATTGTAAACTGCATGAATTGCAAATGTGTAAAACTAAAATTTAGAAATGCTTAAGATGAATATAAAAATAATGCTTCTTTAAAAATTATACATAAAACATATGATAACAATACACAAAGAATGGTAGGAAGGGAATGGTATAATAATATTTAAAGATATGCTGTGATAGAAATCCTGGTCATGGTCCAGGACAGAAAAACCACCTGAGGGAAGTAAAATGTAAGATTTGAACAAACTAATATAATATAAAGTGGTCATGTTGAAATCTACTGTGTCTTTTTAAAAATAAAGACAAGGAATATAAACCAGAAAACAATAAAATCAATTATTCATATAAAACAAAAAAAGAATGAGGTGGAAGAGCTATGGGTGGAAAGGGCACTGTTCTCAATATAGTTACTTGAATAGTTTTCATTTTGTGAAATATTCTACATATTCGAACAATAAGCAAAATTAATACTTAATAAGAACGAGGAAAACAAAATGCAAACAAAAACAAATGAATCCAAGAATATTTCAAGTAAAGCACATTAAATACACTGAAGGGAAAAACATAAAACAACTAAAACAAGTAACTTTGAAGATAGTATTTTGATGGTGTATTATCATTCTAGGAAAAAGAAAAGACTGAAAGGCTGTCAACAGATCCTGAATTATTCCTTGTAAATTTTTGTTTACATGATACAGTCTATTAAAAAAATGAGTCCAATTGAGTCAGGGTTTTTACTGTGGGGACAAGGAGATACAGACAGTAAAACACCGCGAGTTTGTTTTGCAAAGGAAGGAGTCAATATGAACTCAGAATCTCTAGCATCATCAAACATACATAGATACACACAGAAATATCAGCTGTATTTGTAGAAAGGCTGTAGAAGTAATAACACACCAACATTTGCCACCACAGGAACAGATGTTGGGCAATGAAGTGCACAAAATGAGTCTGGAGCATCTTATTGTCTTGGGGAATAATGCAGCAAAAAAAGAAAAATGAGAGCACAGTGCCAAAAACACACACAAACAGGTGATAGCATTTCTCTTTGGCTGAATCTAGAAAAATATGAGCACCAAAATAAATAAGGTGGCAATGGAGTATAACACAGTGAGTGATTGCTGTAAGAATCAATAGGTCCACAGTGATGAAAAAGGAACAGAAAGAGAAAGGAAGAAAAGGAAGGAAGGGTAGAAGAGGAAATAGGAGAGAGGGAAGGAAATAGGGAGAGAGGAATCTTCCTTACAAGAAGATGAAACTGACAAATGTAGAAAAAATGGCAGTATTCAAAACTCACTAGTTTTCAACCATCACATTTAAGATTGCTTCTCAAAAGCTGAGCTTGGTGGCACATGTCTGGAATCCCAACACTTGGGAGACTGAGGCAAGTGCTTGTAGAGTTTGAGCCTAGCCTCTGCTATATAGTGAGTTCAAGACCGGCCTGGAATACAGCTAGACCCTGTTTCCAAAAAATAAAAACAAAAATATTGGTTGTTACAATCTTTATGGATGAATAATAAATGTAGGTGTGAAATTATGATGTAGAGCCAAATACCTGCATGGTTTTTAAAATATCTCCTTGCAGATTGTCTACTACCAAGAGAAGGGAAAAATAGAAACCATAGATCAGAAAACTGAACAGTTTGGTGATTAAGAGAATGAAATAATTATCAAGACTATGAGATTGTAGGCACAATATCTTAAAAATGATATTGTGCTTATGATATTTCAGCCAGGTGTATGTAATTTCTGAGTTTAATCACAAAGACATATCAGTCAATTCTAAATTGAGGAAAATTCTATAAAATAAATGTCTTGTATTCTTGAAATAGACAAATGTGAAAGATGTTTGTAAATTTGGAAGAAATTTCCAGTTTTAAATATAGTGTGTGATGCTAGACTTGATATTGTTGGGATATAAAAGCTATGACAAGGACTATTGGGAGCATATATTTCAAAGGCAGAAAAAAAAACCTCTATCAAGTTCCTAAATTTGATAACTGTACCCGGACTCATTTCATAAGATAATGTCTTTTTAAAATAATAAGAACACTAATGACTACATTTTAAAAGAAGAAAAGGCTCATTTATTCACCTAACTCTGAGTTAGAAAAATAAATCATACATAAGTACAAGAATGTATATTTTTATAAAGGAGAGGAGTGAGGGAGGGAAAACCAGATGATACAACAAATGTAAAATATTGAAAATGTTTCACTTATTCAGTTTTATTGAGACAAAACTACATATTTAAAATATACAATGTGATAATTTGATATATGTAAACATGGTGAAATGATTACCACAATTGTGCTAATTGTGCTAGTTACTACAATGGTGACATCCATCATATCATGGAGTATGTGTGTGCTTGAGTATGTATTATGAGAACATTCAACATCTGCTTTCAGAAAACATCAAGTATGCAATGCAGTTACCTCTGGTCACTCTGCTGCACATGAGATTCCCCAGAACTTTTCCATCTTATTACTGAAAGTCTGTACTCTTCAGTAAAATCTCTATTTCCACCACCACAGCACCCACACTCGTTTACTCTGTGTTTCTTTGGGTTCAAGATTTTTTTCTTGATTTTTTTTTGGAGGGAGTACCAGGGATCAAACTCAGGACCTTGTGCTTGCGAGGCAGGCAGCAGAACCACTGAGCTAAATCCCTGGCCCTCAAGATGTATTTATTCCAGAGAAAATCACATGGTATTTGTCTTTGTGTCTGACTTATTTCACACACCACAATGTGTTTGTTCATGATGTCACCAATGGTATGGTTTCACTTTTACGGTAAATAATATTCCCATCTGTGTTTCACATTTTCTTTATTCATTCATCCATCAAGATACCCAAGTTGTTTCCATGGGTAGCTATTAATAATGCTGCAGCAAACCAGGAGTGCAGCTGACTCTGAGACACATTGTTTTCATTTCCTTCAGAAATTACATCCAGTAATGGGATTGCTGGACTCTGCTGGTTTTATTTTTAAATATTTTGGAAACTCCATGCTGTATTTCATAAAGAATGAGCCAATTTTCATTTCTACCAACAGTGTATGGGGACTCCTTTTCTCTATACCCTTGCCCGTACTTACCTCATCTTTTTGATAATAGCCATCCTAACAACTGTGAGATGCTAATTCATTCTGATTTTGATTTGCACTTTCTTAATAATTAATGATGTTAAGCATCTTTTTATTTATTTACTGGTCATTTGGTCACTTGTATATCTTCAGAAAAGTTCTATTCAGCTCCTTGGTCTACTTTTGAATTGTGTTACTTTATTGTTTTGTGTGTGTACACATGCATATATATATATATATATATATATGCTATTGAGTTGTATGAGTTCTTTATACATTTTCTGCATTAATCCCTTATAAATATATTCTTCGTAAATATTTTTCCATTCCATTTGCTGGCTTTTCTTTCTGTTGATTATTTCCTTTGCTGTGCAGGCTTTTGGTTTGATGTAACCCCATTTCCCTATTTCTGCTTTTCCTGCCTGCATATTTTATTTAGATCATATCCAAAAAACAAATCACTGCCAAGACTCATGTTATGATTTTCTCTGTACTTTTCTAAACTTTCATGGTTTTAGATTTTATGTGTAGGTTTTTAATCCACTTTGAGTTATTTTTGGTGTGTGGTGTGAGGTTAGGGTCCAGTGACATTCTTTTGTGTACATATACCCAGTTTTCCCAGTGTCATTTATTGGAGAAACTATCCTTTCCATCTTTTATATTCTTGACCTCCTGTCCACATTTAATTGATTATAAATACATACATATATATATATATATATACATATATATAGATTAATTTACATGGGTTTGCTTCTGGGATTTCTGTTCTGTTCCAATGGTCTGTTCATCTGTTTTTCTATAAAGCCATTCTATTTTGATTGCTGTACCTTTTAAAATAGTTTGAAATCAAGAAGTGTGATATCTCTAGCTTTTTTCTTCCTCAAGAATGTTTTAGCTATTAGGGGTTTATCTGTGACAACACATTGTAGGATTGCTTCCTTTCTTTCTTTGAAAATAGCATTGAAATTTTGACAGGAATTGCATAGTATCTATAAATTATTTCAGGTAGTGTAAATTTTTAACCATATTAATTATTCCACTTTATAAACACGAGGCATCCTTTTATTTATTTACTTCCTCTTAATTTCTTTCTTCAATGTGTTATCATTTTCCATGTGTAGAATCTTTGTTGTTTGATTAAATTTATCCTTAAGTGCTTTATTCTTTTGATATTATTATCTAAAAAGTTAATCAGTACACTTGAGAAAAGACTGTCTAGGAAATTCTGTGCTATTCTTGCAACTGTTCTATAAGTTTTAAGTTATTTTAAAATTTAAAAATAAAAACATCTGTATTCTACATCATTTACAAGTTTGTGTCAAATGATGTAACAATGTTGCAAATAACACTATGCTAATTACAATAGCATAATAAACACATGTGAAATGAAACGATAATCTAAATGTAGGGTACACTGAATTTCTTCACTTTCATGAATAGCTTTTAATAAATAATTATATACTAGGATTTTCATCAAAATAGAGTTACAGTTTTGTTTAGTGAATTTGAGGTGATGAAAACCAGAACTAAACATTTTTAATTGGTGATAGGGAAATTTATGTTCAGAGATAGGCTAGAGACTTAAAATGAATGAAGTGATGGCAAAACAGGCCCATGCACACACCCTGCTTCAATAACGTACAGTGCATTCAAAGCATGCAAGTAGTCATTAGCGGAGTTGCAGACGCAGATCACGGTAAATGTTCAAAGACAAGTGGGGCCAGGGATTTAGCTCAGTGGCACCACGCCTGCAAACTGGCAAGTGAAAGGTTCTGAGCTCAATTCACAATACTGAGAGAGGAAAAAAAAAATCATACGAAACAAGCAATGAAGTTATAAAGCCTTTGAGGGAAAAGACCCAAGAAGACAGAAAAAATATGCAACACAAAATTTCGAAAAAGAAAATCTAAAGCAAATAACTTAAACTCCTTTCAAATTCCCACTGCAGAACTGCAGAACTAAGGGCAAAGGTCAATCTGATGCCAAAGAATGCACGATTGGGACCCAATGAGTGTTCAGATTTTGCCTAGATAAACTTTTTTTTTTTTTTTTTTTGTACCAGGGGTCGAACTCGGGCCCTTGCGCTTCCAAGGCAGGAGGCGGAACCAATAAACTTTTTATTTAAAAAAAATGTTTTAAATGTTCTAAAAAGTTGTAAAAGGTGTACAGAGAATTCTCAAGTATCGATAAAGCATTAGCTGAGTGCTAGGAATATGCTTGTTGCTAACGAATATCTTTAATTTTAGGCCCCATCCGCTGAGTAAGGAAATATAGGTGTGTATTAACCCTTGTGTGTACATTTGTCTATAAATAGCTCTCTGTGTGTCCATTTTAATCTAGATTATGCCAAAAATGAGTTTATGCTCATATCTCCAGTTCTATCACCAAATGGGTAATCCTTGCATTCTCCTGTGTCTGTCACTTCCAGTCCCAACAGTGAGAAAATTAACCATAGATAATCATCATCGACTTACTTAAATGTTCAGTACTTGTGCACATATGTGCTGATTTAAAATTATTACCAGATACTACTTTGGGGAAAAAAATCTTAAATACAGTACTGCTTATGTGGAATTATTTTGCCTTTGGTCTTATAGACACTATGCTTCCAAATTCCTGAGACAGATCCTTTTCCCTCTGTTTTTCAGGAAGGTTATTTAGTGTCTGTTACACAGTTCGATTCCTTTCCAACAATAGGCATTCTATTCTGAGAACTCCCCATCTTTCAAGTGACATTTTTATTTGCAAACATTAAAGTTGACTCTTTGCGCCATAGAGTTCTATAGATTTTGATAAATGCATCATAGTATGGATTTATCATTTTAGTATCATACATAATAGTTTCACCGCCCTTAAAAAATCCTAATATTTATAATATAATAAATTAATTTTTACTAACTGCCTCTATAAAAACACACCAACTCAGAGGAATTCGCATACATAGTATTTCAGCCTACATTTACTATATACATCTTTACTATA
>NW_022900929.1:52034212-52053331 GCF_012274545.1 Fukomys damarensis | reverse complement strand
AGCATGAAGAATTTGTTTTCTTGATTTTGGGGGGGTACCAAGGATCAAACTTGGAACCTTGTGGGTGAGAAGCAGGTGGTGGAACCACTGAGCTAAATCCCTGGCCCAAGAATTACTTTCCTTAATAGTTTAGATTTCCTCTTTGAAAATGCTACAGAAAATTCTGAATAAGGAAATTATACACTTTTATGTCCAAAATGAAAAATGTTCACAAATTTATTTTCTACAATTTAGAATATGATATTCCTATAGGCAAACAAGGTCAAACTTATAATTTTCATAAATATAATTTTGCAAATCTCATAAAAGCATAACTCCCTTACTTAATGTAATGAACAGGTGACAGTGGCATGCATAATGCAATTTTCACAAATGAAGGTAAATATAAGTTCGTATTTCTGTATTCGAGAAAAATATGAACTAACTCAATAAAGATGAGCAATATTAACCTTAAGGAGTTAATCATCAGAGCGAATGAGGGAAAATAGTATAATTAGCAATATATGAAGGTAGTCATTAAGGTGAACCAAGGCACATAAAATAGTTTGCAATATAATGTAAACAAAAGCCAAAGTTCCCATAGCAACACAAACTTTTCTTCACTATGTACATGCAGTACTTCAGATTACTGGTTTGGGTTCTAAATATATCATTTCTCATGAATTTGTGTATCAAGAACATGTCAGCCCAGTTCTAAGAACAATGAGATTTATTTAATATTCAGAGTCAGGCATGTTTTCATTTGCAAGGCTCACACTTAATTTTCTGTACAGTCAACATCCTCTAAAATGATGTTGGCCTTTCATGTCAGTGTCATGAAGTTGCATTTTATCTCATTGGTAACAAAGTTTTTAAACTTTTTCATTATTTTAGCTTAAACAATGTTTGTATGTTTTAGGGTACACTTATTATGTGATATGTCAGATTCAATTTTAAGATCTTGATCATTAAATCTAGTTGTGTCAAAATATGAAGGTATATAAAGATTAGAAAATCTAGTGGCCAGCTCTGAATTATTTCAGATAATAAAATAATAGATAAAATATAAGTATATTTTTTGATGAACAAAACAAGGGAATTTCTTTCCCCTGTACTGGGGATTAAGCCAGTGGCCTTTACATTAAACTACATCTCCTATGCTTTATTTTACTTTATTTTATTAGTTTTGTGTTAGGGTTTCAGTTGCCAGACTAAGACCAAACTTGAGATTTTCCTGCCTCAGCCTCCCCAGGTGCTGAGAGTATAGGGTGAACTACCACACTTGGCTTCTATCATTTTAGCTCAAGTGATCCGCCTTATTTAAACTGCATTATTATTTTTTATTTCTTCTTTAGAAAATAAACAGGCATTTAAGCAGTAACACCTTACAAAGTGTATTATTATAGATTATATTCTACTATTCATAAGATTTTTTTTTTGGTACTGGGGATCAAACTCAGGAAATCCCTAGGTCCTACTCATAAGATTTTTATGAGTGTGGTAGATGAGTGATAGCTACAGTTACTTGCATTTTACATATGGAGAAAGAGGTAAGCACACATGGTCACACACAGAGTCAATTGGAGTTGCAATATTCAGAACACTAAATTCAGTGTAATATATTATTTATAGTATGTGAGGAAAATGAAGGGGAACTCATGTATTTTATTTCATATTTACATGTTTTATTCATACAATTTGATTAAAAATTGACAACTGAATGTGAAACATATTCTGGACTACCCTACTGACTCTCTCTCTCTCTCTCTCTCTCTCTCTCTTTTTTTTTTTTTTTTTTTTTTGGTACCAGGGATCGACTTGGATCCTTGTGCTTCCAAGGCAGGGCGGTGGAACCACTGGGCTAAATCCCCGGTCCTATTGACTCTTTATTTCAAAAATAAATAAATAAATAAAACTTTTAAAATTTTAATTAACAGATATTGCTCATTGTGAAATGGAAAGAGTTTAAAAGAGGCTTAAATTTTCCTGATCTGTCTGTCCCTAATTTCAAAGCTGTGAAATATTTATCTCTTTGGAATGATTATGTATGATAGATACTATTTTCTTATCATTTGAATAAGCACAATGAAAACATAAATAAATCTTACTGGGTATGGCAGCAAACTCCTGTAATCCCAGCCACTGGGGAGGCTGAGGGACTAGGATCACAAACATGAGAATAGCCTGGGCAACTAACTTATTAAGACTGTGTCCCAAAAGACAAAATAAAAAGGATTGGAAATGTAGTTTAGCAGTGGTATGCTTGCCTAGCATTTAAGAGGCTCTGGTTTCCACCCTCAGAGCAGCAAAACAAAATGAAATCATATATATTTTTCCACTAGAAATATGTACATGTTCTTTCATTACTTAAATTTTATTTATTTGGTAAGTATGTAGGAAATCAGAAAAGCTGAAAAAAGTGTGAAATCAAATTATTTTTCAATTAAAATTAAACAAAAAAAATTTAATTAAGAGCAAACCAAAAGACAGTTTTCATATGTAAGCATTTTCTAGCACTTAGAGAAACTTTCCTGTGCTGTGAACATAGTGCTTTGAAAATAAAAATGCATGTGTCAGTATATAAATTCAAATCAGAGATGTCCAATTTCAGGAGAAAAAGTCATTGCTTTTGAAGACAGTGATAAATATTCAAGTTTCCTTCTTGAAGATAATATTTTTTGTCTAAGTCAACATACTTTACCATTTTTAAACTTTTCTCATCATATTTTTGACAGCAGGTTTTCCAATTTTGACAGCTCTTTAAAAGTAATTTTAACAGCCGAATGATTTCTCTTCTAAGCAAAGTCAGATTATGTGAAATGTCAATGTAAAAACTATACACTTTGACACATAATCATTTTTAGTTGAATTTACTTATTAATTTTGCTTGCTATTACTAATAAAACATAAGTGCTTAGCTAATTATATTGCTTTCTGAAATGTTTTAAAGATATTTAAAACTGTATCCTTTTCACTATAAAATGTCTTATTTTATCACAATGTGTTGCCCTTCCTAAAAGAAAGAGGAAAGAAGATTAGCAGCACTAGGTAGACAGGTGCTGGGCAATGGAGAGGCTGAGTGGTGGCTAAGGTAACGTCAGAGTGCAAGTCTGTGTTGATTTGACCGGGGATGGAGACGTATCTGATCCCCTCGGGACCTTCACCATGGATTCAGACACCTACTCCACTAACCCTAGTGACCTTATCCCCCCAACACTCACAGTTGCTTTTGAAAAATATTTTCGCCTACCCAACCCTCTCCACTGGTTGAGAACTGATGGGAACAATTGAAATACAAACTAACATTTTTTTTTTTTGAAACAGGTTCTCATTTCTCTGAACTCACTAATTAACCCAGGCTAGCTTCGAACTCATGGCAATCCTCCTGCCTTTGCCTGCTGAGTACTGGGATTATAGGCATGAGCCACCATGCTTGGCAACAACTTTCTTGATAGAATTGACCCAGTCAACTTCTTCAGTTATTTATTCTACAGTGTCACAGGTGATGGGCTAGTTAGCTGTAAATATAAGCAAATTGGTATGAGTTCAAATATCATCTTCTCTTTATAACACTTGCTCCAGTTTCTACGTTCCTAATCATTTTACTTTGGCAGTTAAAAGTGAATTTCCTCCTTGAAATGACATGGTCATAACGATAATGAAAAAAAGCTTTACAGAAAATTAATTTTAGTTGATGATGTACCTTTATGTGTTCAATATCACCTAACTCCTATTCTAAATAGGATAAAAATTTCATCAAATGTATGCCACAATAAATTTTAATAAAGCTAGCAAAATTTTGAGAAGAAAGATTATTTGTGTTGCATAAATTCCTTCAGGAATGCACATTGTTGGCTGGACATGACGATTTATGATCCTAATCCAAGCAGTCAGGAAGGTTGAGACAAGAGAATCCAAAGTTTGAGCCCAGACTAAGCAATTTAGGGAGAGGGAGAACTTACTTTCAATTGAAAAATAAGAGAGGGATGGAAATGTAGCTTAGTGTGAAGTCCATGAGTTCACTCTCAGTACTGAAAAACAAAAAAGACAAATTGTATAGACTTTACATTGGATTCTAAACTATAAACTAGCCTATATTTCTAATCATTTTAGACATAATTTCACTTTCAGTGAGTGTACTTGCCCTAGAGGCATTAAGAGCATTGGTTACATATGGCAGTATAAACAAGTAAACAAATGTCAGTTAAAAATAGCAAAATCTGTGAACTTGAAGACCTTTTGAGCCATTTATTCAAACTTCTTCTTACAAAATGTCACTGTGAGGCCCATTTTCTGTCTGATTCTTTCTATTGACAGGAAATAGCATCACCATGTAAGGTAATATTCTGGGCTGGAGGTGTGGCTCAGTGGAAAAACATTTGTCTAGCGTGTGCCAGACCATGTTCAATCTTCAGTATGGCAAAAATGAAAAGTAATACTACACTTTTCTTTGTAGCTCTCATCTTAAAATGTATTTTTTCTCTTATAAAACCACCATTTATTACCAAACAGTTTCTATTTATTGGATTGAGTAGTTTCAGGATGTATTCTGCCATTCGCTTTCATGTTAATTTAAGTCTGTGCTTCTCTGAATCCATTCTAAATCATTTTTCTACTCAAATAGCATCCTCTGGGGTTACAGCTTATCTCTTCTATTCCAGTTTTTTTCACCACTCTGATTCATCTGCTATCTCTTGCTTCTCCTCACAAAACTTCAACAGTCCTGAGTTTTAGGAATAAAGTACAAACTCCTTAATATGAATTAAAAAATACGTAAGATTTCTAAAAAACTTATAAGACGTAGGACATGTATCTCGCGTGACTAAAATAATCAAAACTGTTTTTTTCAATTCAATTAACTTTCAACAACCAGGCCTGTCCCTCACCTCTCCCTACCATTCCAATTAAATTTCTCTCATTTGGACCATTGTTGACATCCAAATACAGTGGAAACTCTGTTCACAAACTTGATTCATTCCATGATTCTGGTCGCAAACCAAATTGGTTGCAAAATGAATCAAATTTTCCTATAAAGTTCAATGTAAAGAAGATTAAACTTTCCTGAACCTTAAGTATTCTTTAACCACAAAAATATGAAACAAAGTACAGTAGAGTACAGTATGAAGAAAGAATAATAACCTTTCTTGAGGCAACTTCTGCTGTGGGGGAGAGAAAGATGGGTGGGGAGGAGGTCATTTTTTGGCAGGAGAGTCCCCTCCAGAAGGACATCGGTGACATCTCCTTCAAGGGTTTCCTCTCTTCTTTGGCTCTTAGCTGCAGGATCAATTTTGGCACATAAAAAAATGGCATTTATTTTTCCTGAACTGCATAACCCTCCAGAAATAAGAGACCATATTATGGTTCATCAGATCCAACATTCTGTTCATTACAGTTATGTTGGGGTGGTGCTCCTCAAAGAAATCCTTGCAGTCATTCTACTTTCCCCAAATGGATTATCAGATCATTGCTAACATCCTGCGTACCTTCCTCTTCCTCAGTAGAATGTGCCTCAACAAGTGCCTTCTGCTCCTAACTCTGGAGCTCAGCAAGTTCTTCCATCATCAGGTCCTCCTTATGATCCTCAACAAGCTCCTCTATGTCTGCACCATCTATGTCTAGAAGTGTACTCTGGCCCATGGACACAATCTCCTCCACTACCTGTACATCAGACTCTTGGAAGTCATGTTCAGTGACACATATGAGGCTGATACAGTGGAGGACATTTAAATGTTCTTCTAGAGCTCTTTAGAATCAATGACATCTCTTTGGTGGCATTGAAACACCTGAAGAAGAACACCTTTATGTACAGATTCTTGAAGGTGCAGATCACTTGCTAGTCCTTTAGCTGCAGAAGAGGGGTCCTTTGGGGGATGGAGGAACTTGGCCTTTATAAGATCATACTCAGCATCCATATGGTCCATCAAGGCTGGAGGATGTGCTGGGGCACTGTCCATCAGAAGAAGGCACCTTTCAGGCCATTGGGCATCACAAAGATATTTCTTAGTGGTGGGTGCAAGCACAATGAACATTTGCCTTGTGACCCAAGCTTTCTCACTTGCCCTCCACATGACAGGAGGTCTGGCCTTGTTTGCATTCTGTTCCTTGAATGCACAGGGGTCTGGGAATGATACACCAATAGTGACTTAATCTTCAGATTGGCTCTTGCATTTGCACACAGCAAAAGAGTCAATCTGTTCTTTACGAGCTTTTGTGCAAGTGAGGCTTTTTCCTCCTGTGTGATATAGGTTCTCCTCTGCATCTTCTTTTTTTTCAATTAATTAACTTTATTGGAAACTTTAAGGTATACAGTGTAGTGATATTCATCATTGAAAACTTGCACCTTTACATGATCTGTCTTGGTTCTTATTATTTCCCCATTTCTCTGTCCTCCCTTAATCCATCCACCCCTCCCTATCTACAAAGACTTTGTTTTCATTTTTTCTTTTCTCATGTTAATTACATTCCCCTTTCTTTTCCCCTACCCCTCCCATTTCCCCTTCCACTTTGCACCTTTTCTTCCTATTTTATGTTATCTATTGTACCTTTTAGCCCTTATTTACACTTTCAGTTTCTCACACTAGAGAAACTTTTTGGTATTTATACACGTGTCCTATTTATTTCATTTAAGAGTATGGCCTCAATGTGCATCCATTTAGCTATAAGTGACTCTAGTTTCTCATTCTTTATGGATGAATAGTACTCCATTTTGTAGAAAAACCACATTTTCTTTATCCAGTCTCCAGCTGATGAGCAATTGGGCTGCTTCCAAGTTTTAGCTATCACAAATTGTGCCTCTACAAACATGGGTGCACATAAGTCACTGTGGTATGAGTCTATTAATTCTCTGGGAAAGATACCCAGCAGGGGATAATAGGGTCAAATGGGACCTCCAATCCTAGTTCTCTGAGGCATCTCCATACTGTGCAGCACCGTCTTTCTGAGGAACCTGTTTCATTGCAGATGAACATTTGTTGAGCAACATATCCTTTTGCCTTTAAGAATTCCAAGAACTTTCTCTTGTGGGCTTCTGCAGCTGCCTGGTCAGAACTGGAAATGTGACCACATCTTCACACTGTGGATGCCACTTCTCTTGTGGAACTTACCAAACCACCCCCTACTACCTTTAAATTCATCACTTATAGAGGGGTTTTCTTGCAGGAAATCACTGCAATTTCCTGGCTTTTTCTCAAATCATAGCTTCACTAACGCTATCAACTGCCAGCTGTTTCTCACTCAACCACACTAACAAAAGTTTTTCTACCTCTTCCAGCACTGTGTCCTCTGCTTGCTTAACATCATTACTCCTTTTCCACATCAGCTCCCTTGATGGCATCTTTATTCTTCAAAATAGTCAAAATTGTTGACTTTGCCATCTTGTACCCTGAGGCCAAATCAGTGACATGAATACTATGCTCGTGTTTTCTACAATTTCCTTCTTCAGTTCGATGACTACTTTATCCCAAAATCTTCTTCTTACCATTCTCCTGATTCACTTTCTCATTACCATCATTATTGCTCTGCACTTTTGTTTTACCATCATATTTGCTCTGCACATTGTTTGGAGCCATAAAGGGTTGAATAATGCTGTATAGTTCTATGTGCGCTAAAAAGCTTCACGGTAAATGTGCGTAGGTCTGTGGACAGCCACAATCTTGACTAGCGGAAGCCACAGCCACATATCAGAGGGGGAAGATGGCCACGGTTCACAAACAGAAGCCAATTTTGTTGAACACTTTTTCTTCATGAGCGGAATTGTGCCTGAGTAATGAAGTTCATGAATCAAGGCATTATTGTAGTAAAATCATTCTTGGCATCCCTAAGGTCAGGCTAACTAGCTTTTCTTTTTCTTGAAATGTTTGTAGGCCTGAGAGTACATTTTCTCCTGTTTTTCTCTTACTATCCTGACTACTGCCTCTTCACCTCTTTCTGGGGCCTTTCTTCCTTTTTGTAGCCTTACGGTTAGTGCTACCTAGAGTTCCGTGTTAGGTTTTCCCTATTATAACTCTATTCACCCGTTTTAAAATTTTTGATTCCAACATAACAGACTCTAAGACAATTACTTTAAGTCAAACTAATAATTCTTAAAGTTATTTGTTAATGAATGGATGGTCACTGTGGTAAACTGAAGTTGAATCCTTTAGCAGTCTTGTGAGTCTTCATGCAAACTGTGTCTTTTAATTATTGAGTTGAGAGATGGGGAAGGGAAAGTCCCTGTTTGTCCCCTGATTCCCACTTCTCACTCCCAGTGCTTGTCCTCTGGGGGCTTTAAAACACTGCTGCTCTGCATGGTGGCTGATCAAGCTCTTATAACTTGGAAGAAAGCTCAGTCAGGAAGGCACAGGGTGAAGGAGCTTAAGTGAAAACTTGTCAGTGATGGTAACTCCACTGAGACTGCAGGAGAACTGAGAGGTAGGATCCGAGAACACAAGGTGGACGGATACAGCTTCTGAGATGCTGGATGGCATTACCCACCGTTGCAGCTTCATATACCAACTATTCACTGATCCCTGCTAAATACACATCAGAGTCCTGATCTCTTTCAGTACAGTTACCTGTTAGAATTTGACATCTGAGCATCACACAAGCATCTCAAAATCAGCAGCACAAAATTAACTGCATCTTTTGCTCAGAACCATTTCCTATCTTTAGACATCATCTCAGACATCTTCCTTCCTTGCTCACCCTGTGTAAAATCATAAATTTTCTCAAGCTGACTTCTAAATTTCTTTTAAAGTGAGTTTCCCACACCCCATTGTCAGTATCTTAGTTTAGGCCCTCATGGAAAAAGTTTAGCCTAAAGTACCACAAAAATTATCTAGTTTGTTTTTCCGTTTTTAAATCACCTTCAAGTAAACATCTCCACAATTGCCAGATTTTTTTTTTTTAATACCTGGGGGTATTGAACTTAGAACCTTGCACTTGCAAGGCAGGCACAGTGCCACTGAGCTAAATCCCCGGCTGCCAGATTATTTTTGCCTAGATTATAAATTTGATCCTGTCACTTCAAAGTGAAAATTCTTTAAGAGGTCATCATTCCCTCTAAGAAAAATCTAAAATGGTTAGAGTGATCTGTGAGGTTCTTCATGGTACTTCTACATCAGCTTTATTTTATGCCGAAATCTCCAGCACGCCTGTAATTTTGCATAACCAGGGTCCAAATCTGGAGATTCCTTACTGATTTTTTCTACCTTACTAACATCTATTCAGACATTGAAATCAAATTTATGTTATCTTCTCTGGAAAGCCATTCCTGAATCTACCTAGTAAATTAAATGCAGCAAATGTAAGAAAAAAGCTTACAGATGGCTGAATAAAATTTCCCAAATGACCCTGGTTATAAAATCTACACTTATTCCACATTCCAGTCAAGAAGAGAAACTAGAAAGTAAGAAAGCCCCCGGCCATCTGAACAATCCTGCTTTAACAAACTCCTGAAGCCCACCTTGTTACTTTTATTTAAATTTAGTTGGCTACAAGTGTGTCGCATGCTACAGCTAGCTCAAAAGGACACTGAAATTTTGTACATTTTAGCTGAGCATTCCCTCTTAACAAAATGGGAATTCTGTTAGTAAGGAATTGGAAATTAACTGAGCTTTCATGATTAACTGTCACGGTCTTCAAAACTAGGTGGCATTATTACATTCTTATTACAGATGAAAAAATTGAGATATAGAGAGCATAAATTTTTATCTGAGATCACAACTATTAACTCAAAACTAAAGCTAAATTTTCTGAGTTTAGTATCATTGCTTTTAAAATTTGCCGTATATTGGGCGGGGGATTTAGCTCATTGGCACCATGCCTGCCTCACAAGCACAAGATCCTGAATTCAATCCCTGGTACACACACACACACACACACACACACACACACACACACACACAAATTACCATATATTCAGTGTTTATATATACTCAGGATCTAATACTTTGGTCGTCCTAATCTATAAGACAGGGATGATATATTTGTGCCTTGATATAACCGTGTTGCTTAGCGCAAGACTTCACAGGAAGAATATATTTCTAAACATACTTCTGGATAATGATGTTAATGAAAACTATCATATTTTAAAATAACTGATAACTGCCAGGTAAACATTTTCATGCTTCTTTGATTGAACCTATACCATACAGCTCATCCTTCTAAAGTATAAAACTTAGTGTTTAGTACAATCACAGAGATGTGCAATCATTACCAGTAGTTAATTTAAAATATTTTTATTATTTCAAAAGGAAACTCCATACCAATTAGCAGTCATTGCTTATTTCTTTTTCACACAATGAGTGAAAGGCAATAATCTACTTACCATCTCTACAGGTTTACCTATTAGAGATATTTCTTTTAAATGCAATCATGCAATATGTTATCTTTTGTGACTGGCTTTTTCAACTTAACACAGTATTTCCAATCATTGATATATGGCGTATATCGGTACTTCATTTCTTGTTATTGTCAAATGGTATTTACTTAGGTATTCATACCACTTTGGTTTTTTGTTTGTTTGTTTTTGTTTTGTTTTGTTTTGGTTTTGGTTTTTTGAGACAGGGTCTCACTATGTAGTTGAGACTGATCTGGAACTCACTATGCAGCCCAGGCTGGTCTTGAACTCAGAGAGATCCTCCTGCCTCAGCCTCCTGAGTGCTGGGATTGCAAGCATGCACCACCACACTCAGCTCATAGCATATTTTTTAAGCACTCATGTGTTGATGGACATTTATTTCCATATTTTGCTTATTTTGAAAAATTATTCTATGATCATTTGCATACAAATTTCTGAAGGACTATATAATTTTCTATAAAGTATATATCTAGAAATGGAAATTCTGGTGATACAGCAACTGCTTAACATTTCAAGAAATTACTGATAAGGATATCACCATTTTACAATCCCACCAGCAATGTATGATAGTTTCGATTTCTCCATATTCTTTTAAATGCTTGATATTGTCTTTACTCTATTTTACCCATTCTCATGAATGTGAAATGACTTTTCACCGTAGTGTTTGTTTGTCTGTTTTCAATAATAGATTTCAAACCCATGTGTGAACGTGTTAGGTGAGATTCTACCACTGAATAAACCCCAGGCCCTTCACTATGATTTTGATTTGTATTTCCCTAATGACTACTGGTGTTGGTCATTTTTTCATTATTCAAAGGCTATTTGAACATCTTCTTTGGAGAAATGTTAATTCAAAATTTTACACATTTTTAAATTAGGTTACTCTTTATTGTAATAATTCTTCATGTATCTTGAATATGATGCCCTTATATGTAACTTATAAATATTTTCTTCTGATCTGTGGGACAGAATATTCTGTTAACCTAAAATTTCAATAGAATTACATTTTGACCAGAGCTATAGGCAGTTAGTGTGCATGTGTGTATCCTTGTGTCTGAGTGTGTGTACATATTATAGGCTTAGAAATTATATTGACTAATCCACTGATTTCTGGCACTTGAGAATAGATCAACTATAAATCTAACTCCTGAAATTGAATTACATGATTATTTTGTACTATTCACATAATGAGTTGGTGAAAAGACATTTTGAATGCTCCTCAGTTTCTATCTCTCCTCTGCCCACCCCCTCTGTCTCTTAGTTTACAGGAGTTAGGAACTGAAATAGAGAAAAAAAGGACATTTTTTTAAAACTGCTACTATAATGACAAAGTAAAGATCTAGTTACAAAACTGAAGAGTTAAAAGACAAGTAAATTTGACAAGTCAGCTATATGAAAAATTGGCTTTAAAAATGTATCCTCATAATATTGTAGAGAGATACAACTTTGTCATGTATGATATTCTCATGATTGTACCACAAAAAATGATTCAGGAAAAAAATTAAGGTTTTACCAAAAAATCTAGGTCAGTCTGATCTATTTGTTCTGTTAATAGAAAACATGTATAAAGTGATGGCTTTTGAAACTCTCTTGGATCTTTTAATGATATACATAAGCCTAGGTTTGCTGTTAATTTCACTATGTAGAATTCATTCGTATATTTAATACTTATCACAGACATATGTAGCAATTTGGACACTGTCTTGACCCATCTCTCAAGAGACTTAATTCAGTTAGTAAGTCCCATCTCTGGAGATGTGCTGGCGTTGTCCACCTTTATAAATGTTTGTTCATACCTTAAGGACTGAATCACATGATATGTATACAAAACAGAATAAGACAAAAGCTCTGCTTCCAATCCTTGTAAATCTGTTTAATATGAATCTGAAAAATAAACAGCCATTTCAGCAAATGTGGTAAATGTCTTGTTAGGGGTAAGTAGTTCATATAACCCAGTCGACATAAATAGAATTAGTGAAGGGAAAGGGACATCTGTGTAAGATTTGGAGGACAGAGGTTGAAAATGGTCTAAAAGTACACTGGACCAAGGAGAGCGTGTAAAAGTCTAGAGGGAAATATATAATCATGAATTCTCACAGTCTTCCTAACTATAATTTTAAATAATTCAGAAGAGGAAATTCTGAACAATTTTCTTCATCCATAATGAGTTTTAGAAATAATCCCTAATTAGCAACTTTTAAAAATTAGGATAGGCAAAATTATCACGTGCCCGTCTGGCGTGGTAGGTCCCGCCTGTAATCTCAGCACTCAGGAGGCTGGAACAGGAAGATTGCAGCATGTTGTAGGCCAGCCTGTCCTACATAGTGAGACTTTGTCTCAAAAAATAAAAAAGAGTACGATGTGCCCACTAGCATAGCCTTTGAAACTAATTAGTATTTGGCAAAGTTGACCGGACAGACCAGAATAATCAGAGAATAAAAATATTATATTTATTATTTATTCAATTCAACACTTTTTTTTTTTTTTTTTTTTTTTTTTTTTTTTGGTTCCAGGGATTGAACTCGGGTCCTTGCGCTTGCAAGGCAGGCCACCGAACCGCTGAGCTAAATCCCCGGCCCTCAACACTATTTTTAAACAATAACCAAAACTTAACATTTCATAAAATGATTTCTTGTACACCACTGTCTCTAAATCTTTAGCTTTGTCATTCATTCATTTATACATTTACCCATCTTTTCAACGAATAGATACTTATCAACTTATCTAAGGCCAAGTTATAAGCACTGGAGATTAAACCTGACTGAATAAAATGAAAGCAGTTCAGAAACAAAAGTGGCTAGAGTGGGGGAGGAAAAGAGGAAATAAATATATCAGAAGAAAGGAAAGGGTAAACATAGTTCACGTAACACCTTGTATACTTTTGTAAAGGGTTTTGGCTTTTAGAATGAGCAAACACAAAATTGTGTTTGAGCAGAAAAAAGTGAGATCTCTTCACTTAGAATTTCTTTTGCTGCTAATTGAAAAAAAAAAACACTAGACAAACAAGGGCACGAGCAGAAGCTTTTGTCATAAGCCAGCTGAGATGATGAATCTGGACCTGGGTTGTGACAACGACAGTAAACTCACCTGCAATCCCAGCCCTTGAGAAGCTGAGGAATAAGGTCCCTAAATTGGAGTCCCACCTGGAAAACTTTAAAAGATCCTGTCTCAAAATAAAAAGGAGACTGAGGATATAATCTCAATTTAAAGACCCTGAATTCAAGCCCTAGTAATAAATAAGGATAATAATGATAATAATTATACTCATAAGAAGTGTATGGATTTTCATGGAGTATTTTGAATACAGCACCAGAAAAACCTGTTGATAAATCTGAGGCTAACTACTAAAGGCAGATAAGAACCAAAGACAATGCAAGCTTACTGTTCTGAAGCCAATTAAAGAAAGTGGTATAAGAAAAGGACACTCCTCATTTTGTTAAATGTTAATAAAAATTCAAATAAGATGTGGACTGAGAATCGACCACTAGGTTTAGCAACATGGAGTTCATAGGTGAGCTGGATAAAGGCAGTTTCAGTTGAGTTCTGGTGCTGAAAATCTATTTGGAAAGAACCAAAGAAAGAAAAAGAGGAGTGAAATTGAAAGCAGCTTGTAGAAACACCCTTTGCTAAGGAATTTTGTTATAAAAGAAATGAGAGATGACGGAAGGCAATGAGCCAGAAGGGGAAGTGGATTCAAAAACAAGATTTTTATAAATAGAAGCAAAGCAACATGTTTTTTGTATCAAGTGAAGCGTCCGGTAGCAAAGGAAATATGTGGAGTACAAGAAAGAAAGGAATGAGTTGCTGGAGCCACATCTTTAAGTGTGAGAGGAACACAGTCTCATACACAAGTTGGGGTCTACCCTTTTCCAGGAGTATGCTGATAAAATTCAAAGAAATTATATGTGTGTGCATGTGAATACATGCCCAGGTAGGAGCTCCTGGTCCCCGATACTTGCTTCATTTTCTTAGGGAAGCAGAAATCGTAATCAACAGCTTGTTATAAGGAGGGAGCAAAAAGCCCTGGGAAATTGAAGAAAGAAGATGAAAAATGATCACTGAATTTTAAAATTAAATGGGAAAATACAGTATGATTGCTAGTCAACATGAGATCAGTGATCTTACATTTAAGGTGAGGTCGATGTTGTTTGTGTTTTTTTTTTTTTCTCTCCAACTTCCTTCTATTGCAAGTGGACAAATGAAAACTTAGTTTAGGTTTTATTTAACAAAAGTTATGTACTTAGCTAAGCATAATGGAGCAAGCATAGAGCAAAGAAATTGGTGGTGTTTGCAGAGAAGTGGTTATCATTGAGAGAGTTTTGAGAGCCACACCAGTTTAAAACTAGACATTTTATGCATTTTTTAGTTTCATGAATGGCTATTTGTATGGTATTACCTGATGGCACAGGAAAAACAAACATTCCGTGAGAAGCTTTTAATTTTGGGCTTCTAGAAAGGCTACTTTTACTCTCTGCTAATCTTTAAAATATTTGTAAACTGTAGGCCTCCATCATCAACAGAAGCAATGTGGGCTTCTCTAGAGTAGCAGAAAGTTTAAAAAAAAAATTTAAAATAAAACAACCAGTAATGTTAAATTATCCCTGAGTGTACATTATTTAATTCCTCATTAACTTAATTGTTTTCCAGTTAAAGTGAAATGTGCAATATGCAAATTAAATAATATTATGTGTCAGAGTTTGAAAGAAATATTCATTTAACATCGGAAGAGGTTTTTTTCCCGGGAAATCTTGTTCATTTATTTTGTGAGAATTTTTGTTTGTCGCTATTTGTTCAAAACATAATACAATTGTGAGACCCAGTGCCTGCTGGCAAAGTTGGAATAGCTGTCAGCAGGAAATGGCAAACTAATAATAAGTGCTGGTAAAATATTTATATTATAGTTTACTGGGAAGCTGAATGCAGTTTTGTATTTCATTAGTGCTTGAGGCAGTACATAGTAACATATTTGTGCTCCAAAATAAGTGGATAGAATTCTAACTACTATAGTAACTTATCTTTCAGCTATCTGCCAGGGGAAAAAGGAATTAATAATAATAAAGCCTTTTAGTAGCTGAAATTTAAGAAATTTTAAACAAGGTCCATAGGGCAGTAATTAGCAGCATCTCACGTTCTGTGTTATTGGACACTCGGCTGCTGGATCAACCCTTCTGTATGTGGCCTAGTAATTTAGCTCTGGCTCATAATTTTCAATAACAGAGCTACTCAAGTGGGAGGGGTGGTCTTAAACCACCAGAGGACTCAGAAGTATGGTGATGTTCAAGTACAACACTGTGTTTATGTACTCCCCCAAAGTGTATCAAAGCTCAGATCCAGAGAAATAAAAGAAAAGTCAAACAAAACAAGCATTAGACTGCGTAAAATAAGGTATGGACAAGGCAAACAGGTGAGGCATTGTTTAGGTGGCTAAAGTAGATCAATATCTATTCTTGCAAGCCAGGATTCCTGCCTGCTTTCCTCTGGTGCCTGGCAGATCATCTTACGGCTTGCAGACAGACTGTCGCCTAACCCCAACTGACAGACAACCTATTTCACCCCTGTAAAAATCATACCCATCTTCTCCCTTTGTGATTCACTGAGGGGAGAAAAAAATATAACTGCCAAAATAAAACAATACTAGATTGGTTTCTACCACAAGTTCACATCCCTTTTCATTAACTTAACTTAAAAAGGTTTGCTCCTAATTTCTCCTTCATATACAATTTCAGGCTACTCAGTAAGATGTAAGTCGTTTGTGAACATAGGAGTGTGCTGTGTGTGTGTGTGTGTGTGTGTGTGTGTTTGGTTGGTTTTTGGAAAGCTGACTAAATTTATCCAAATAGTAAATAAATGTAAAGTATCTGGTACATAATAATCACTCAATAAATATCATCTAAGATCAATGTTCCTATCATAATAATGTTTAAAACTTAACAGAAGTAGATACATAGAACCAATTAAAGACTGAAGGAGTTTATAGTCCACTTGTATACCATTGAGTAAAGAGGCAATATTTCAGCAGTATCAATGTTTAACAAACATATGATAGCTGAATGCAGACTAAACAATAGAAAGTCTTGTTTATATTGTAAGACAGAGTAACATCAGTTTGTTTTGTTCTGATAAACTACAAGTTCTCCCATAACTTGGAATGATCTTTTACTTTTCCTACACAATACAGCATTTTAATCCAAGGGGAAAATGAAAACCAAACATCTTTTCTCAAAAAAATAGCGTTATACTTTAGATATATAAAAAATAACCAAAGTACAAACCCTGTCTCTTAGTTCCTCCAAACTTACCTGATAATCCAGAATTCCTTGCCAAATAATCATTAAGTAATTTTTAAATTTGTATACACAATTTTATTGGGTTTTTTAACATCAGAAATGTAAATAAAAAGTTAAATTATTTTTCACTGGTATAGAAATAATGACAATCCCTTAAACTCAAAAAATGTCTGAAGGAAAACTCACAACAATGGTTACTTAAGGCAATAAAAACTATAAAAGATATATGTGGTTTTCTCAATTTTGCATTGGCAAATTAGACCATTTCATATGTTCTATTCCTAAATATGACTTTTACTGAGTCTTATTTTTCATATAACAACTTTTACATGTCCAGTTATTCAGATTTTTTATCTTATTGAGTTTATTGGTACGTTTTAAGTCTACAGTACAGTTACATTCATCATTGGGGTGCTTGACTCTTACAAGACAGGTCTTCCTTCTCATTCTTTCCCCAGTCCCCTGCCCTCCCTGCACCCCCTCTACACTCCCCTATTTACAAAGACTTTATTTCCATTTCTTCCTTTTATCATATGTTTTCTTGTCCCTTATCATTCAGATTTTAATATCAAAACTCATCTTATATGTTTTTCCTCCCCACAGTTGACTTATAAAAACAATGACAACTTCAAAGTAATATTTAAGGCTGGGCATGGTGGCGCATGCCTGTAATCCCAGCACTCTGGAGGCTGAGGCAGGAGGATCACTGTGAGTTCGAGACCAGCCTGGGTTACATAGTGAGTTCCAGGTCAGTCTCAACTACATAGTAAGAACCTGTCTCAAAAAAACAAAATAAATAAAGTAAAATTTCAAATATTAGAGATCAAAACTGAGATTTTATTTTAGTGGCTGCAGAAATTTTTGGCTTAATCTTGAAAGTGGAAATGGACTTATTTTGTAGACTGGTGAATATCATATTACTGAATACCAAGAATGTGTTTTCATTACTGCTGTAGTTTTCTGTTTGTATTTTTACAGTGGAAGAAATTTGCTCATTAAATTAAATTATTTGATATAACTCTCCTTATCTTTAGATCTAATATTTCTGAAATACTACATTATAAACAAATGGTATGTTTAATTAAACAACTACTTCACTCTTAACTGAACAGCAGTGTAATTGTATTAAGAGCAAGCTATGTGACTAGAATTTAAAGAAAATATTCTAAGCTCACCAAGAAAATATGATTACACTAATTTAAAATCAAGATATGTGATTAGAGCTTAAATGAATATTTTAAGTTGTCTTCAGGATATCAAAAATACTTTTTAAGTATTAAGATTGGGTGGGGCTGGTGTTGTACACCTGTAATCCCAGCACTTGGGAAGCTGAGGCAGGAGGATCACTGTGAGTCTGAAGCCAGCTTAGGCTACATAGCGAGCTCAGAGCCAACCTGAAATACACAGTGAGAAAACTCAAAAACAAAAAACAAATAAAAACAAAAGAAAAAAAGGTAATATGACTTAGAAAGTAATACTTTATATTAAATTTCTTCTTCAACTTCCTAATCTACATGCAGAATTAAATTTAAATTGTTTACTATTATGCTAAAATCTTATTTTAAGCAGAAGTAATTGTGAGTATTTATTTCACTTTTGTGATTATGACTAATTTTTCAGTTGCAGGTTAGCGATTCCACATTGTTAGCTCAATTTAAACAAGAATAAAATATGGTGAGGTAACCCAGCTGAATAATTAAGCATTCTGTAATGTATGTGACTATTGATGTGCATGTTTATGTGCATATATAAAACACATATATTTAAATATATAACATACATGATTATTCAATAGCCAAGGATTAGTTTTATTTTTAAACTTCAAAATATGAAATAATAAATGTGCTATAATCACTCAAAGGTCTGATGCTGAAGGTCAATACATTTTTAGTAATTTCTGAGAACAAAGAAAAATAAAAAATTAAGAGTCTGACCTAATCAAAAGCATAAGGTGTTTGTTAAAACATTCATTGTTAGCATCTTAATTATCTCTATTTATGTTTGTTTCATTAAACAGGCAAAATATTTCTGATCCAGATGTGGCAATCTTAGTGCTGTCATTTACCTTTCAAGGATCATAGAAGTTTTTGCTTTTAACACATTCCCTGGAGTACCTACATGTTTTCATTATAAACCAATAGTTGAGAAAACATGTCAGATGCTAAATTCAAAATCTATCATGCAGGAAACATGGAGAAATGTAACAACTGTTTTGGAAGAAAATGTCTTGAAGTCAACTTACATAAAATCTTAAATGATTTGCCAATGAATTTTAATTAGCATTTATGTTGCCTTCAACATCAAGTGCTTAATAATTTCTGCTTAACTGCTCTAGGACTAAAATTATTTTTGCCAAATATGCATAAAACCTCAAACTAAAATGTTTATTTTTATAATATAAAAACATAGTGATATCAAATAAAAGGAATAAAATAGCTTATCTAGAACACTTAAAACCAATGTATGAGGCGGGAGCTCCCGGCCTGCGCGACAACAGACCCAGGAAGGACCCAA
>NW_022900929.1:52016173-52028185 GCF_012274545.1 Fukomys damarensis | reverse complement strand
GCCCATCCGTTGGAAACTGGATAAAGAAGTTGTGGTTTTTCTATAAAATGGAATATTACTCAGCCATAAAGAGCGAGAGAATAGATTCATTCATAGGAAAATGGATACATATTGAAGATATACTCCTAAGTGAAATAAATAAGTCCCACATGTGTAAATACCGAATAGTTTCCCTGGTGTGAATATTCTGCAACAATGCATAAGATTCTAATAAGATTACTGACATTTAGAAATGGGAGGAAAGGAACTAAAGGTGTAGGGAAGGTGTGATACGTAGGGGAAGAACAAAAGGGGAAAAGAAAAAAATGTGAGAGAATGAAAAGATGAAAATAAAGTGTTTGTAGATGGGGAGGGGAGGAGGGGGTGAAGGGAAGGCAGAGGTAAGGGGAAAAAAATGAGAATCAAGACTTGCCATGTAAAGGTACATGATCCCAACAATGAATGTAACTGTACTGTATCCCTAAATGTAGCAATAAACTCAATAAAAAAAAAACAAACCAATGTATGAAATGCATATATAACTTGTAGCACTTAAGATAATAATTTCTTAAATGAATACTTAAAAACTTGTATCCAAGTGGACTGAATGGGTTTTTTTGGGTTTTTTGTTGTTGTTGTTGTTTTTGATACAGCGGATCGAACTTGGGTCCTTGAGCTTGCAAGGCAGGAGGCAGCTCCACTGAAATAAATCCCCGGCCAGGACTGAAAGTTTTAAAATTTTTCAACAAGTTCACTTTCACCATAGTAAATGGAATTTTGAGGATCATTTTATTAACACTAAAATAACTCAGATTTCTTTCCTCGGTAAGTCATTAATTACTATCCCTAAACATAAAGAGAATTAGTTATGTGGCATAAAATGACCAATAAAGAGCTGTATATCATGCTACATAATATCATATGGGTTTTTAATAATAAATAATGCTAAAAATATTGCATTATAGTTCTTATATAACTACCTATTTAGTAATATATTTTTACTTGATAAGATAGTAAAAATGCTATTTTATACTTTTCTAAAGATAAATTTAGTAACATATTCTCCCACAGACTTATTCAAGTAACTAATATATATTTACAGTTATAGAAATTATGTAAATGGATATTTGTTGACATTTATTTATTTACTTACTTAATGGAGGCAGAAGGTAAGCTAACAAAAAACTAGAATGATGATGTTATTTTGAACACTAATGATTTTTAATTTAAAGCAAGTTAATTTTATAATACATTATAAAGTACACCAAAAAGTAGTTGGAAGACAATATTTTATATAATAATTATTAATTAATGCTTTAACCACTAAAAACAAGTACACACATTTATATATAATCATGTAAAGAATTTCTTAACTTAATAACAAAAATTATCATTTAAGAATGGATTTTAGTAATCCAGACATGGTAACAAATGCCTATAATTTCAGCACTAGGGGACTCAAGTTCAAATCCAGGCTGGGCAAACAAGCTACTCAATGAGATCCTGTCTCAAAATAAAATACAATAAAAGAGTTAGTGACCTAGCTCACTGTGAAACTTTGGTTTATTCTCCAGCACCACCAAAAAAAAAAAAAACCACAAAAATACTTTATGGCATATCACAAATATCTCTTTTGGTTAAATGTGGATAAAGGATAGTTTAATCTCTAATAAAATTATCAAAATATAAGACCATTTTAAATATGAGAAGATAATTGAAAATTTTATTTCTTACAAAATAGCATCAATATAATTGAGAATATCTTAGTGAGAAAGAAATCATTAATATACAGTTTCCAACAGGTTATAGGAATTACCGAAATGTATTTTGTGGAATGTTTTCTTATCATCTGCAATTTGTTAGGTAAAATGTAAAATAGGAAGGATATTTTAATCAGCTTCCTTTACCATCATGAGTAACTCCATGATGAAAACACTAGATATTTTTCCTTTGGAGAAACCTGGATGTCTATGTGTGGAATATGATTTTAATAGCAACTCTTTCATTGTGAAGTGGAACTTCTAAAAATGATGTACACTGGCATATCATAGCAAAGCTAATGCTGCATGTAAAGTTTACTGTTACAGCAACTCTTTGTAGAAACAAAATTCTTCATTCCAAGATTGTCATCCACTTCTTTCTGAGTATTGTAGTCACTTAGAAATAGCAGTTAACAATAAAAAAAAATCTGTTAAAAGCATTGACTTTTATACTTCCAACAAAACAATTTGCTATTTACTTATTTTACAGTTAATCTCAATGCTAAATCAGCAACTATGCTCTCAATAACAACTATAATAAAAGAATGTAGGGATAATGACACATGATGATAAAAGCAAGGGAAATGCTCATTTAAAGATATAATCTCTTTCACATATATGAGCTTTAAGTACAAATAAAGTGGGATAAATGCTCTACAAAAGTTGCCAAGAGAATTTCAGTGGAATAAAAACTTGTCAGATGATGCTAGAAAGTCTCCCTTGATGCCAATGTTGACAATGACTTTCTAACATAACATACATTGCTCTATAAAATTATCTGAAAATTAATTTTGTAGCTGTGTTTCTTCCTATCTTTAACCAATTGAAGAAAATTTAGAGAAGAATCACAAGACTTAATTTCATCAGTGGGTATTTTGGGTTGGTTGCCAAGAGATATAGTGCTAAATGTTCAACAGGTCCGTCGCATTTGCTCCTTATTTACACAGCCAAAGACATTCCAGGGGCTGGGGATTTAGCTTAGTGGTTCGGAGCCTGCCTCGCAAGCTCAGGGACCCGAGTTCAATCCCCAGTACCAAAATAAGTAAATTTAAAAAATAAAAGACCTTCCAAACTTTCCATGCAATTACATGGACATGGACAAAGTGTCTGACTCCAGGATGATGGAGTTAAGGAGTAATCTTTCAGTACCCTTAGTGAACATTTTTTTCCTTCCCCACCCAACCCAGAAGAAAGAGTGGGAGAGTCCAAGACCCTAAAGATGGCACTGCCACTCCTAGGTACCTGAATGACTGGATTGTAATAAATGGAGCAGACACTTTTTCCCACACCACATCCAAACTACAACAGCATTGAGCCTAAGACTGAGGAGAGGCTAGAGTACTCATCCATTAATTTATTCCTCTAATATTGTGAATAATAAATGCCGTAAGGGATAAAAAGAAAGTCTGTGACTCCAGATAAGAGCAAGCATGGTAACTGTAGAGAAAGTAAACATTCAAGTAGGAATAAGCTCTAGAAATGATATGAACTCGTGTTCATTTGGTACATGTGAAAATCATGCTTCTACATTACATCCTGAAAGATGTAAATCTTTATAATACTATCTTTCTAATATTTTATGTTTATCTTTATAGTATCACCTTTAAATTACCACTCAGTGCTAAATGCCTAAAGCATTACTTGCTATTCACTTCTTTACAAATGTATTTTATTTTTAACTGGCACAGAGTTGTCCACAGATATATGGTGTAAAATATGACATTTCAATATGTGTACACAATTTGTAATAGGGTAATAGACATATCTATCACCTTAAAATTTATCATTTATTTGTGTTACAAATATTAACAACCCTCTCTGGGAGCTATCTTGAAGTTAACTGTTTTCAATCACAGCTTTCCTATTGTGTTATAGAATATTGGAAGTTGTTCATCCTAACTAACTGCGCTCCCAAATCTGCTAATCATCACCTCTATTGCCCTCCACATATCCTTCTGAGGCTCTGGCAAGTAAAACTTTGTTCTTTATTTCTATGACATTGACTTTTTAGCTTCAGTTTATAAATGAATATGTGTAGAATTTAGGTTTCCATGCTTGACATATCACTTAGCATAGTGTCCTTCAGTTCTATCCATGTTGCTGTGAATGAAGGCATTTTATTTTTTATGACTGAATAAATGCTTTTCCATTGTGCATATGTATGTATATGGCATTTTATTTATTCGTTGATCCATCGGTGGATGGTTAGATTGATTCTACAACTTGGCAATTGTGAAGAATGCTGTAATGAACATGTAAGCATAACTATTTATTCAATATACTGATTTCAGCTCCTTCGGCTGGGTATCCAGTGATGGGATTGCTGGATTACATGGCAAGTCTACATCTAGTTTTTGAAGACTCTCCATACTGTTTTCCACAATGGGTATCTTCATTTACATTCCCACCAACAATGTGTGAGAGTTCTTTCTCCTTTCTCCACATCCTTGCTAACATTTCTTATTTTTGTCCTTTTAACAATATTAACTATGGCCAGAGGATGTTTCATTGTATTGGGAATAGTGCTAAGTGTTCTATGTGAATTATCTCACTTAATTCCCTATATGAAGATTTTAATAATACACTCATGATGCAGAGAAAGTTGATGCTTTTAAAAATTAAGATGATTGGGCCCGGGATGTAGCTCAGCAATGCAGCACCTGCCTGGCAAGTGCAAGGCCCTGGGTTCAATTCCCGGTTCCAAAAAAGAAAAGTGGAACAAAAAAGCCCCTTTTAAAAAAATGATTTCACAGCTAAGTAGTAAACCCATATGGATTCATATGGTCTTTCTGACTCCATGCCTGTCCTCTAAATGTACAATATTGCATTGTGGATAGTATTTGAGGCTGGAAAGTTATCGTTTAAGCAATAGTAATTTACTTCCACTACTAGCTTCTTGCCACAATTGAATCAGATAGTTATGTATGGATTTTGTATGTCACAGGTAAAACTGACAAGGAAGAGCCGGACTTGACAAACGGTCTTGGATCTCTCTCTCATACTGGAAATTTTCACTCTGATTGGCATGCCCAAGAGCTATCCTTTTTTCCAACATAGTTGCATGATAATCACTAATGTTTTGAACCAGAAATTGAATTATTCCTTTATAACAAACAATTTAAGCCTGGGACATTGCTCACCTAAAAGTAACTACCATTATAAGTAATAAAGAAATGTCTAGAATTAGTGTGTTTTCTAAGAGCAGAACTAATTTGAGAGCCAAATGGTAATCAGCATGTTTAAAAAACATGGGTTCATATTGAAGGTGTTTTTATAGATAGAATTGTTGCTAGCATGAAGTTTAAATTGCTGGATATTCATTCACAATAGGATTGGCTCTGTCACTGGGATTGAAGTCATTGGAATAAAGTCCCTTCCCTTTTCTCTAAAATAAATTTGAAAGGGTTGTTTTAAATTAATTTTTCCTTTCCTTTATCTGCTTTTATGACTAATATATTTGTGGATATGCTAATACCCTCAATTAGTTTAAATAAAATCTTGTTGCAGAGGAATTGATCTCTTCCTTTTTATAATACTTTGCACATTTGTGCTTATCTATTTTGCATTGATCTTGAAGTTTAACAAGCAAAAGCACTTTTCTTTCAAATTTCTTGCAGCTACCATTCTCACTATAGTCCAAAACAACCAATGAGAACTGCAACAATTAATTATCTTAGAATAAGATAATGTATACCAAAAGTTCTGCCTGTTATGAGAAATGACCAGAGATAAATAATAGCAATTGTTTTCACTTAGGTAGAGGCAGCATATCCACAGGATTTGGTTAATCATCTTAAAACACATCTTGATTCATGGATAAAACTCTCTAAACCCCTACAAGAGCTACTAAGTCTCTATATAATAGTACCAAATCTCATACTAAGCAAGAAACATTACTCAGTAAAGAGATGTGGCCCAGAATAAATGAAAGATGGCATCAAATGTAAGGAAAAGATGGTGCTGTGTTTCCTCTTATACCCCATCAATTAAAAAAAAAAAAAGAAAAGAAAAACCTAGGTGGGCTGGGGATTTAGTTCAGTGATTCTGCCACCTGCCTTGCAGTCACAAGGTCCTGAGTTCGATCCCCGGTATAAACAAAATGAAACAAAATAAAACCCTAATCTTTTTCTAGATTTATGCTAACACAGTCATAGGCCTCAAGAGGAATGTCCAGGGCTGCAGTCCTAGTGTTCCTCTTTCCAACAAGGCTAATGCCAACAGGAGCACTGCACAAATACCTGGGGGTAGGGAATGTAAGAATAAGCCTAATTGAACCACAAAATTAAAATGATTTTCAAAATTAAAATGATTCACTAAGGCAAAACCAAAAAAAAAATTATTCCTTTATTATTATTTCTTCTTTATCTGTGGAGCCACAGTGTGGGAAGTTGACCAAGAGCTCGGTCATGGAAGTGCTCTGCATGAATTTAAGAATTTATGCTGAGTCTGGAACATAATATAAGTGGAAGAATTTTTTTTTTTTTTTTTTGGTACCGGGGATTGAACTCGGGTCCTTGCTCTTGCAAGGCAGGCAGCAGAACCAATAAGCTAAATCCCCGGCCCCAAGAATTTTTTTTTTAAAGAACAGTGAAACAAGTTTTTCTGCAGATACATCTTGAACACTTGGGGAGTATTGTCCCTCGCGGATTCCATCTTGCTTGGAAACTTCTGTTTGTCCTCAGCACACCAATGCGTGGATTTCCTTTGAAGCAAAGTGAATGTTCATGCCAACCTTCATTGTACTGATCAGTGAGTGTACCTCTGAAAATGACAACACAAACAGAGGAAGAAAACAGATGACCTACAGAGAAAGGTGACTTTTCCTAATAAAAGAGAGGAGACAGGAAGATAAAAATAAGGTTATAAAAGCAAAAGCAATTTTAAAATACATTAATAATACATTCATAATATTTTAAATTGTCGCATTTTGCTATGTTGGTAAGTTTATCAAATTTGAGGTTTTATTAGTAGAATGAATTTAACTGATAATAAATGACAGAAATTAAATTAAAATATGTGATGTCTGATGTCACTGTAACATGTTAGTAAGATCTGAATACTCGAACTACTTAAGTAAAAGAAAACAAAAAAGCAAAAAACAAACCAACCACATAGGAGCCAGGTGAGCCAAGTGTGGTGGACCACAGCTAGCTGTAAGTCCAGCTACATGGGGGAATGAGGTTAGAGAATCAAAAGTTTGAGGCCAGCCTGAGCAATTTGGCAAGACTCTGTCTCAAAACGAAGTAAAAAGGGCTGAGGATGTGTGCAGCGTCATACTTCCAATGTTTAGTCACCAATATCACAAAAAGAGAAGAAAAATAAAGAACGCATGTGAACAACTTGTTGTGCATACTTGAACATATGTACAGTTACCCCTTGCCAAATCTGTTGATTAAAGAAATGAAAAGAATTTAAAAAGAAAAAAATGCCAAAAGAATGGTTTGGAGAAAAACTATGTTATATATCTTTAATTGTACTACTCTATTCAATTCCTAGCAATTATGCGACTGTAAAAGATAGACACAACAAACAGAACATATCAATTAGCATATGGTGCTACTTAATTTTGTTTAATAACAATTTCCAATAATCAATAATAAATTGAAGCATATTAATGGAGAGAATACAAAATACATATAAAACTCTAAGAGAAAAATACCTACATTCCAAAGAAAAACTGAAGACAAATTTAATAAAACACCAATAATAAAAGATAATTGACAGGGACAAGGGGAAAAAAAATGAGAATCAAGACCTGTCATGTAGAGGTACAAGATCCCAACAATGAATGTAACTGTACTGTATACATAAAATGTACCAATAAACTCAATTAAAAAAAAGAGATAATTGATATCTGGCAGAACTGTTGTATGGAGAAAAATTAAAGAGTAATGAAAACCTCATTATGTTTCCACTACTTCTGAGTAGTACCACAGGGTATTTACTAGTCCAAAAGCTGCACTTTTAGACAATGACTCTTGGTTAGTGGTTTTCTCTCAAACAGTATATCTTAGTAGTGTGTGTCTAGTAATAAATAACCATTAAATTTTTCCTAGGACTCACTCTTTACAAAAACAATTTTTAAAATATTCTTAAGCTTGGTTACAACAGTGAGGGATGCTTCCATTTTCAACAATACCTGACATTCTGAGATAGGATTTGACTTTCAAAACCTAAGAAGTTCTTATCCTGAGTTATGTTACTGCAAATTTGATAAGAATTTTGTCTTCTAACAACAAAAAGTAAATCAAACAAATAAAAGACTAGCCAAACTTACCATCTTTTTCTTTAAAGCTATGGAAAATGTGGTAACTGTAGTTCATTATTTGAGTGGGACTTTTGGCTTGTTTTGTCTGCAGCAATTCAGTGAGGTGATATTCAAAGGTGAGGACCCATTCAAGTTTTTACATTTTTCTATGTGAAGAACAGGCAAAAAATTATCTATTCTGTTTAGGTAGCACCTGTTTTGCTGCCACACATCTGTGGAAGCACAGTATCATCCAACTCTTAATCAAGGATCACTTCCCTTCAAAGTGACTGATGATCCACTGGTAAAATAGCTTGTAAAAATAACTTCTTTGAGAAGGGGCTTTGGGGGTTTCAGAAATATCTCCCAAGTCCTGCTTGTTTAATGTTTGAAAGTTAATTTCTCACTAATATTTAAGGAAAATGGCTTTAGAACAAAGTTTAAATTATCCATTACATATTAGAAATAAAATATTACTGGCGTTTCTTTCATTTTGATGACAAGGAAAGACAATGTCCAAGATTGGCTTTTAAAACTGTTAAGGAGCTCTGGCAATGTGAAAAAGATATGGATTAGGTAGATGTAATGGGATATGATTAAAGGATGCAGACACTGAAGGGTGTTGGAGAAATTCTTCTCAGAAAGAGCATAATTAGTGTCTGATAAAAGTACATAGTAGGTTAGAATTTTGAAGAAGAAAGGTTAAGATAAACATATACTTTATGACAAACCTGTTTAATTTTTCCCCTTTGGTTCTCTTACACGCTCAATATTATGTTGAAGTTTCATACATAAATAATGCTTGTCGAATATTTGATTCTATTCTACCAGACAATTAGAATGTTTTAATTGCTAGACATGGGAGCAGAAGATGTGTTGAAACATCTTATTCCACTTTCAGTGTATATTTCTTTGTTGATTTATATAATGTAGCTAATAATATGCAACCTACCGTGGTTTTAAACAAACAAATGAACTTTTAGAAAGCTTTCCATAAGTTGCTAAGCAACTCCAAAGGCACATTGTATTAATTTAATAAATAACATTTAGATGACAAATCCTAAAGGATGATTTCTAATTCCACTTTTTGAGAAGTAGAAAATCTAAGTAGGTATCTGATTTTTCTTGTTTCCAAGGCCCCAGGCTAACAATTTTTAGAGTTATATTTGAATTGCTAAGCAAAACAATTTTTTCAATTTAAATTATTGTGGTAATACAAATTAGACCCTAGGACTCATAATGTAGCTCCCGGAGTTAGAGATCAGGCTTCACTCCCATAACTGAAGGGATTTACACCTTAACACTATTGACACTTTGGCCAGGGTAATTTGAATTTGGAGGATAGCCTGTGTAGTTAAGGTGTTCAGCAATATTCTCAACTGTAACTACAGGATGCCAATAGTAGTCCAACACGTGCTATCACTAGAGAAATTTGCACATATTTTCCAAAAAGGCTGAGGCAGAAGAAGGAACTGTCTCCAGTTGAAAACCAGCATGAGTTAATATGAGTAGATATACTAGATGCAAAAAGAAATCTTAGGCTGGTGATGGAGATGTCGTACAGTTAGTCACCAGCTGTCAATATCTAACATCCCCTATCACTATCAGTAATGAAGAATAAGGGGTAATACCCAGTCCAGTGTTGCCGTGGCTCTTGTTCTTCCAACACTTTTTCTTGATTTCATCATGTCAATGTAATTTGCACTGTGTACAAATTGGGTTAAGGGACCTGCTGATGGCCTTAACTGTAGCTGCTCTCTAATAGCACTGCATTCAGAATTTCACTGAAATCTTTTCCCCTCTTCTTTCTCCCTCAATTTTCCCTATCCTCGGTAGCTAGCCAGATCATTTAAAAAACAAATTCCGATTTTAATTATGCTACCCTGAACTAATAGGAGTACCATAGGTCTCCGTCACCATTTTTATGAAACACAAACTCCCACGCATGGTCTGCAGGGTTTCCTAAAATTTGCCACCAAACTCCTACTCATTAAATATCTTTCTCACTCTCCACTTTCACCATCTTTACCCCTTACACAAGAACAACTTGCACATTCCAATCTTCATATGTGACATGTAAAGGACAAATTCATTTCCTCCATGAAAGTGTTCCTAATTAAGCCTTCCTTTACTTACCAGTATTATATTTTTGTTAAAAGAGCGAGACATGACTGCAAATTAACATGAGGCAATCATCTACTGAATGTCTCCAATATGCCAGACACTGAGCATTGCTTAGGACCTGCCTCTATCAATTTACATTTCATTATTTATGCCCAACTAGATTGTAAGTTCCCAGAGGAGAGGAATAGGTTTTATTTGTATCCCTCTGGCACCTTTTAATAATGATGCTAATAAATATGCTTTACATTTGATTAGCAATTATAACCTTTCACATTACTTCCATGGTTATTAGCTCATTGGTTATATAATTTCACTATTTCACGAGAATCCATGAAACTGGGGCACAAAACACTGCAGGGAACAGTCCATGAGCCAACCAAGTAGGACTCAGGAGAGAATGCATTGAATATCGATGGGGGACAGAGATCTGCCTCAAAACTTCACCACCCTCAAATTTCTTTCCTGGTTACAAAAAGTCCACGTGGCATTTAAAAATATAAGTGATTGCAAAGAATAAAAACTGCCAAGTGGTGCAAAGGACAACTGAAGCAGATCGCGGTGGGCAAGGGTTAAATTGTAACCTAGCTCCAGAAAAAGCAAAAGATAAAATTTTTAGCTTTTGCTTCGAATTGGCGACAGGAGATTAACTTCGTTTCATATGGCCTTGACCTTTTACCACAGAAAAACACTTTTAAAAGAAAGCAAAATATAAAGGAAAAGTTAATTCTCAAATCCTAAAATTCACTCCCATTTCATCTCATATATCTCAAAAAGTTCAAGAAAACATTTTCAACAATACCTAGGGACCTTTCTCACCCATTTGGGAAGTCTCTAAATAACACCAAAGTGCTTGTTAAAAACAACAACAACAATAACAACAAAATATTGACTTATCAACCTCTCAACTGAATTCAATAAAATGCCAACAAAATCAGATGACTGGAGGATACCCACTAACCCTAAATGCCCCTTGCCCACGCACATCCTCGATACCCTCGATACCGGAGTCTTTTAACAATTATGGGCTTTTGCAAAGGACTGACGGGCCTAGGCCCTGGGGGAAAGAGGCCTATGCCTCAGCTCCGGTTATGAATTTGTGCACAAAGGGGCACCGAAAAAAGACCCCCCCAAATTAAAGACCACACAAAAACTGTTTTCTATGAGTCTTTGCTCTCCACCTCTGACCCCCTACAGCCTCAAATTCAGAGAAGCGAAGTTTTTTGTTTTTCTTTTCTTTAATCAAAATAAGGAGAACTGGAGACACGAGTGAAGACCCAGCAGCCCAGCAGCCACCCGGAAGACACAGGAGAGAGCTCCCACGCTAGCCCTGGTCCACGTGACTGGGTGGAAGTGTCGCGGGGAGCACCTGGCCGCAAGTGTAGGGCCGCTGTGCACGGAGAAGAGGACCAGAAGGGCAGAGCTCCAGGGAGGAGGGAGGCCCGCCCCAGGCAGGGTGTGACTTCGAACCCAGACCCCAGGGGGCCTCTCAGGGTGTCCACTACCCAGAGGCTGCATCCCACTCCAGCGAGGTTTTGTTTCTTTTTTTGCAAAATAAGAGAAACCCAGTGTAGAAATAATTCAAAGAGCAAAATAAAAGCTAGATAAAGGGGAACAGGGAGCTAGATCTTTTGCAAATGGGAGAAGAATCCAGAGACGAAGGGAGGGAGGGAGAGAGGGAGGGAGGCGAAAGGGAAGTGAAAAGAATTAAGATGTGCTCTGCACAGGTACCAACTCCCCACGACGAAAATGATCATTGTGTACCGCAAAGGTGTACTATATATTTTTAAAATTCAAATTGAAAAATAGAGATCCTCCCGTTTTTCCGAAGAGGAGCAACTCTGCCGGCGGTGCGGTGCGGTCCGCGGGGCGTTCCGGAGGGCATGGGGCGGGAAGCGGCCCGGA
>NW_022900929.1:52005354-52015697 GCF_012274545.1 Fukomys damarensis | reverse complement strand
CCCGGCCGGGGTGACTCCGCCACGAGGCTCTCTGCAGACCAAATTCATAACCCTGGTGTTGTCTCCATCGTGCCCCCTCCAGGTTGTAGGAAAGCCGGTAGAAACCCGCGATCTGTCTCGGTGTCCCCACTCCCCGCCCCGGGTTGATTCTGCCACTCCGAGCCTGCCCCGCGGGCGCACAGAGGAGCCCCTCGCTCCCTCCCGCGGTCCCTTTCCGGCCCTCCGGCCCGCTGCCCACCTCTCCGTCTCACACACTTCACCAGAGCATCTCAGGGCCCTCAGTTGTCCCACAAAGCTGGGAACAACCCCAGCAAGAGGTGTCTCAGAACAGCTGGAGAGTCTCGCCGGTCCTAGTGGAACTGAGTCACCCCCCTAGCCCCGCTCCCGAAGGCTGGGGAGGAGATGTGTTTTGACTTGGCGCTAAGGGTCAGCGGATGTTCACTCACGGTTTATAAGATCTCTTTTAAGCTGTCCTCAGCCCAGGCGAACTGAGAATTCCCTTGTAAGGGGAAATGACTTTCCGGCTGATTTTTCACCGTGTTAGACTTAGTACTCCTCATCCTCCGCCCCTTCGGGTGTCCGCGGATGGAACCCAAATTCTACATTATTTTTCAAAGGGCTGGTGATAAAGAGGAGCCTTAATCCCCCTGTCCTGCAGGCCTGCCCTCTTTACCGCCCTTGACTAGGGAGGAGCCGAAGAAGCCAGGCCAGAGGCTGCTGAACCAAGTACCCTAACAATTCAGGATTCTTCACAGGGGGAGGGAGGAAAAGAGGAGAGAAATGGAAAGGGGGAAAAAAATTGTGTTCATTTACACATTTCCTGTGCAGAACAAAAAAAGCCTACCATCAGCAAAAGAAGTCTCTTCCTCTAAAATAGCAGCCAAAGAGGGAAAATTAGAATATGCATAAATTCCTTCATTTTCATTCCCACAGAGCATGATTTCCGGCAGATTTGTATTTAAACTGCTCGATTAATCCCAATCTCTCAACAGCATTTTACTTAGCATCTTCCCAAAACTCACCTAAACAGTGTTATTTCCTCCCACCACCCTATTTTGGAGGGTTTTTTTTTTTTCCCTCCCTAATCTTTGTCTGCCAATGAGAATCTCGCTAGTAAGAGTGCAACTTTATTTTTGCTGTCAATTATTTTACTTTTTATACTGGACTGCTACACTGAACCACCCTTTAAGGCAAGCTGCTCTCTGTGAAGCCAGAACTGAAAATGACAGCCTAGTAGAAAATGTGTTCTGGGAATGTATATATAAAGGAGAATGAACTTGATAACACCAGGAGACTTTTGTACATCTTCTCAGGTCATAAAAATCTTTACTAATTCTACCCGGATTGTATCCTTTCACCATTAGCGATAGCTAAAACACTTGGATATATATACTCCTCCAACTCCCCTCCTTTTAAGAAGCATGAGGCATACTCACACAAGTCTATTCAAAAGAGTATTATTCTTCACAAATATTCAGACTCCCAATTCACTATCCCCCCCCCCAGCCTATTACTGAAATATTTTGTTTTGCCAATTGTATATCAGACCTGATTCTACTTGCCATTAAAAATTCTCTGCTGGGAAAAAAAAAAGTGTTAGTGACCATCATTTGAAAACACTCCCAGTGTCATATCTTGACTTGGACTTACCTCTCCTGTTTTTATAGTAGAATGTGAATGTTTAAAGAATGACATTCCTTCATCTTGGCTTATTGAAAATGTATGTAGATCTTAATTCCATTCAACCTTAAATTCCGTGCTCTTACACATCCCTAATACAGAAAGAACATTTATATGTGCTTTGTAAATCTATACAGAATGTAGTGATTCTGGCTTTCCTCCACTATTTTCAGATTACAAATAAATCTTCCCTTGTGATTACAAAGATAGAAATGCTAATACTGTGTTTAGTTTTTTGTTTCTGTAAAAATAATCACAATATTTGAACCATATGCAGCATAGTGTATACACTGTGTATGCCATAAGCATTTATGTATCCAGTTTACATTGGCTAAGCATTTTTTAAGATATTGGGCTATGGAAGCCTATGAATTTTGTTAAATGGGGGGAAAACTGCATGCACATGAGTGTCTGCATGACTCACTACTTTGTGAAATAACTGCTTTCTTTGTTACTTTACTGCTCACCAAATATCCCCATTACAAACATATGAAACTTACTTTCTTTTAGTCATACATCTCTCTATTGATTGAGAAGTTTTCACTCGTGCACAATTAAAATCAAATTGTTAGAAAATGAATTCAATAGGTCATGTAAGGGATGGAAGCTCACTTTTACTGGCAATGGTGAATGCTTCTAATTTTCCTATTGAAAATGGTACTTTGCTTCTTAATCAAAAGAACAATCCAAACAAATAAGAAAAAAATCTCAACAAATGTGAATATCTCCTTAAAATACTATTGTAATTAAATTAAATTGTATGTGGAAAGCTCCAGTTTAATTTCTGAACTATACTTTGGAGGCAGTAGAGTGAATTTGGTCAGCATCCTTAACCCTGCCCCCAAGGAGAGAGCGCGGGGTTTGTGGACTGAGAAAAGCCAGGTAAGACTGAACATCACTTTATCCTCCGAAAATAAAAGCTCCTTGTTCACTGCTAAACCTTAGTAAAGAAATATTTTCCTAAACTGGAGTTTTGCAAACTTTTAAAGAATGAATAGGACAGCATCCCTTCCCCCACAGGTGAGGAGATGCAAAGGCAGTAAAACAGGGAAGTCACAACCCTTTCTCCTCTCCCTTTCTTCCTTCAGCTACCCTTTGGTTTTATGATACGGGCTGTGTGTACTTGTGAGTTTGAAGACAATATTTTCTTTAAAAGTGTTCTAAAGAACAAGCTGACACTTGATTTATATGCTTTTCTTTTTGTAATTTTTAAGATGTGCAGATTGTGCTTTCGCATACATTTTCTGGACTACAGTGATGTATAGAAAAAGAGAAGGAAATAATTATATCCAATGGCCTTCCTCCCCTCATCCAAAACTGTTCTTCCCTTGCTAAGTTCCTTCTCCAACGGGCCCATGCAACTGGGCAACCATGTCTCTGGTCTCCTGTCCCATAACTTCACTTCCTTTCCTAACCATCTTTCTTTTCCATCTCATGAATGATGGCAATTATCAAACAACCAGCACCATATCTTACATTTGTCTGATAAATATTGAGTCTAAATTCCTCCCACCCCTTCTTTTAACTTCATTACATTTCCTTTTGGAGAGGGAGAAGAAATGTTGGGGGGTGGGGTGTCAGGAGATGGGAAGAACGTTGGGCTGAGAAGAAAGTTGGGTTATTGCAGATGCACAATCACTGACAAGATTCTTTCCAGTCCAATCCCAGGAAGTAGTGGCTGTTCTTTCACCTAGAACAATAATCCTTGGCAATCTTATAATTCACCAAAGCATCTCTTAATTTTCTTAAAGATGTGAACTTTGATTTGCTTGCTGGACCACTACCAGTTACTGATATCTTTATCCCACCCTCCTCCCTCTAATTCTATTCTCTTCACTTTCCTGTTTTCTTCACACACACACATACACACACACACACACACACACACACACACACAATACCTACGGGAATCAAAAGAGTTATCCCTGGGGGTCCTAATCCCTAATCTTTGCATCTTCCTTTGTGGGCTAGGTTCCTCAAGATCAGGGATCTGTTTGAACTGGAACCTTGGTAACTCTGTCTTCATCCTGCTCAGCTTTCTGAATGTTTCCCAGTTATAAGTGGCCTACTCACCAAAGAGCTCAAGCCAGAAGGCACCCCTTCCTCCACAAAACAATCCTTTCCCATGTTGCTATTATACCAGTTTCCTTCCCAAGTTCATTTATTAGGGAATGACATCTTAAGGGGGAAGTGTCCATAGCAAAGAAGGGAGCAGTACCTGTAAAAAAGACCTACCATATTAGACCAATGGAGTCTGTATTTGGAAACTTGAATTGGGCTGGAAGGGATCATCCATTTAATCAGCAAAGCAAGAAGTCAGTGTAATGCTCCACTGCCTCCAGGAAACAAATCTCAGACTGAAGTGAACTCCATCTTCATCCTGCTGGCCAGATAAATATTTTAATATTGTTTATGCTATCATTACTTGCATTATTATTATTAACAGTTAATTCTGTCATCAGGGATGCAGTTTTTGTTATTCTATTTTTGTTGTTGCTGCAGCTATTCTACTATTCAACAGAAGTTTAAGAAGATTAGTCAGATTAATTAGTTTATTGGTAATTTAAATCTGAAAACTAGTAATTAAGCCATAAACTAGAAATGATCAGGGATGATTCATACCAATGGAAGACTTGGGAGGAAGAGAATCTAAATTTTGGATATAAAAATTGGCACGATGAAATAAAATGGACTTGGGATCAAAAGTATGATAACTGTGGGTTTTTTTGTTTTGCTTTTTTGTTTTTTGTCTCCCAACCACTCTCCCTCCCCCAAATTCAACTAAGAACACACTGTGATTTGCTTGGTGGTGGGGGGATCCATTTGTTTCAGTTGACAGTGAACAAAGATCTAGTGCAAGCATTTTGTGTTGTTTGCATTTCACATGGGTACCCTATGCTCAGGACTAGCCTAGCATCTAAGATCACTCCCCCCTGTAAGTCGGCCTCCTTCATCTCTTTACTCTTGTTAGGCACCTCTCTGAAAAGGTTGCATCGCATAAGACAGGTATACAATTTCATCCCTCTCAGACAGATTTCATGGAATATAAATTCAATAATGCAATTCTCTGCACAACAAGCTCTCTGCTCTCTTTCAAATATAATTAATGTTTTGATAGTGTAGTTCTTTAACTACATATATACACACAAAAACAGAGGCACCCTCTAGCTTTGCTGTTTATGCATCTAAAACAGAAATGGATGCAGCTCTTTCAGTGACTCCTTAAATTCTTCAACTCAGCCCACAGAGAGGAAATCTGTTTAGGTAATAATTACAGACTATTTTATGCCTGGAAATATTTTAAATAATTACAGAAATTATGTTTCTAGTTTTTAATAGTCATCATCATTTTGTCAAATATCCTAGAAAATAAAGATTGTTGTCAATTGCGATTCTGATACAAACATCCACTAGGTAACAGTCAAAATCAACAAAAACATTGTCCTGAACCCTGGTTGTCTTTTGCAAATTTTGATAAGGAGACAGAGTTTCAATATCTTCTATTTTATTCATTTGGGACCACAATGACACAAACATAATAACAAACTACAGTGACTTCCATAAGCAATTGTTTGCTCTGTTAAACACCTCAGCTCTATGTTTTAGGTGAATTAATTCACTTAATCATGATTGGCTATATGTAGACATATTCATGAATGAAATAAATGGTTAGAAAGACAGCCATGTAAGATATGTAGATAACAATATGGCCAATAGGAGTCAGGTGAACCAACGAGCTTCCATATTCAGTTGTACTGTAGCCCTAGCATTTTGTCTTTAAACTGATTACAATTTTAAGAGGACAAATAATCTTGCAAAGTGTAAGGCACTAGATGTTTTCTGTCCTTGATAAATATATGAATTTATCTCAGTGAAAATATCAACCTTAGTCAGGCTATGGTGCTATTGAGTTGAAGAAGCTGGATATGTTGCATTGATACATTGATTTCCAGACACTGTTGCTATTTTGTTTGATATGGGACTGCAGTAAGGTGCTGGCAGGAGACTCCTTTAGCACACTTCTTTTCCTACCCACTGTTTTCATAGTCAAATATGTGCTTTTCTAATCCTTTGAAGATTTGCTTTCTTCTTGTTCATGTTTAATGTTTGGAATTGTAAAAAAAAAAAAAAAAAGATGAATGAAGGAACAAAGGTGGAAGCACATGTGACTGATTCCAACCAGATACTTTAACATAATGAGATAAAAAAAAAATTTCCAGGGGAATATTGCAAAAAAGGGATAGGATGGGATTCTTGGAGAGCTCAATTAGTTTTTGTTATCATTTTAGGTGGTGGCCCATCAGGGCTCCTTTCTCATGACTTTCCCCCAAACTGTTTGCCTTGGAAACGGAAATGTGGGACTGATTTATTCCTTCATTTTCTCGAAGGCTAACATAGGAACATTAAATATTTTAAGTAATTTTCCAATTAAAAAGTCCTTACAGATCTACAGATTTAGCCCTAGTACAAGACTAAATAACCAACCCAGTTGTTTAGCTATAAGTAGCTAGATATTTGCCGCTAGTGAGCTATAAACACATAGATAATGGTAAATTTTGTTTACAATAGTGATCATCAGTGATATGCTACTTATCAAAAAGAAGTTGTTGCTTGGACTTTTCATGTTTTTATGATTTCTTCCTCCTGTTTATTTTCTTTCAATTTGTTTTTTGAGACAGACAGGACTAATTCTCTGATTCCCAAATGGGGTTTTGTTTGGCTCAGATTAATATTAAAGATCACACACACACGGTTGAAAAATATTGTTATTTTTCTTTAATGGGGAAAATTGGACTCCCGCGTGTCAGATCTGTGGATTTTCGAAAGGCAATGGAAATGGTACTGACATCACTTTGCACTTTAACAATCGGATTTGGTCTGGGTACAAGTTGTTTGTTTAACCCGACAGCTCGGTGCTCTCCGTCGCACGCTTTGCACACTCATTAAAACGATTATTCACGACCTGTCGAGTGTTTTCGGGTTCATTCACAGGAAAGACTTGGAGCGAGGGCGAGCGATTCACATCAACACTGTCCACTACCCAGTGCACGTGAGGACGAGCTGGTGCGTAGAAAGAGGAGGGAGGGCGGGTGTGTGAGCCTGTGCCCAGCCCTGTCCATGCTCTGCTCTGGGATCTCCACAGAATGCCAAGAGTGCTTGGTCCTACAGGGGCCATCTCGCTAAGTGAACCTAAGGACTTGGCACAGCACAGAAAAATAAAACAAATAAAGCAACTAGAAAGTCTCCCGCTGTTCCTTCTTTCAACTTCTGGCAAAACTTTAGGTCCCATGTCTCGCGGGGAGTAGCCCACCTTCTTTCAGCCAGCAGCCTTGGACCCGAAGCCTCACTTCTCCCAGCCAGGAGGAGGAGGACAATGACTAGTTTCAGAAAAACTCTTCAGAGTGAGGAGATTAATTCCTTTTCCATCTCCCAAGATCCCCCCGTTCTCAGAAAGAATTTAGTTAAGATTTCTATATTTCTTGCCTCAACTGGAGGGGGGAGGGGCGTCGGAAAACAATGAATAGGGCCTTGAAACGTACAGTTTTTGATACCTGTACTTCAAGTACTAACCTGGAAGAATTCGAGAAGAGGCCTATAGAGAGAGGATGAAACAGCTCCAGAGAAGTTAGACTGGCTTTTTTTGGTTTGTTTGTTTGTTTTCAATTTTCAAGTAACCTTTCGGTATTTTGGAATGGCAGTAAAGGATGCTGAAGCGTGAGTGGTTATCAGTCTTCCACTACTGCCTTGTTGTTACACAGGTCACATCGTACGGTCTTCGGTTTTCCTATTTGTTTGAATGAGTCCTGACACGCAACTCTTATTTGAGGCATTTGTTGAAGAAAGATACCTATTTTCCTAAGATATAATTGCATCTATACACTAATATGAGTGCATTCATGTGCTTAATAATGCTCAAACACTCCAGAATGTCTTGTTCAGTTTAAGTACCATGGTATAGTTTAGAGTTAACAGGTGTGTTAAAACAAATATCTCATATCTATATATAAATGATTGCTGCTTGATTTTTCATCAACAGCATTAGCAAACCCAATGGTCAACTTTTTCTTATGAGAGTGATTTAGTTATCCCAACTGAGAAAGACAAGTTTCATCAGCTTCATTATATCTGACTAAAAAAAAAAAAAATCATGGTTTGGTATTTAACTGAAATATATAAATACAATGTGGAAAGAAAAGAATGGAAGTTTAGAAGAAGCCAAAGATTTTAATCAGAAAGAGTTTCCTAATTGCTAAAAAGCAAGTATGAATAAGTAATTTCATAAACTTGTAGGGCTGCTATAATTCACTATCAGGTTTACTTAAAATGGATCTGTCAAGTGTGTCTCGCTTCCTATATAAGCTCCTTCATTAAAAGCAACCTGCGAAAATAATCAAGAGGCAGATGCTGAAATATGTAAGTAAATAACTGAAAGACTTTGCATAAATAAACACAAATCAATGTAGTAATAGACAACACTATTGATGTAGGAATGATCGATCTTAGTCTTCCAACCTGCAATCAGAGCTTGCAATGTATAATTAAAAGTATATTTTTCAACTCCACTAATACTACCACTACTCAAAAAAATAGACAAATAAATAAACAATATCTCCTGCCAGTCTGACTGGATTCTACTGTATTTTTTTCTAGAGTGTTTTTTTTTTTTGGATGAGATGGGAGGAGTACTTATTTTTTCTAAGAAAGCTTTGCCAACCTTTAAAACTACATCATTAATTATAGAAATTTTAAAGTATCAAATAATAAAATTACCACTTTATCCCTGCTCTGAATTTTTCAACCTTCATGTCAGGCTCTAATTATTCATTCAGCACATTTTAATAGGAAAAATACAATAGTTTTCATTATTTTAAAAGAATTTTTTCCTCAACTACTGTAGTACCTTTCGATTTAAAGATTCTTTGGGCCTTTTGTTAAGATAAATGAGAAAGATGTCATTTCCTCAATATACCATGAAAGCTGTCTCACCTATGCCTCAGTATGCAAGCATTATGAAACAAGCAAGGGGGGACCTGCATTATTCCAAAACTGTTTCATAGAAGGACTGCAAAAACAGTGTCTCACTCAAAGAAACAGACAATGGATTGGAATTTACATATAAAACAATGTTGTGGATTTTACTAAAAGTTAAATTTTCTTTTCAAGAGTATCCCAGGAGAGCAGAATGGATTTATATTGCTAAACACGGGTATGTGTTGAGTTTGAGTATTTGAGTTCTGAAGAATAGTGAAGATACTGCTCACGGTTCGCTCTTCATCCACTGAGATGCTTATTTACATAACCTCAGATCTAGGTTTCTCAAGCAGAAACCTTTATGAGAATTTCCTACTTACGGAAACTCAGCTACTTTGAAAGTGACTTTTTAATGTAGTATTGCTACATATAAATATTGGTTTTGTTATCTTTATCACATTTCATGACCAAGCATTCTCCTTAATTCCTTTCTTTCCCATCCAGGGCCAATAATTTAGGAGCAACCAGACCCAAAAGGAAAATATCATCAGTTATTGTTTAGGGCTAATTTAACAGATAATTTAACTTCAAACAACAATGTTCAGGTCATTAAATTTCAGAGCAATGAGAAAATGAAAGGACTGAGAGACAACCCTCCCTAACCCCATTACAGTTTTTAGTCTTCCTGCTCGATCAAAAGAATCAAAACCACCTGTGAAGCTATGTTTGCTTCTTATACGCACTGATTCAAAGGATGACACAATAGGAGAGAGGAAGAGAGGGACTAAAACTGAAGACCCCGACTCTAATTCAGGAAGTGCTAGGGAGGCTGGAAAATTCAACTAAAGCCAAACATAAATATCCAAACATTTATGGCAGTGGACCGCAACCTTTTCACGCTGAGCTTCATCTCCAAACCTTTGACCTAGCGCAAGTCGCTTCTCTCCTCTGCGGCTTTCCCATAAAGCCAAAAGACGCGGAAAGGATCGCATGTATTACACCAAAGGCCAAGAAAGACCTTCACAAACCTCTGACTATGAGGGTTATTTGTTTTGGTTTTCAGTACCCTTTCTCGCAATAGCGTCAGAATTTCTTTTGATCTTAAGTTTTGTTAGCGGACGAGCGAGGAGGGCGTACGAGGGGAGTCGGAAGCACCTAACTCTGTTCCCCGTCCCCCTTTCTTTCTAGTCTCCAAGGCCGAAAGTAAGCGTCCAAGAATTTCCCGCTCCACTCGAACCCTGGCCTTTGTCTCCCCTAAACCCAGGCTCCTCTCCTTTCTGGGAGTTCGTGCCCCGAGGCTACCTCTTCACCAGGGACTCTAAGTCTTAGACCACAGGCGCGGGCAGGGAAGCAAAAGGAGGTAAAAAGTGCCAGGCAGTGGAGGCAGACAAGATTTCTGTTGTAAAGAGAACAGTTTTATCGGTGGCAGATGGGTGCTGGGAACTGAAACTGCACCAGGTAAACAGAAAGAAACTACTTTCGTAGGGGGAAAGGGGGCGGGGAGGCACAGAAGACTAAGAAGAAAGAAAAAAGGTGAGGACGCGAGACCGCCTAGGTTCTGGAGTCGGTTTTCCTGGAGGCTGCAGAAGTGCGCTGCAGCGCGGAGCTCGACTTGTCCTGGGCAAGAGCGCCCTCGCGTTGCTGCTCCGTGCGCAGCGTTGGGCTTGGCCTGGGCGGGAACCGCGGCCGCT
>NW_022900929.1:51998852-52005196 GCF_012274545.1 Fukomys damarensis | reverse complement strand
AGCCCCTGAAGTGCGGCCAGGCCGACTGGACCCCCGAACTCGCTCCAGCGGAGCCAACCCGCTCCAACCCGCGCTGGGCGCGCTCGCAGCCACCCTGGGACAGGCAGGCTCTCGAGCGTGCACCGCCGTCTCCTAAGTGTGCATTAACAATCAATTATTTGCCTGATAGTTCCAAAGCCGGGAACTGAGATATTCCCAGCAGGGACAAAAGGAAGCCCAGAACGGTGCTCATTTCCCTGGTCTTTCGAAGACACAGAGAAATCTCGAGAATTAGACCCGCGCTGCGCTCCACCTGGTGCGGCCCTGTTAGACCTCGCAGGGACCCTCGCCAGACCCAGGCCCAGCACCGGGGACCGAGCGCTGGCGCGCAGGGAGACTGGCGACGTCAGTGTGAAAATAGAGGGAGAGAAAGAAAAAAGAAAAGAATTTTTCAGAGGCAAGTTCTTAACTCTGAAGCAGAAAGCTTTATCTCACATGGGGAGAGCACATCATCCCGGATTTGAACGTTAAGGAAGCCCTGCATTTCTCGCAGAAGACTCAGAAATCATATTCCCCAAAGTGAAATGAATCACTTTGCACTTTAGGACCTATTTTAGACTTCCACTTCCTTTCCATAAGAAATTAGTCTTGTTTTCTCTTCACCCTCCCCCTTTGCCCTGTCCACATCTTCTTCACTTAGGGATTCGCCGTGATTTCTATAAACGTGGAAGAATCTTGCATTCTTTCACCTGTGTCGGTTGGTAGCGCACTTCTTAGGAACATTTTCCAAGAAAAGAGGAACGCTTAGGTCCAGGAACTCGACGTCGTGGTTTAAAGCTCGATTCCAAAGCCGTCGTAGGACTTGCTCCGCACCACCGACCTGCCCCGTCAAAAGCGCGTTCACTTACCCATCTCGGAGGAAGAGCGCTCCCAATCCGCAAGTGTTTTTTCTCGGTATCCAGCGGACAACAACCTCGGCCAGAGGCCTGGGAGGAGGGGGAAAAAGAGAAAACAACAGAAATTGGAACAGAGAAAGGAAGATAGAAAATGTAACACTATATCATATCTTCACCGGCCTCGAGCCCCTTTGGTCTAAGACATCGAAACCAGGTCCCCAGCAACTGACCGCTAGAGCAGAAAGCGTCACTTTGGGGTCTGAAAAATAAGAGGCGGGTGCGATTGGGGGAGGGGTCGTGGAAGTAGAGGAAGGACGTATGATTAGGAATGAAGGAAAGAAACCCTTCATAAAAAACACACGGGAAAAAGTGAGGATGAAATACTATCTGAAAGATCTTCGGGGCCTTTTAACTCTTACAGGTAGGTAGCTCTTGGGAAGAACCCGTGTTGGCATGAAAGAAAATCTAGACGGCCTCTATTCTTTCCATATCTCGAGGATCTGGCCTTGAGTCGCAACATAAAGAGGAGGGAATTCTAATTCAAGTTTCACCTACCCTGCTTGTTGGAAAGCCTGCTCGGATTTTCACGTTGGAGAGTCCCATCCTTCTGGCAGAAGCTGGAGTGGTGTTGAGGGGCAGGTTATCTGGTGAAGTAGGAATGTACAGGAACCCCGCCCTCTAGGCATAGTTACACAACCCAAGCCACCCATCTCAGCCAGCTCTAAAACCTCTCATGATCTTCACCTTCACCCTTTGTTAGCCTAATTCTCCCGCAGAATCTCAGTCTCACACACAACCAGCCCCTTTAGCTATTCATAAAATTAATTTCTCAAGAGCGAATTATTCCGATTCATCCAAATTTTTCAACAATAGTGTAGACAGAAACTACGCTTTGTAATACCACTCTTTTATATGGAGCTTTAAATAAATCTGATTTATATACCCATTTGGGTGAAATGCTACCAATTTATTAAAATCAATACATTGTAAGTCTCATTTATTTTGCCTCTCTGAATTTGATTTGTCCTAGAAATCACATGAAAGCTACCATGATCATAAGGATATTTGTATTAAATATTGTTAGTTCTAGACCTTATGTTCATTTTATTTCCAATTTTGCAGCAGACTGAGGAAATAAATATGTTTGGAAGAATTCTTACTGTTCAGGTTGACATCCTTTTCTCAGTGTTTTATATATTAATAGTTTTTATTGACTTATGGTAGGCAAATTCGGGTATTTTACTTTAAACTTGTAAATAAATATAGGGATCTCAAGTGTTGAGTTGTGATCATTTTCATTTTCCAAAATCTCCAAAAGGTCTACCACTATCTCAAAAAAACAATTATAAGCTTGAAAGAAAATAGTCTTCACAAAGTTTGAAGTATTTTTCTGGCATGAGGTAATTTTAAATGACAAAGGCTGGTGACAACAAACAAGACAACATTACAATTGATCTGATGCAAACGTATATTAAATGTCAGGCCAGATTGTCATTGGCCTTTTAAAAGATATCTTCAGGAATTATAGGATATATCAAGGTAGACGAAATGTTCACATTAGGCTTTAGAAGACCTTCCAAGTTTTCTCTTTGTGTAAACCTCGTCATGTGTAGTATGCCTAATAACTAGATTTCTAATCATATCTGTTGTTTGTGTAACTTGGATATGTGTCCAGGCATAACTATTCCAGTACTTAGTTTCTATGAATGAAAAGAAGCCAATTTTATTCTTGACTTCAAAGTGCAAAGTTTGCCTTTGAAATTCTATTTCTCTGAATCCAAATAAGCACTTTGAATCACAAATAAATAAGTATTTAACATATAACCATAAAAAATTCATGGAGGATTTTTTTTTTTCTGTATCTATGTCCTTTCACCTCAGTTTGAGTTCAACTTTCTTTTCAAGTTTTGGTAGGTGAAATACTATATTTCCTCTGTGGTAGTACATTCTCATTCCACAAATAAAACCCATGGCAAAAGCAAACAATAAATCTTCACCTTTTCCCAGCTTAAACATAAGTCTTTCTTCCAGGTATTCTGGATCACAATTGTGTAACCAGGATTTCCTTTGCCTAACCTCAGCACATGTACTCTACTTTTTATCGGCCACACATATGGGGTTCAAAAAAATAAGTTGTGAACTTTTCTTTTATGATTCATTCTGAAGAACCATTATGTTTCAAGAAATTTATATCTCTGTTGAATGTTTTCTCATAAGAAAGTAAAATCATGTGTAGACTGCTCAAAGAAGGTAATTAAACTAGCTTTCTTGATCTACTTTTTGCTCACATCCCATATATTTGCTCACACCCCAGTTTTTTAATCTCTGTGTGCCTCAGTCTCTGTCTCTCCTCTCTTCTCTTCTGTCTTCCTCTCTCCACCTACTCCCATTTTACAATATTAACTATTCTGCATTTCAATTTCAAGTCTACTTTAGTCAGCTTGCTTCTGCCCTACCCCCCCCAGCAACTCTCTGCTTGCTGATAACATCTTAAGGACAGATTATTTTTCATTGGGCCCATTGTAAGAAGTAGCCAGCTTATTGCATTACTGCAGAACACATTTCAGACTATACAATTGTAACAAATGAACAACTTGTCCTCTACAGACTCACCGCAGGATCCAATTAGTTACTAAACCTTTTACTCAGGTTTTCCAATTATTTTTTGGAGTTATCGCATTTGGGCTGCCTGAAATGATTAAAAATGCTTTCATTTCACATATATGCCTATGTATATATGCATACATAGGCATATCGCAAAGTAAAACAAAATTATAACTTAGTGTAAGCAAAAGGAACAAATCTTTAAATTAAATTATACAGACACATTTAAGAGAGAATCAAAGAAGTACCTCTATGTTGTAAAAAATGAGGAATAAAAGGAGAGAGAGGCATGTTGCTTCTTCTGAATATCTAGAATTTTAAATAGTTATTATTTAAAATGAATATCAACATTGATCTGCAAGTCATTACAACAGGTGATCACTTCAGCAAAATCTATATTGCAATTTCAGCACATCTTTATTAGAATTCTTCCATTGTGGGTAAACAGCCACAAAAATAAATGCTGACTTAGAAAGTATAAATACAAATATTTAAACAAAAATGTTTGCAGCATTCATAGCGCAAATTGTACCTGAACTGAAGGGCTCTGTGTACCTCTATATATTACATATGTGTTCATTATTCACTTCTATCTAACCATATACATATATTTATTTATAATTTGCCAAGTGCTATAAACAAGATACCTGAAACAAAGTATATAAAAGCATTCTATTAACTGATTTAAAAATAAACAGCGATGCACATAAAATTAAATATCTCTTTCTTTTGCTGTATATCCACAAAAACTTAAAAGATATCAGCTGAAAAGCCTATACTTTGTTTAAAGCTAGTGTTTATTAAATAGCCTGCTCCTGGTAAAGTTTGTCCACAAAGGGAAAAAACACACTATTTCCATTTTTAGAGTAGCAGTTCAAATTAGAGGAGCAGTTTAAATCTCAGTTTGGCCAGAAGAGCCTTTGAATTCCCTATAAATTGAATGGTCTTTTTAAAAATCAGCTCCACTTAATAAAAGAGACAAAAGTATCAAGATATATATGAATTTAGCCTATTTTTTATTTCTGTGTGTTCATAGTAAACATTTTTGTAAGTGACAAACACGGGCATATGACCACAGTATCACAATCAAGAAATTTTAAGACAACATTAACAATCACTCAAATTTATGCGGCATTTGCGCAACACAGGTTACATATTTGCAAGGTTTACCTATAAGTACAATAGGTATTAACATTTCACTACATTTAGAAAAAATAAAAGTGACCTGTTAGTGACCACATACATCAAAATATACACAACACAAACTGAAGGCAATCATTAATTTTGTCCCCTTCCAATTCAATTAAATGGGCAGTGTTGCCTACTGAAACGACTTTCCTTTTTTGTTTGTTTTGATACTTAGTATATCAAGTGCATTTTCTAGAATCCAATCTTTGGTCTAAAAGTAAACAAAAGAAAATAAAAAAAAACAGTTCTCTAAAGAAAAGGACAAAACAATAGATGGCCAAAATAATTTCTTGGGCACCTTTACTACGAATGCTTCTTAAATACAAATTACAGTTTTAACATTTTAAAACTCTCCCCATAATTTAGGTTGTTCTCAAGGTCTGCATCCGCCAGAGAGATCCATGATAACTTATAATACTGCACACATGGAAATCTGGAGGCTCTTAGAGATAGACTTGTCAGGTTTGAATGAAATGGCAAAGCAGTCACTATTTAGATACACATTCTACTATAATTTTGACTTCCAAACCTTATATTCTACAATGTATTCTCCCCACATTGCACCTCGCTGACACTCCACACCTTGTTAGAATAATAAACAACCCTAAAGACTGAACAAACGTACAGAAACGGGAGGGGGGCTTAATAAAAAATACCTGGACTTATTTTTAATTATCATTTACAATGCAAATGTGTGTAAAACGTTCACTTACAGTCTGGTCCCAGGGATGTTAATGTATTAATGGGTTGGAAGAAGAACCCTGATTTTGATGTGTGAAATAATCAGACAGTCCCCCGGACAGTCCCGTCGTAAAACTTGGCAAAGAGGGTCTTAAAGACTCACAGGGCAGGGTCGAGGGGGCCTGCGGCGACGTGGAGGACGACGCGGCCCGGGCGCTCATGGACGTGCTGCTCTGCGAAGTCATTGACGGGTGCGGGACGTGGGGGAAAAAGTAACTGGTCTGGCCCGCCAGCAGGTTGACGGAGCAGGGATTGAGGGAGTAGGTCCCGGAGCAGGGCACCGACAGGCCGCAGGGCACGGAGGCGGCGAGCGCGGCAGCCGTGAGGTGGTGCGTGGCATAGGGGATCTCGCCGTTGACCAGCCGGTCCACGCTCAGCCCGTTGGCCGTGGAGAAGGAGTGGTTGTTGCCCAGCGAGTTCTGAGTCAACACGGAGCTGTAGGGCATGGGGTGGCTGGGGTAGGCCGACGTGGTGCCGTTGTAGCTCAAAGTGCTGCTGGCGCGGGGGTGGTGCAGGGACAGGAAGGGCGACATGGGCCAGTAGAGGGAGCCGGCGCGGTCCATGAAGGTGAGGCCGGTGGAGGTGAGGCGCGCCCCGCGCTTGAAGGCCAGCTTGGCGCGCGACGTGGTGGAGCGGCGGCGCAGCTTGCCCGTGGTGCCCCCGATGAACACGTCGTCGCTCGACGGGTCCAGCATCCAGTAGTTGCCCTTGCCCGGGTCGTCGTAGTGGCGCGGCACCTTCACGAAGCACTTGTTGAGCGACAGGTTGTGGCGGATGGAGTTCTGCCAGCCCTGCTTGTTCTCGCGGTAGTAGGGGAAGTTCTTCATGATGAACTCGTAGATGCCGTTGAGGGTCAGCCGCTTCTCGGGGCTCTGCCGGATGGCCATCATGATCAGCGCGTTGTAGCTGAACGGCGGCTTCTCGTACTTGCCGTTC
>NW_022900929.1:51996949-51997458 GCF_012274545.1 Fukomys damarensis | reverse complement strand
AGCCGCGCAGGGATACGCCGGGGAGCAACCGCGCCGCAGCCCCGCTCCGCACCCCGCCACTCCCTGCTCCCCGCCGGCTCCGGTCCACCGAACCCCCTCTCCTAGGGCAGATAGATAGCTCACACTGCCGGCGTCCTTCTCATTGTATTGGGCCATTTGCGCTTGAGCGTCAATATTTGTCCTTATTGATTAAAGTTTGTATCCCATTTTATTTTTGAAAGCGGGGGTGGTAGTGGTGATGGAGGGTAGTGGAGGGAAGAGTGAGAACGCAGGGAGAGGATGCGAGCGGAGAGCAGGAAATGGTGGAGGAAGAGGCCAGGCACTACTTTCCGAGTCGGCCCTGCAGGCCTGGCGCTGGCATTTCTGAGCCCGCAGCAAAATTGGGCCCCTTCGAAGGTGCCGTTCCAGGCCGAGCTGTGCGCCCGGGGCGCCGGAGGCCCAGCCAGGGCGTGTGTGCCGAGGGGCTCCCTAACTTTGGGGGAGGCGGAGAGAGGTTTGGGCCCCTTGGC